>NC_065450.1:7489821-7819207 GCF_917563875.1 Diabrotica virgifera virgifera
GGAATACCAGATAGTAAACACCTTTGTCTATCTCGGGTCTAGTATAACTAACGATGGTAACTGTGAAGCAGAAGTTCGGAGACGTATTGGTATGGCAAAAATGCGATGAGTCGCCTAACTAAAGTTTGGAAAGACAGATCTATCTCTCAAAATATCAAGATGAGACTGGTGAATGCCCTTGTATTCTCAATATTTCTATACGGAGCATGCGAGCGCCAAAAAATTGATGCCTTTGAGATGTGGTGCTGGAGAAGAATGCTGCGCATACCTTGGACAGCTCATGGGAAAAACGTTTCCATTCTAAACCAACTCAATATTAAAAAAAATCTGTCCACAATATGTCTGCAACGAATTCTGCAATTCTTTGGTCACGTGGTTCGCAGAGGTGACGACAGTTTGGAGAGATTAATTGTTTCTGGAAACGTTTCGGGGAGAAGATCAAGAGGACGATCACCAACTGGATGGTCTGACCAAATAAATAATTCAGCTGGAAACTCACTTTGCTAAGCTCTTAGAGCAGCTGCAGGTAGAGACCAATGGAGAAACATTGTTAGGAATATTGGAAGAAATCACGATCTTCAGTAATGGGGAAACGACAGGAGAGAGAGAGAGAGAGAGATACATTTACATCCGCCGATAATTTCCACCACCAAGTGGAACTATCGTTAAAGAAAAAGAAAAAGTATATGATTATCATGATTTCGTCTAGACGGTTTAAACGTGTAATCTGAATCATCTGGTGGTAAAAAAATGTGGGTTTCCGATTTTTTATCTGGAAAGACTTATCATCACAGCAAAATTTAAAAACAAAGAGTCACGTGTTTCCTATCACAATTGTGACGAATGAGAGCAAGACTTTACACGTTGAGATTGACGATAGCGAGGAGTTGATGGAGATTGACTTTTTGCAAACCAGAGTGTTAAAATATGGGATAAATGACCCCACAACTGTAACGAAACCTTATGGGATCGCAAAGAGCAAAAAAGAATAAATATTAAAAGACTTAGATCAAATTATACCGGTGAACCGCAGTCAAATTTGGGAAGAGTTAGGTACCAACTTCTGACTAACAATAATTTTCACTTTGTACATATTTTTAAATAAAGGTTTTTCGTAACTACTTAAGTTTTATTCAACGAATACTCTTAAAAATAATATTAAAATATTTAAATATTTTGCCTCTCGTGGCAGTTCGCAGTAAAGCCATACTTTCACATTCTGTATGACAAATGGCGACATCTTATTGGAACCAAATATCGTCGAGACCACGAGCTTCAAATTCATGCACGAAATAGTCCATTATTAAGGCGCAATAATGGTCTCCATTCACAGTAACATTCTGGCCTGCCCCTCTTTTAAAGTAATATAGACCGACTATTCAACCGTCCCATAAACCACACCATAGAGTTATTTTTCTTGGGTGTTTTGTTTATTCACGTACCCAGCAGTGGTGTCATGGCAAAATTAGCAGTGCCGGAACGCAGTGCCAGAACGCACTGCTAATTTTTGTTTAAAAAACCTAAATTATCTACTTATTTTTTTTTTCTTTTCTTAACCAGTGCCGGAACGGCGTTCCCGCACCATGACACCGCTGGTACCCAGTAAGCAAAAATGGGCCTCATCGGAAAACAAAATAATTTTTTTCGAAAACAGTAGACCTTCTGCAAGCTTATCAAGAGCCCATCGACTGAAACGGTGATCACTCGTAAGGTCGGTCGCCTTCAGATCTTGCACTAATTAAATTTTGTATGTTTTTAAATCTAGCGAGCGTTACGTAAAATGTACTAAGTTGTGGCATACGATAATGAATGAATCGATTCATCATTATTTTCACGAACATTATCCGCTACCGCAGCTATGTTCAGTACATTCTGAATGTAGTCTATTAGGTAGCGATGTTGAAAAAGTAACTATTCGTTACAAAGTACTCGTTACTTACGAATACCGAAAGTAACGATTGCTATGCAGAGAGGCAAATCGTTACTTTGATTACTCTGATTAATTCGTTACTTCGTACCAATCGAATCAGAGCGAGTAATGACTATTGTATATTCTTTGATTACTTTGATGATTCTGATTACTTCGTTACTTCATATCAATCGTATTAGAGCGAGTAACGACTATTGTATCTATGTACTTTGATTACTTTGATTACTCTGATTACTTTGTTACTTCGTACCAATCGTATCAGAGCGAGTAAAGACTATTGTATCTAGTTTGATTACTTTTATTACTCTTATTACTTCGTACCAATCGTATCAGAGCAAGTAACAACTATTGTATCTATTTTGATTACTTTGATTACTCTGATTACTTCGTACTTCGTGAAGCTCGTTATTATATCGGAATACCTATATAAAATACCTACCTACTGAGAAATACCATTCTCGATATGATTACCGGTACTCAAATACAAAAGTAATCATAGTAATCAATTCATTTTTATCCCTTAAACAGATCGGTGAAGGTCGTTGTTATATTGGAATACCTATACAAAATACCTACCTAATGAGAAATACGATTCTCGATATGATTACCGGTACTCAAATACAAAAGTAACCATAGTAATCAAAGTAACGCATACTTTAAATGATTACTTTATACAAAATACCTACCTACTGAGAAATACGACTTTCAATATGATTACCGGTACTCAAATACTAAAGTAACAAAAGTAATCATAGTAATCAAAGTAACGAATACTGTAAATGATTACTTTATACAAAAGTAACGATTTGTAACGAATACTCGAAAATAACTATAATCAACATCACTACTATTGGGACGCAAATTTACTGATGGTGTAGTGAGTTTGTGTAGTGACATTAATTATAGACACGGATATTCAATCCGTATATTCAATCAACGGTAGTGATTATGTGGACCATAAGTTGCTCTAAGCGCACGAAACACATTTCTCGTAGAACGCCCATTTTCGTAATACAGCTGAATGATAATTTCTAGACTTTTTTTTGACAGCTAAGGCAGGCCGCACATCAAAGGAACAAGAAACGTAAAACATGAAACATAAAATGTGAAACACGTTTCATGAAAATAAAACAATTCTAAACAAATAGAAGTCCGCATACCAATGAAACGAGTGTGATTTATGCGCGTGCAACATTTTAATCTTCCGAAGGCGCACACCAAAGAAACATGAAACGTGAAGCACGTTTCATGGAAATAAAACGCATATCTATGAAACGAGTGTGATTAATGCCCATGAAACAATTTTATCTTCTTGAAACGTGTTTCATGAAATAGGACGTGTTCTATTTTTCGATATCAGTTTCATTGTTTTAACTAATTAATTACATGCGTAAAATGAATGCGACCAAGAATTTAATATTGTATTGGATTCTGTGGTGGAGCAGAACGAAGAGTTGTACAATAATTATAACCTGAAGTGGTACTCGCATAGACAATAACAAGAAAATATCGTTTTTTAAACCAGGACCCACAATAAAAAAATGTAAATGTTTGAATACTCATTCTATAAAATGATTGAAATTTAGCAAGATGATTATTTAATTCCTTTGCAACCAAATATTATGTACTATGGTTATGATTTTTGGACAGTAATAAAAGAGTTGCCACAACAGCAACTGCTTCGTCATCATCACTTTCCATTATTTACTATACAAATTTTATTTTTGTTTCTTTGATTAGTATATTAGTGTAGGAAACAGAGATTAAACTTCGCAAACTCGACACAAGTCCGGTATTATTTTTTTTCTGGTATATCAAGGGGTGCTTATTATGAGACTAACTTTTTTTTAAAGATTTTCCCCGGAACACATATTTTCATACCCGGTTCAAACACCCGGTTTTTTATAAACATATTTATATATACATTTATATATTATGGTTATTGCAAAATCTTTGCGGAAACTACCCCTATCCCTGAAAATAAGTTTGGCGAGCATGTTTTCACGATTTTCTCATTACCTATCTATTTTTATGAAACAACGCTTATACAGAATCAAAGACCACTATTTGCTCTACAAATAAGTTCCTATGCATTTTTTTCGTATAAACAACAGTTACGGCACAGTGGCGCCGCAAACCTCAGAAATGCTTTGGCGGGCTCCAGTTTTTGTTTTTTTTTCGTCACCTGTTCATTTTATTAATAATATACTTATGACAAATAAAGAAACACACTGTCTGCTACATATTATGACCTATATATATTTAACTTTCTTTGCGCCATAAAGCCACAGCGGTGGCCCAGATTCAATTTTTGCATATTTTCTTTATTCATTTTCTCTTTTTTTGGGTGGTTTCGCGGAAAATATGGGGGTGAATTATACAAATTTTTAAATAATACTTGTACATGGGTAATCGCTGAAAGTTTTTTTACGCTAGCATAAGCGGTTCAGATGGTATATATAAAAAGGAGCTTTTTAAAATTTAACACCCTGTAATTAGAAAATGGACAATTGCCCTTAAATGAAACCTATACCAAAAAATCAAACATTTATTTGTGATTAATTGCCGCTGTGAACAATTGCCCTTAAATGAAACCTATACCAAAAAATCAAACATTTATTTGTGATTAATTGCCGCTGGGTTGCTTCTTGATTCCTATTACGGTTATGGAAAAATATGTATATTTTTTTAAAAACATCTTTTTTTAAAACTTGCCAACTTTGGGGCGCCACCTCCGCTAAACGGTGTGTGACAGATATGTGCTGTCGCGGAATAAATTGTAGGAAATATAGTCCTCTTCATATTTCTATTAAGGAATTTTTTGTATTGACGTACAGGAAGGGCTACGTTTCGCAAAAACGACAAACTACCCACTTTAAAGGGATGAAAATGGGTGTTCCGGGGCGAAATCTTTTAAGAAAAAGTTAGTCTCATTAAAAGCACCTCTTGATATACTGAAAAAAAAATATATAACCGGACTTATTTGCGAAGTTCAACCTTTGTTTCCTACACTATATAACATGAAACAGTTTCGTTCTTGATGTTTTACGTTTCGTTGATATTAAAAAGCAATTAAAGAGCGTCGCCGACAGCAACGACCACGTCACTATCCATTGCCGACTATACAAATTTTATTTTTGTTTTATCGATTAGCTTATCACATTAAACGGTTACTTTTTTTACAATCTATTTGTTTCATGTTTCACGTTTAATGTTTCACGTTTCATGTTTCTTTGATGTGCGGCCTGCCTAAGGCCCGTATTTATAGTCGAGTCTCAAGACCTCGTCGGGTCTCAAGACCGACCTTGAATAAAATTTGTGTGTAAACTAAATACAACTTTTATTCATGATCAGTCTCAAGACTCGACGAAGTCTTGAGACTCGTCTATAAATACGGGCATAAGTCTTTCCATGATAAAATATCAAACAATGCTGAACAAAAACGCAATTAGCTGACATAATTACTGCACGATCTCTCATCAAATTCCCACCTAATAAATGAATCACCTACACCCACACTACACTAAATGAATCACCTACCATAAATTTCAAAAAATTGTTACAAATGTTCAAAATCGCTTTATATACTTACTAGATATTTGTCTTTTTCACTTTCTGTTGCCCTTTTTTTGTAAGTTTCTACAAGGGTTTTTAAAATACGTTTATTCTGAGGATCATCTTCAGATAAACCAGGTACAAGGAATTTCTTAACGTCAACATCTTCTTCCTGTCCCTCTTTTTTAGATCCAGCTTTGTTTCCGAAACGTTTATACACTTCCAGTAGAATTCCTTCCCTATCACAGTAACCAAGTATTAAAGGAACTTTATTGTACTGGCCAGTTGTTAACAGTTCAGTAGGGTTAGATGTTAGAACTGCTGTTTTGTTGGGTTTTTCGATGTTTGGACCTATCACAGATGCGCCTTTTAAAGACTGAAATAAAACTAAAATGTATTTCAAATATATAACGTTTCTTAATAATAAATATTAGAACATAAACATACCGTGTGGAAGGCACTTATGGAATAAAATTATTTCTCTTCTTGTTTCAAAAAATTATAAAAGACCCGTCGGTTTTTAAATAAAAATGTTCACTTTTTAAACATAAACATAAATGCACAGGGTGATTCATGCAAGTCTAGCAGAGTCCATAAGCTTTAGTTTTAATGGAACACCCTGTATATTTTTATACTTTTAAAAGCTGCTTTATAACCTAATTTCAACGAACTATATCATGTTGCGTGTGCGTAGTATTAATAGTACATGGTGAAATTTTGAAATTATTAAGTATGGAAACCACTTATGGAATAAATTTGTTTATGTCCTTATTTTAGTAAATTATAAAAAATACTGGGACACGTCAACTTTTAAATACAAATGGATGCTTTACAAACATAAATTTACATATACAGGTTGATTCACGCAAGTACAGCATAGTCCATGATCTATAGTTTTAATGGATCACCCTATATATTTTTATGTTCTTAGAAGCTACTTCAGAACCTTATCTCAAAGAAGTGTATTATGTAGGGTCCGTTATGTTTAATACAAGGTAAAATTTTGAAATTTTTAATAAATTTCGTCAAGACAATAAATACAAAACCTAATAGATTTATACTTACTTTAGAAAATGTATATCTGTATTGAGCTAATTTAAAATAATTTAAAGTATGAAAAATTATTAATTTCTAAATTTTATGTAGGTATTTAATATCTTGACGAAAATTAAACATAATTTTAAAATTTCACCTTATATTATTCATAATAGGCCCTACAGAATAAACTTTTTGATGTGAGGCTGTTTAGCAGATTCTAAAAACATAAAATATACAGGGACTTTAATTAAAATTAAAGATCGTAGACTATACTAGACTTGTGTGAATCACCCTGTATATTTAAACTTACGTTTACACAAGGCATATATGAATTTAAAAGTTGACACATCCTAGCGTTTTTTATAATTTCCTTAAATAAGGATATAAAACAATTTTATTCCATTTTATACCAAGTGGTTTCCATTTCAAAATTTCACCCTGTATTATTCATAATACACCGTACATGATATGGTTCGTTGAAATCAGGTTGTTAAGCAACTCTTAAAAATCTAAAAATATATAGGGTGTTCCATTAAAAATACAGCTTTTGGACTATGCTAGGCTTGCGTGAATCCTGTACATTCAAATTTAGGTTTAAAAAGCGTATATTTATATTTAAAAATGGACGGATCTCAGCATTTTTTAAAATTTTTTAAAACAAGGTCAGAAATAATTTTATTCCATAAGTGCCTTCCACCCTATATAAACTATTCCATTAGCATTATGTAGAAGTATTTAACAAGAAGTATTTTACAAAATTGGTGAGTTCGAGTAAGGACAATCAGCTAGACAAATTTTAAAAATAGGGGAAAACTAAGAAATACCACAATGAGGTAGAAGATATCGAAGAAGCACTGAAAAAAGCAAAAAATAGCGATATCACGATAGTTCTAGATGATTTCAATGCAAAGATTGGAAAGGAACAAAGTGTGTTGGAAAATATGGTCTGGGAAAACGCAATGAGAGCGGCGATCGTCTATTACAATTTTGCCAAGAGCAAAACTTCATTATTACAAACCTATTTTTCAAGCTGTCAAACAGACAACTATAGGTATACATAATCTTCGCCCGCAGATTCATCGTAGAAAGTAGTTAGGAATCAGATAAATTTTATTTATATTATGATAAGCAAAAGATACCGTAATGCTGTTAAAGCGGTGAAAGCATATCCCGGAGCAGACGTGGTCTTAGATCACAACCCACTTATCGCCAAAATTAAACTCACACATATTAGAAGGCTTCAAAGAATTGCTATAATAGACACAAGCAAGCCTAAAGAAACCATAGAGATTAACCACAACATAAGGAAGATTGGAAGCAGGCAAAAGAAAAAAAAACACTTTGAATAGAAATGCAAAGGGATCGAGGACCTCCAAAAAAGGATACACTTCTGGATAGACACTCTATTGATATATAACTCAGACCAATAAGAAGGTACAACGTTGGGCAAAATAAATCGACGAATTGTTCGATGATGAAAGAGGGGACCTGGAACACATAGAACTTACTTCATGAGAAATAGGTCTAGATATCACAATAGAGAAAATAATACACGTATTAAAAACAATGAAGGACGGAAACGCCCTGGAATTGACATGCTTCCTATCGAACTACTAAAAATTATAGATGAGCAGCATACTGATGTTTTAGTGATACTCTTGAACAAAATTTATATCTCAGACATAATAACACATAATAACCAAAGAATGTTTAAGTCGTCCGTAACCGAAGGCGAATATATCATAAACTGGACATAGACATTTAATTAATGATACGCAATTTGGGTTTTACAACGCCCTAGGAACTCGTGAGGCTCTTTTTTCACTTAATATACTAATACAAAGGCGTCTGGGCTTGAAACAAGAGGTATATGCGTGTTTTATTAACTATAATAAAGCATTCGGCAAAGTACGACATGAACAAAAAGAATTCCCTGAAATTAAAGAAGATATAATACAATTACCTCAGGATTATATCCAATGTATACTATAAGTGGGGTGAGGTAGGGATGCGTGTTGTCGCCAATTCTTTTAAATGCCTACTCAGAAGAGGTCTTGAAAAAATTTCTTGAGGATGACACTGTCTCCTTAACCGAAAATATTGGGGATCTTCAGAGGCTGGTGACCAGAATAGCGAAGTTTGGACAAAAATATGGTCTAACCATGAACATCAAGAAGACAAAATTTATGAGAATATCAAAAACTCAAAGAAATAACGAGAATATCTTCAATAACGGATCCATTATCGAATGAGTCGACCAATATGCATATCTTGGAATAATGATCAACTCCACAGATGATTACTTTCAGGAAACAATACATACTTATAAAAAATAACAAAGCAATATCCGATAATTGTAGATGTATCGTCTTCATAGAAATAATAATACCATAAACCAGGAGGAGACAAATAACTCGGTAGTTAAAAATGACAAAATCCACAGACGTGTTGGGGACTAATTAAATACGGGAAAACAGATAGAGGCAGTCTAAAGGGACATCAAAGAAATGGTCATAAAAAATTAAAGAAAACAAGGAAGAGAGAGAGAGAGAGAGAGAGAAAAGTGGTAAAACTAAACAAGACCAAAAATCTGGAAAACAATATATATGTTAAATCGATGGTTCGATTTATACAAAAACAGGGATACACCTATTCATTTTGCAAAAGTGATATTTGGAATTTGATGTTTGTAACATTTTTATGAGAGCATTAATCATTTCAGTTTCTTTTAAATAGAATACCTGTATATTGTATTGAAATATCCACTTCAATACAATTTTAATAGTGTAAAGTACTTACTTTCGATTCTATGCAGTTAAAAAAATCTTAAAAAGATAAAATAAAATCTTAGAAACGTTTAATCGCCTCAATAATTTTTTTGATTCAAACCATTTACAACTAAATTTTTGCTTAAAACCAGTGCAAATAAAACACAAACACACACACAACCTAATTTGAACATCATAATTAAAAGTTTACTACACTGCTAAATTAATGTCTACCTAATCAAGTATTTAAAATGTCTTCCGTTGTTTTGACAGTATCCCAATCAATGCTAGAATGCCTCAGTTTACTTCTCCGTGTTTCTCTAGAAACTTATTGTAGAATTCCCTCATCCTCTTTTGCTCCAACATTTGGCTTGCATTTTTCAAAGCCACGGAGGTGTAATCAGAAAAATGTCCTCAATAAGGTATTCAATTTAAATTTTTTTTTATACTTTATTAGATTGAAAACTGACTTCTTTCTTAGTCCAGAAAGCCACTGCGCATCCGCTAGGAAAAATATTCTAATTCGGATTTTTTGCACAATCGTACTCAGAAAGGACCCCTTATAACAAATTTGCACGTTGCCAGGACCAAAAGTTGGTCAAAAATTTTTTAAACGTTTTTTTTTGTTTTTTGCCTAAAATTATTTTTTTTGCATGGAACAAAATTTTTTTAGATTTTTTGGATCATTCCAAACAGAAAAGGTCTTTAGTGACATTTTTCTCAAGTTGATAGTTTTTGACATATAAGCGATTAAAATTGAAAAATTGCGAAATCGGCCATTTTTAACCCTCAAAAACTATGTGAAAAACTGAAAATTTGAATGTTGCCAAGGTAGGTAGATATTCTTTAAACATCGATTGATGAAATCCCGAAGAGTTTTTTGCAATACAATATCAAAAACCCCTTTGTTTTTAATTGCCAATCAAGCATGCGCGACACTATTTTCCACCGTTGCATGTGTATGCAGTATGGTGCAAATGAAAGGAATAAATTCGTTATTTCGTAAACCGGCGACTTTAAGGAAAAATCCCGAAGCAGGTCGATTTTTATTTTTATGTTATGATATTGTGACACATATGGTATACTAGTGACGTCATCCATCTGGGCGTGATGACGTAATCGATGATTTTTTTAAATGAGAATAGGGGTCGAGTGCTAGCCCATTTGAAAGGTTCTTCAATTCTCTATTCAGTAATGTAAACATTTACATAATTATTTATACAGGGTCTCCAATAATTTAATTTTTTTGTCAATTTGCCAAATGATTTAAATTAATAAACATTTTTTGGACACCCTGTATAAACAATTATGTACATGTTTATATTACTGAATAGAGAATTGAAGAACCTTTCAAATGAGCCAGCACACGACCCGTATTCTCATTTAAAAAAATCATCGATTACGTCATCACGCCCAGATGGATGACGTCACTAGAATACTATATATGCCACAATATCATAACTTAAAAATAAAAACCGACCTGTCTTGGGATTTTTCCTTAAAGTCACCGGTTTACGAAATAACGAATTTATTCCTTTCATTTGCACCATACTGTATACACATGCAACGGTGGAAAATAGTGTCGCGCACGCTTGATTGGCAATTAAAAAACAAAGGGGTTTTTGATATTGTATTGCAAAAAACTCTTCGGGATTTCATCAATCGATGTTTAGAGAATATCTACCTACCTTGGCAACATTCAAATTTTCAGTTTTTCACATAGTTTTTGAGGGTTAAAAATGACCGATTTCGCAATTTTTAAATTTTTAATCGCTTATATGTCAAAAACTATCAACTTTAGAGAAAAGTCACTAAAGACTTTTTCTGTTTGGAATGATCCAAAAAACCTAACAAAATTTTGTTCCATGCAAAAAAAATAATTTTAGGAAAAAAACAAAAAAAAAACGTTTAAAAAATTTTTGACCAACTTTTGGTCCTGGCAACATGCAAATTTGTTAATAGGGGTTCTTTTTGAGTAAGATTGTGCAAAAAATCCGAATTAGAATATTTTTCCTAGCGGATGCACAGTGGCTTTCTGGACTATCTAGTAGATATCGCTGAGACACCCATGCCATTTCGTTAGTTGCAATTCGAGGCTAGCGGGCCCAAAATATTTTAGTTTGTAGAGGTTTGTAGAGATAGGTACATAATATTATGTATGCATTCTCTAATGATAAACTAACAAGTTTTGAAACCGGTTAGAGTGATTGTAGCGCTCTCTGAAAGAACTAAAATAGAAAACCGTTTTCGTTTCGTTTTGCAACGAAATTAAAGTGTTTATTCATTTCCATCTCTATTAGTTTACTCCTATCTAAGTATAAGTCCATTTTCGGTAGCAACCTAATTTGAACATCATAATTAAAAGTTTACTACACTGCTAAATCAATGTCTACATAATCAAGTATTTAAAATGTCTTCCGTTGTTTTGACAGTATCCTAATCGATGCTAGAATGCCTCAGTTTATTTCTCCGTGTTTCTCTAGAATCTGATTCTAGAATTCTCTCATCTTCTTTTGCTCCAGCATCCGTTTGGCTGGCATTTTTAGAAACCACGGAGGTGAACCGAAAAAAATGGTCCCAATAAGTTTTTAATTTAATACTATTTTATATTTTATCAGATTAAAACTTTTGACTTGTTTCTTGTAGATGTCGTTATGACACACATGCCATTTCGTTAGTTGCAATTCGAGGGTAGGTGGGCCTGAATTATTTTAGTTTAGATAGCTACATATGCATTCTCTGATGATAAACTAACAAGTTTTGAAATCGGTCAGAATGCTTGTAGCGCTCTCTGAACGAAAATATAAGACGGCTTTGGTTTCGCTTGGCAACGAAATGAAAACGTTTATTCATTTACAATTTTAATACTTAAAACTATTAGTATTGTATTTTAAAAACCTACCGCATAAAATTTTTCCTGAAACACCAAAAGTTCTTCAACAGGTAACTTTTTTAAAACTTCTAAAGCCTCTTTTTCAGTCATCACAGTATCAGTAATTGTTTTGGTAAACGTCAACGCATAATCTTTAGAAAATACCCATGGATTCAGCAAACACCCACTTTGTAAAATAGCTTTATGGAACAGTCCTTTGGACGATGGTGATACTACGTGAATATGGACAGAGGCACTTCCAGCACTCTCTCCAAATATAGTAACGTTATTAGGATCTCCGTTAAAGCTCTTGATATTATTTTGTACCCATTTCAGCGCTAGTTGTTGATCTTTTAAGCCAGCATTACCAGGAACGTCTAAGGATGTGTCATCTAAATGTAAAAATCCTAAGAAACCTACACGATAGTTTATCGTAACAAGAACGATGTCCTCAGTTATTAGGAATTCTGGGCCATAGAAGCTGCTTTTGTTACTACCAGTTACGAAAGCACCGCCATGTATCCAAACCATAACTGACTTTAATGCGTTACATTCTGATGGTAACTGTAAAAAATAAATAATGTAATTTTTCTAATTGTAATAATATTCTCATTGCGATTGCATCGCGATATTTTCCCTTAAATAGGCAGGGTTTGTTGATTTTGCTTTAGAGTTGTGACTGAATAGCTCCACTGAGGATGCATAGATGCTAAAATAGCTATATGGAGATGGTGGACCAACTCTGAATCAAATGAAAACAAAAACTGCCTTTATCTTTTTCATCTTTACTCAGATTTTAGTACCTGAAATTGTCTTTCGGTTCTTTTCCTAAAAGAAGGTAAATACGTGGCCTAAGTGTCCTTTATTTGCTTTATTCTATATTCGTCGACACGTGTGCTTATATATTTAGGTTTGTTCGTAGAACGATCAGCAACCGTTGCCAACCGTCAGACGCAAGCGCGTTCGTAGTCTACGAACTCGAACTGTTAACTGCGCAGCGCTAACTGTTAACTGCGCATGCGTCTAATGGTTGGCAACGGTTGCTGATCGATTGGATCGTACTACGAACATACCTATTGTAAAAGCCGGAGATATGGGATGCAGCCAGAAAGCAGTTTCTTAACGAAAAGTCTTGGATTTAAATTATTGTTTACTATTTTTATTTCAATTATTCTCATTTTATAAAAGTAGTAACCTTTGCATCTGGGGCTTTTCGTCTTCCTCGTATTACGAGAGATGTCGCTGTTTTGCGTCTCAAAAGGTGAATTCATTGCATCACGATATTTTCCCTTAAATAGGCAGGGTTTGTTGATTTTGCTTTAGAGTTGTGACTGCATAGCTCCACTGAGGATGCATAGATGCTGAAATAGCTATATGGAGATGGTGGTCCAACTCTGAATCAAATGAAAACAAAAACTGCCTTTATCTTTTTAAATACTGTAATGTTTCTTTAAACACTCACCGGCACAAAATTCCGCTACCTAAAATTTTTGATTAGTTTTGACAATTTATAACTTTATTACCGGGGGTTGAACCGACTCGTTTTCGTCTGAATCAACAACCTTCTCAGCCAGATCTTACTTTAACCTCTGATGTTAATCTTTTAACTAATATTTCGGTTACATCTCCAATTGGAAAGTCGGACCACGCAGTTATTTCAACTTCCATACAGATCCTCAAGTCGGAAATATTACAAAATAATATGCTAATGACATATAAAAGAATAAACTATCATCATGTAAACTTAGATGTATCTACTGCAGATTGGGCAGATATGTTGAATGGTAAGGATGTTAACAAACAGTGGGAAATTTTTGAAAATTTTCTGAATGAATCCATGCGCACGAACTCTCATTATGTGCAACGTAGATGTAATCCTAATAAGCCATGGATAAGTGCAGAAATATTTGAAATGATAAAATTTAAAAAGTCATTATGGAAAAAGTATTTACGAAGTAAAACGAATGCTGACTACCTCAATCATCGAACTTTTTCTAATAACTTAACATCAACTATTTTTAAATCTAAACAAAATTTTGAAAACCAACTGTCCTCAAATAAGAACAAAAAACCTCTTTATAAATATGTCAGAAATTCTATTTTATCTAAAGTTTCGTTACCTATTTTAAAAACCGAAACAGGCGAACCAACCTCAGTGAAAATGGAAGTTGCTACTATTTTTGCCAAAAAATTTCAAGAAGTGTTTACAATCGAGGAGGCTCTTCCGAATACTTTACGTGTTGTTTCTACAAGAAGTAACTACGATATTAGTGACATAGACTTTGATCCAGAGATTCTTAAACAAAAAATTTTGTGTTTAAAATCCTTTTCCGCTCCCGGATTAGACGGTTTCGCCGCAATTTTATTTAAGAAGTGTGCAAACTCGATTATCCATCCGTTAAGTTTTATAATGAAAACCTCATTTTTGTCACACACTTTACCTGATGGCTGGAAAATCTCTAGTGTTACTCCAATTTATAAAAAAGGTGACAAGTTAGATCCTGACAATTATAGACCAATTAGTCTAACATCCATTGCGGCTAAATTGATGGAATCAGTTATTCGCGAATCGGTTATGAACTTTCTCTTAAACAATAATAGAATTCCTATTTCCCAGCACGGTTTTGTACCTGGAAGATCGGTTGTTACTAATATGTTAACATGTGTTAATGACTGGTCTCTTTGTTTGGACAGTAATCAACCTGTCGATATTATATATTTAGACTTTGCTAAGGCTTTTGATCGAGTTCCTCATAAGAGACTACTATTTAAGCTTGAACATAACGGTATTAGAGGAAACTTACTTGAGTGGATTAAAGGATTTTTAATAAACCGTAAATTTTGTGTACGCGTTGGTGACTGTTATTCCTCAATGTTTAGTGTATACAGTGGCGTTCCGCAGGGTTCAGTGTTGGGGCCGATTTTGTTCCTAGTGTACGTTGCTGATCTGCCAATTCACCTTAAAAGTAACATGTCGCTTTTCGCTGATGACACAAAGTTATATGCAAATCCCTTTTCTGGTTACAATCAATTACAGACCGACCTTCAAGAGGTTGCTAAGTGGGTAGACGATTGGTGCTTGCAATTAAACACATCCAAGTGTGCAGTTCTACATTTAGGTAAAAACAATCCAAGGAATCGGTATGTACTTTCAAATGTTTCTCTAAAAACTGTTTCGCAGCAAAAAGACTTGGGTGTACTTGTGACGGAAACATTATCTTGGTCTGAACATATCCAGTCGGTATGCAATAAAGCTAGAACATCAGTTTACTTATTATCTAAGACTTTCTCTAAGATATCGCCAAAAAATTTTGTTGCTCTCTTTAGTGTATATGTAAGACCTATTTTAGAGTTTGCCGGACCCGTGTGGAATGTCGACTGGCAAAGGGATTCTGATCGACTTGAATCTGTGCAAAGATGGGCAAGAAGAATTCCTTATGGCCGTCGTCGTCCTTCCTACGAAGAACGGTTAACCTACTTAAATTATCCTACATTTATGGACCGACGACTTCGTGGGGATTTAATAATTGCTTATAGAGCGTTACAGGGAAGGTTTGGGATAGATCTATCACATCTCTTCCCTTTGAGTAACGACCTTAGATTGCGGGGTCATCCATACAAATTAGCCAGACAACAGTTTCACAGTAAATGTCGTGAGAACTCTATATCCAATAGAATATTTTATACCTGGAACTCACTTCCACACGACGTCGTCGGGGCTGTATCTGTAAATTGCTTCAAAAATAAATATGACTCTTTTAGTTCTGTACCACGGGAACAATAATTTTTCTTTTCTTAAATTAAATTAATTTATAAGTCGTATGTAGTCTTAAGTTTAGGTTTCTTTTTGCATAGTTCTTTTTAGTAAAATGGAGCTATATAGGTCCTAGACCTCGGCTCCTTTTCCTTCTTTAATAATAATAATAATAATAATTATTTGTACTCCGATTTTCAAGAACTTTTGCATCAGTTTGTAGGTACATAATATATTTTCGTGTCGTCTGTTATTATTCCGGTAACAAAAAATTTTTGCTTATATTGTATTATACTGGGGTGAATAGAAACATTGTATTTTCTCCTAACTTTAAAAGATTCTGTGGTAAAATTGGACGGCTTATTTTGTTACATACTCCCTTTGTATTATGCTGGAGGTATCCCTGAGATTTTGTTTTTTTGAATTATCCGAATATTTCTTTTGTTTTAAAAGCTTTAAATAAAAGAACTGCTTTAAAGGTTTACTTAATTAAAAATATTAAACGCACTTAAATTAACAACACAAAACAAAATTAACAAAACAAAAATAAACAACTCAATAGCGGGTATGTCCAACTCTCGCAGCAACGACTGCTCGCAATCTGTTTGGCATCGAATAAAAATGTGCTATCCTTGCCTCAGGAATTCGCGATGAAAAACAAAGTAGCTGACCTCTGGTGGAATAAATTTAAACTACTATAAGTGGTATAAACAAACCAGAAAATTGTTGATTTGAACGGAATTTGGTCACTATTAAGAAATTTTTAGTAAATTTCAGCATTATGAGTACATTAAAATATTCATCAATTTCATCAAATCGGTATTGTTCTATTCCTCAATTGAATGTTTGTTTATACCATTTATATCGGCCATTTTCGTGCATTCGAGCTGCCCTCTATATTCCGTTTCAATCGCGAATAGCCCGATATTCCTCTACCGGTGCCATAACTGTACCAAATTTGATGGAAGCCTAGGAGACGGCGAATAACTATCTTTAATTCATCCCATAAATGCTCAAGAGGATTGAGATGTGGGCTGCATGCAGGCCATTCCAATCTTATCAATCCAACCTCAATTTAAGGTATTTATGTTTATGAGTCAATCAGTGTTTTTATTTACACAAAATTATACAGCTCTAACAATAAATGAGACATTCGGATAATTCAAAGCAAAATCTTGGGAATTTTTTGTTACCGCAATAATAAAAAACGAGACCAAAACATGTACCTATAAATTGATGCAATAATCTTGAAAATCTGAGTACAAATAATAAAGCTCAAAACGGCAAACAGGTGTATGTTTTCAAAAATCTTTTGATAGTGTTTAAAAAATATTTTATTATCAGCTAAGTACTTTCGACACATAACGTGCCATCATCAGATCTTCCTAAAAGGACATATTTAGGATAAGATTTTTTTATATAAAAAATGAGTGAAAAACTTACGTCCTCTTATAAAACCTTCATAGAAGAGCAATAATTGCTAAACGACACAATAAAAAACATGGATACTGGGCAAAAGCCACAGATATAGGGTATAATAACCCTTTAAAGTGAATAAAATCACATATAAATTCTTTTAATAATTAATAAGACAACATGGCTGAGTCAAACTATTTTGAGCCCACGTGAACAGCAGATCAGCTGAGGAAGACTGTCATTTATTAAAATGATAAAGAAGGAACTACAATCTTATGCGACCTCTATGTTCATAAATATTAATTAAAAATTGAAAATGACTAAAAAGCCATATATGTTAAATGAATTTAAAGTTAAGATACTAAATTTTAAAGTTAAATTTTCAAAAAATTTCTATTATTACTATTGAAGTGAAATGTTAACGTGTATATTAAAAGTTATCAAAATTCTTCCAAAAAACAAAACTGTTATAGTTTGACCAAGTGTAGAAGAAATTAGATGAAATCATACCTAGGAGAAATATCATTTGACAAGCTCAGAGTTCGAAAGCTGTTATTAAAAATTAAAAATCTTATTGATTAATTCAGACAAATAACAAATATTTACTTGTTTACAAATATGTAAACAATGAACGAAAACTCAAGAATACCTAAAGTAATGTTCAAAAAACTTTCATAAATTGTTGGGTATACTGTATACTAAACCAAAATTACTAAAGAAATTTCTTAAAAATAGGATCAAATTTACAATTTAATTGAATCTGGGTGTTAACACAGTTTTGAGGGTTTCTTTTCATTTCTCTACTTATTTCTAGATCTTCTAGTAGATTAATTTTGGTATAGTTATTATTAGGTATGCTGTGTAAGATCCTACTATCTATTTGTGGACTAAAGCTATGTTTCGATGCATGTAAATGATGACCAAAGCTATATTTATCGATCTTTGACATATGCTCTTTGCAGGGCCCCCATAACCAGGCGTGCAACGCGTGCGGCGCACGCTGGCGTAACCCCAAAGGGACGCCAAACCGAAGGTTCGATAAATTAAAAATATTTATTTTAAATGAGATAATCATTTGTAAACTAAAGCGACACTCAAAATAGTCAAATAAACATCAAATCACACTTCTTGACGAGTAGAAACATAAATTAACACCCACAAAATGCAACTTAGCAGTTTTACTTCAACAAAAACACAACTTGCTGGATCAAGCAGTTTTACTCCTATAAAGTGAATCTGTATGATAATTACCCTTAAGTAAACAAATACTCTATGAATTATGATTATGTATTTGACTTGAGTATCTTTTTCCTTCTTGTATATGCGTTTACTAGGCACAAACATTATTTATTGTTACTGGTGAACGGATGGTTTCCTGCAGTGAAAGGTTTAAAATTTTATTTTATATTGGTGTTAATAATTACCTACTACTGCCTACGACTATTATTGCAATATCCATTGGGTTTGTTCTGCCCTGATTTTAAACTTTTGTTTTCGTGTAAAAAAAATTGGACAATCTTTTTTATTTGTTGTTATTTTAAGTGGTGTGGAAATTAAATTAATTGTGAAAATGGTAACTATCATAATCATTGCATATAATAATAATAATTCATTTTAAATAGTTATAATCGAGTTTCCTCTAATGAAATCTACAATGTACAATTTATTTTGAAAAAAAAAAAGAAAATAATTAATACATTGTGTCTACGTAACTTGGAACCATATGGAAAACTGTTTTATTATTAATTTTACGGAAAAAATTTATTCTTCATAAAAAACTTTTTTCTCAAATCACTGATACCCAACGCCCTTTTCATTTATTACGAATAATGCGATAACTCTTTTATTGTTATTGATTAATTAATTAACAATAATAAAAGAGTTATCACATTATTTGTAATAACTGAAAAGGGCTAATTATTAATAATAAAAGACTTATCACAATATTTCTAATAAATGAAATGGGCGTTGTTGAAAAGTACAATTAATGTACGATAAAAAGTTCTTTGTAAAAAGCTTTGTATAGTCTAAAATCTAAGATGCAACCATCAAATCCTATCAAATTTTTTCAATTTTATATGAGCTTTATATGTAAAAAAATATGAGTTTCGATCAAAAGTAAAGTGCGTTTATAGATCACAATATATTTCAATTAGAAGGATGTAATTGCATATAGAAACATAGTTTTTAATGCTGAACAACTTTTCATAATAAATTTTCAATATTGTGAAAACTAAACGTACTTTGCTCTTGACCGAAATTCATATTGTTTGACATACCTCGTATAAGATTCATAAAATTTGATATTTGATGGTTGCATTCGGAGTTCTAGACAATGCAGAACTTTTTATGAAGAATAACTTTTTCTCGTAAAATTAATAATAAAACAGTTTCCCATAAATATATTTTCTAGTTATGTATAAAAGTTTGAAAACTTTGAAATGACAAAATATTATTGTTTATTTACTTAAATGTATATTTTTAATTTAATATGCAGGGCTTCATTAATGTTGCAAAAAATTTAAGGGGAAAGGCGAAAAATGTCGCCTGTCAAAATTTTTAATGTGTTTTAAATGTATTCATTTTTTTTTCGAATCCTGGGGAAACTAATAAGTATTTTTAAAAAATTTAAACGCAGAATGAAAGATAACGTCATTGCCGAGGGCCGACAGTCCCTTAAAATAAATAAAAATTTTCTTCTGAATTAAATGTTTGCAATTATTAAAAATCACACTAAATTTTCTCTTTTATTTTCACCCCTGTAACTGATTAAAATAAACATTATAGAAGTTTTCAGGGGTTTCGGCCTCAGTAATAAGGTAGTCTTTCATTCTGGGTTTAAATTTTTCAAAATAATTATTAGTTTTATACAGGGTGAGTGGGGAGGAACGCACCAAACTTTTTCTGTATATAATACGTAAAAATTCGATTTTCATTTGTTTCCGAGATACGGGGTGTTAAAATTTTTCTTACAAACTGACGATTTATTTATTGCTCTAAAACCAGTTGAGGTGTGCAAATGAAATTTGGTGGGTTTTAAGATATAGTTATTGCGCATGTTTTGACATACAATTAAGAATTTTACAATTTTTGTAAATTTTTTAAAAAAGAATTTTTTAAGTTTCTATATGAATGTGTAGAAACTTATTTCGAATACTTTGTAAGCGTTAAGATATTTTATTTTTTGCATGAAAACGAAGCGTCGTATGAACAAACATGAAAATAGATTGTTTATCAGAAATTGAACAGGGAATTCAAAAGTAATTTTTAATTTGTAATATCTCAGTAGCGTACTATTTTTTGTTGTTTCTAAAATTTTAGACTATTACCCGTACGTGCGCCAATGGTGAATATAAAGTTCTTAATTGTGTGTCAAAACATGTGCACCAACTATGTCTTAAAACCCACCACATTTCATTTGCACACCTCAACCGGTTCTAGAGCAATAAATAAATCGTCAGTTTGTAACAAAAATATTAACACCCCATATCTCGGAAACAAATGAAAATCGAATAACAACATATGAGTTATTTTTGATTATTTTTACGTATATTATACAGTCTTAAAATTTGGTGCGTTCCTTCCCACTCACCCTGTATAGTAGATTTAAAGGGCGCTAAAATATGTCCCGCACGCGGGCGCCAATCAGCCTTGCGGGGGCCCTGGCTCTTTGATACGAGTATCCAAAGGTGACATCGTTCTACCCATGTAGGTCACAGGGCATTCACCACATGAAAATTTATAAATGCCACTTTTTGAAGTTTTTTCAATTTGGTCTTTAGTATGAGAAAAAATTGACTTGATGTTTAACTTGTTTTCTCATACTAAAGACAAAATTGAAAAAACTTCAAAAAGTGGCATTTATAAATTGTCATGTGGTGAATGCCCTGTGACCTACGTGGGTAGAACGATGCGACCTTTGGATACTCGTATCAAAGAGCATATGTAAAAGATCGATAAATCTAGCTTTGGTCATCATTTACATGCATCGAAACATAGCTTTAGTCCACAAATAGATAGTAGGATCTTACACAGCATACCTAATAATAACTATACCAAAATTAATCTACTAGAAGATCTAGAAATAAGTAGAGAAATGAAAAGAAACCCTCAAAACTGTGTTAACACTCAGATTCAATTAAATTGTAAATTTGATGCTATTTTTAAGAAATTTCTTTAGTAATTTTGGTTTAATATACAGTATACCCAACAATTTATGAAAGTTTTTTGAACATTACTTTAGGTATTCTTGAGTTTTCGTTCATTGTTTACATATTTGTAAACAAGTAAATATTTGTTATTTGTCTGAATTAATCAATAAGATTTTTAATTTTTAATAACAGCTTTCGAACTCTGAGCTTGTCAAATGATATTTCTTCTAGGTATGATTTCATCTAACTTCTTCTACACTTGGTCAAACTATAACAGTTTTGTTTTTTGGAAGAATTTTGATAACTTTTAATATACACGTTAACATTTCACTTCAATAGTAATAATAGAAATTTTTTGAAAATTTAACTTTAAAATTTAGTATCTTAACTTTAAATTCATTTAACATATACATGGCTTTTTAGTCATTTTCAATTTTTAATTAATATTTATGAACATAGAGGTCGCATAAGATTGTAGTTCCTTCTTTATCATTTTAATAAATGACAGTCTTCCTCAGCTGATCTGCTGTTCACGTGGGCTCAAAATGGTTTGACTCAGCCATGTTGTCTTATTAATTATTAAAAGAATTTAGATGTGATTTTATTCACTTTAAAGTGTTATTATACCCTATATCTGTGGCTTTTGCCCAGTATCCATGTTTTTTATTGTGTCGTTTAGCAATTGCTCTTCTATGAATGTTTTATAAGAGGACGTAAGTTTTTCACTCATTTTTTATATAAAAAAATCTTATCTAAATATGTCCTTTTAGGAAGCTCTGATGATGGCACGTTATGTGTCGAAAGTACTTAGCTGATAATAAAATATTTTTTACACACTATCAAAAGTTTTTTGAAAACATACACCTGTTTGCCGTTTTGACCTATGTAGAAGTGTGTACAAGTCTTGCAGTCTTTTCCAATACAAATAATAAAGTTATAAATTGTCAAACTTATTCAAAAATTTTAGATGGCGGAATTTTGTGCCGGGGAGTGTATTATTGGATAGTTTCTAAAATCCACTTCTAGTAATACTTATTTATGTACCAAGTCAGTAAAATGACTCTTTATCGAACGAGTCTGATATTACGAGAAGAGGGAGCGAAGCGAGCGAGGCGAGTAACAGACGAGTTCGATAAAGGGTCTTTACTGACGTGGTGCATACAAAATTTTTTGCCAATCATAAAAAACATTAAGGTTGGATTTATAGTTTGACGTAGCGTAGACGTAGACGTAACGTAGATGCACTGGAAAAGTTCAACACCGAATTTTGTGTATTCTTGTTTATAAATGAACGTAAGCGCATGACGGGACGTAATAGAAACGTAACGGAACGGAAGAGATGAACAACTTTCATCTTTTACAGTGCGTTTCTTACGTCTGGCCAATCATAAGGAAGAATTTTGTTCTGTCACTCAAAGTGGACCCGCCCCCTCATACCTTTTAAGTTGTGTGTCAACATATTCGAATTTTGTTAATTATTTGTTACAATGGATGTTATTAATTTAATAAAAATATATCATAGTGTAGTTTTAATGTTTTACATAAATATGAGTTGTTTATTAGCTTATTAACCCTGCTGTCCTGTTCGGGTGTTAAAAGTTGGTGTGAACACAAGTTGATTTGCTCTCTGGTGAAAAAAGTTGTTTTAGTACGGAAGTAAACATTGGTTTTTGGTGAAATTTTCACAAAGTGTGTGGTGAATTCAACATTTCAACTGTAAGTCATCTTTTTGTTAATTTGATGCACGTAAGAGAGGAGATTTGCAATAATACAGAACAATATTTTCTTTAAGTTACAAATACAACAAACATTGAATATAACAAAAACGTGTATAATTAAACATTAATGAATATTTAATTACTGAAAGCCATAAATAAATTAGCAAACAGAAGTACGGCCAAATATTCTGCGACGTTGCCGGCGTGTGCAAAATATCTGAGACCTTACCAAAACGTAATTAAAAATAAGAAGATAATAATAATAATAATTACTATTAGACACAGGTTACATTTTCCTATTTTTTGTGTATATTATAAGCTTTAAGTGAACTAAAAATATATTTTTCTCGCATTATATTGGTAAAGATTTTCAGTCTAGAAAACAAACAACAAGACAAATAGATGAACAACGAAGAAAATAAAACAGAAGGAAAAAGACACAAACCGGAGCACGACAGCTCGATTGAAGAAGAGCAACATAAAAGCAAAAAAGCTCCAGACACGCGCATAAAAAAAGTAAGTACAATATTAACGGACATGGAGGAGATTAAGATATTGCTGAGCCAGATGAGGCAAGAAATTAAAGAAGATATTCTGGAAAGCAAAACAGAGATTAAAGATGAAATCAAGGATATGAAAAACGAACTGGAAGATATTAAGCAGAAGCTTAAGCAAAACAAAGCAGAAACAGAAAATTTAAAAAGAGAAGTAGAAAAAAAAGAACAAAAATGGGAGAAAGAAAACGAAGAACTCAAAAAAGCGTTAACACTCATGGAGAATAGATTAGAGAAGATCGATAAAGAAAAAATACGCAATAAATTAATCATAACAGGAATTCAGGTAGATCTGGAAGATGAAGTTAGACTAAGAGAAAACATACAAAAAATGATGGAAACAGAGCTGCAACTGAAAATAGAAGTTAAAAGTGCGTTTAAGATAGGATACAAGAAATGTATAATAGAAACGAAGAGCTGGGAAGACAAGCAGAAAATACTGCAAGAAAAAGGTAAACTCAAATACACAAGAGACTGTAGAGAAATATACATAGATGCAGCGCTGACGTTCAAGGAAGCAAAGATACAAAAAGAAATCAGAGACATAGCAAAACAACAGAGAAGCAAAGGAGCAAAAGTAAAAATCAGATACCAGAAATTAGAAATAAATGACAAAGTGCTAAAATGGAATGCAAGAGAAAATAAACTTATAGAAATTGAAAATGTCCCAAAAAACTAGACAAAAGAGAACGGATGGATGAAAAGGAAACAGACAATGCAAATGAAGAGGTAAATGAGTCACGGTATATTCAAAAAAATAAGAAAAATACAAAAAAAAGGAAGAGAATTAAAAAAATGACAAAAAAAATTGGAACATGGAACGTCAGGACACTGCTAGAAGAAGGAAAAATGGAAGAGCTAGCGACACAGTTGAAACAATACAATATAGATATTGCAGGAATTCAAGAAACCAGGTGGGGGGGACATGGAAAAATCGAAAAAGAAAATTATACAGTATGGTATGCTGGAGAAGAAAAACAAGGATATGGAGGAACTGCTTTTATTGTGTTAGGGGAAATGAGGCATAAAGTTATGGAATTTAAACCCATAAGTCAAAGATTATCATACATAAGAGTAAACAGCAAACCGAACAAGTTGTCCATAATAAATGTCTATGCACCCACAGAAAACAGTGATGACTTAATAAAACAACAGTTCTATGAAACACTAGAAGAAAATGCCGAAAAAATCCCGGGAGAAGATATATTAATTATTATAGGCGATTTCAACGCACAAATAGGTAAAGAAAAATGCTTTAGGGAGGTTGCAGGGGAAAACTCATTACATAGCACAACAAACAATAATGGAGAAAGATTATGTAATTTAGCAGCGGCATTAAACATGGACATAAGTAGCACGAGATATAAACACAAAAACATACACAAGATAACATGGATGAGACCAGGCAGTCTGGAGGGGAATCAAATAGACCATGTACTTATTAAAAAGTCACACAAACAGTCGATAAATGACGTGAGATCTCACAGAGGGGCAAACATTGATTCGGACCATATGCTAGTGATTGCAAAATGTAAAATAAAAACAACAAAGAATGAAAGACGAAAAGCACAGGGAAGATGGGACGTAGATAAATTGAAAGATAAAGGAGTAAAAAGAAGATTTGTAAAAGAAGTAAATGTAGAGATGCAGTTCAAGGAGGAACAAGAAATGGAGGAGCAGTGGAAAAAAATCAAACAAGGAATAAACACTGCAGCAGAGAAAGTAGTTGGAAAAATGCAAAAAGAAAGAAGAAACAATTGGTTTGACGAAGAGTGCAAACTAGCAGTGGACGAAAAGAATAAAACAAGATTGAAATGGCTAAGCACAGGTAAAGAAGAGGAACGAGAAAAATACCAAGATCAAAGGAAAAAGACAAAGAAATTGTTTAAATCAAAGAAAAATAAAAAAGTAGACGAAATTATGAACGAGATCGAAACAGAAAATAAGAGACACAATTCAAAACCACTGTACCAATACTTAAAGCTAGGTAGTAGAAAACGGACAGCTAATGTAGCCATAGAAGCAGAAACATGGCAGAAGTATTTCGAAGAAATGTATCAAGAAACGGATGTAGAAGAAGAAAGAGAAACAATAATGAACCCGGAACAAGGTGAAGAAGAAGAATTGACCTATACAGAAGTAAAAGATACAATATGCAAACTGAAAAACGGGAAAACAGCGGGAGACGACGGAATATGTGCAGAACTTATAAAATACGGGGGTGAAGCACTATACAGAAAGATTTATGAACTAATACAGAATATATGGAATAAGGAAAAAATGCCCGAAGAATGGAAGAAAGGAATTATTGTGACAATCCCAAAACAAGGAGACCACAGGATATGTAAAAACTACCGAGCAATTAACTTACTGAATGTAACATATAAAGTACTGACTGGTATAATTAGAGACAGACTAACAATATACACAGAACAAAGCATAGGAGACTACCAGTACGGTTTCAGAAAAGGAAGATCCACGATAGATGCTATCCACACACTAAAACAAGCGATAGAGAAAACATACGAGTACGACGGAGAAGCACATATACTTTTTCTAGACTTTAAACAGGCTTTTGACAAACTAAGTAGAAGAAAAATGATCCAAGACTTAGAAGAGAGCAAAATACCAAATAAAATTATAAGAATGATAGAAATGACAATGCGAGATTCCCAAGCAACAATAGACACCGGAAGAGAGAGAACAGAAATAATAAAAATTAAAAATGGAGTAAGACAAGGAGATGCGCTCTCAACTGTACTATTTATTCTATCATTAGATAAGATAATAAAAAAGTTGTCAAACGCAGGAACTATAAATAAAAATACAGTACAAATAATTGGATATGCGGACGATATAACCATAGTAGCAACAGATAAAAAGGCATTAAAGAAAACCGTTCAAGAAATAGAAAACGAATCCAAACTAAGAGGACTGGAAATAAATGAAAATAAAACAAAATACATGAATGTAAGTAAAAAAAAGAAGACGCAACTGACAGAAATGACAATAGACGCACACAGCTTCGAAGAGGTTGAAACATTCAAATATTTGGGAGTATTAGTCAACAGAAGAAATGAAAGTGTAGATATGAAAAGAAGAATTCAAGCAGGAAACAAAGCATTCTACAGAAATAAAAAAATTTTCAAAGATAAGAAGATAAGCCGAAATACAAAAATGAAAATCTACAAAACGACCATAAGACCAATAGTGCTATATGCTTTGGAGACATTCACATTAACAGCAAGAGAAGAAGAGCAGCTGAAAGTTTTTGAGAGAAAAATTATGAGAAAAATTCTGGGACCAAAGAGGGAAAACGAAGAGGATGCAAGGCAATGGATGAACCACGAAATACAAGAATGGATGGGTCAAGAGAACATAGTAAGAGCAACAAAAGCACAGAGAATTAGATGGTATGGACACATAATGAGAAGAGAGAAGAACAATCCGTTAAGAGTTATAACCG
Source organism: Diabrotica virgifera virgifera (assembly GCF_917563875.1). Lineage (NCBI taxonomy): Eukaryota > Metazoa > Arthropoda > Insecta > Coleoptera > Chrysomelidae > Diabrotica > Diabrotica virgifera. The sequence continues at coordinate 7,517,044 of NC_065450.1, forward strand.
AATGGATACCACCAGGTACAAGAACCAGAGGCAGGCCTAAACTCAGATGGAGACAACAAGTGGAAGAAGACTTAAGAAGTATGGAAATTAGAAATATAGGAAGCAAAATCAGGGAGAGAGAAGAATGGAGAAAGGTAGTGGAAACAGCGAAGTCACACCAGCAATTGTAAAACCAAAGTCAGAATGGGATGATCCCCCACAAAAAGGATCTTCAAGTGAAAACAGCTTCAGCTTCCTCGGGAGCGTACAGCTTGTATATATATCATAGTGTAGTTTTAATGTTTTAGATAAATATGAGTTGTTTATTAGCTTATTAATTCGGGGTTATCCACACATAATATACGATAATTAAATCCAATGAACATTTTAAAGACCAGAAAATGAAACAACATAGTTGGAAATTCCATGGCACCAAGGAGCATACCTTCGTTTATTTCCTAATCCATTGTAACTCAAAGAACGGATAAATATTATAATAAATGATAGTATAAATAAATACAAAATTTTGTTTACGGTATAATTTTTAGGCTATGTTGTTGATTTAAGTCACTGTTTCTACTCATGCGCAAAAATTCCGCTGCGTTAATTTATAAATTGACAAAATATTTTCTTACTGTTCTTACGATGTCAGTTGGACCAGAAGCATTTTTGGGGTCCGGTCAATAATTCTACGAAGAGCATAGAAATAAAGATAAACCATATAAACATTTGCTTGCTTCAAAATTGATCACTCCTTTTATTAGTCCACATGGACGCGGGTGTGGCTTACTACTTTCTAACGTATCTTATTGGGCAATACTGAAGAGTAATTGGTCAAATTGTTCGGAAGTGCTTAGGCTCAAATCATATCGTTATCTGGTCAAAATACCTTCTCATGTTTCAAAGGCGGCAAGCAATATAAACACTAAATAAACAGTGTCGTCGTCATAACTTACAATTATTTTATTTTTATAATACATTTTTTGTCTCATTTCTTTAGTACTTAAAAAATGAATAAGCACATTAAATTGCATTTGTAAGTATTATATACTTTTAATGATCAATTTTAAATTTTATTGTATTGTATTATGCTGAAACTGTATTGTTTATACAGGATGTCCCATATATTATGCGAGATTTAATGACGTCAATTTGCTCAGTCCGCTGATTGGATAATGTAATTAATGGAATTTTTCATGTTTCATATTTTTATTTCTTCCATATTTTCCTTTGTATGTGTCCATGTCTAAGAGCCATATATGAGTAGAGGGAGTGTACATTGATTGAAGACTCTTGATTTTAGGTATTGGGGGTATTTTTTTTTCTTTAGAATAAAAGACAGTTTTCCGAGTGATGCCCAGGCCAATCTTATTATTTTTTTTATTCCTTCGGTCTGATTTTTTTTATTTAATTTAGTGATTTGTCCTAGAATATCTCTTTTACTTGCTTTATTCTTGTTTGTGCCACTGTAATTATTGGTTCTCCTTGTTGATTGGTCATGGCTTTTGTTTTACTGTAAGCGATGTTCAGTCCCATCTTTGTCGATTCACTATCTAGTGCTTCCATCATTCTTGGTAATTCTTCACTATTTTCTGTTTTAATACAATATATATACTTACAAGTCAAAAGTGACATTTGGAAAAATTGTGTAGCTCAAGTTCAAGTAAAATAAAAATATTATCTTGCTTTGTCACCAATATTAATGTCTTCTTCTTCTTTTCCTTCTTCTTCTTCTTGTGTAGACAAGTAGACATGACTGTCTGTTTTTCAATGTGGCTCCAGTAAGTTGTCATTCCATCGTTTTCGTGGTCTTCCCACTTAGTTTTGGATCCCGCGTATGAAAAAAAAGTTGATTAATAGCAAGCTGAAAATTTTTTAATAGCTTAAGGGTGTGTAGTTGGAGAAACTTTGATATATGGGAACACTGGAATAGGGGAAGTTTTAATTGTGGAACAGGTTAAAAATTTGGAACGGCCAGACCACGAAAACGGCACATGTATTTTGTCCGACAGAACAGACTTAAACTCTCCGAACAGAGATTAAACTCTCATGCAAAAATCAGCCTACTATTTATCACCAAATGGGCGTTTTAATGAGTGAAACATGTAGAATATGTCAAATGACAGGAATTATGACAGCTGATAAATAGCAGTCTGATTTTTGCATGAGAGTTTAATCTCTGTTCGGAGAGTTTAAGTCTGACCGTTCCAAATTTTTAACCACAATTAAAACTGCCCCTGTTACAGTGTTCTCATATATCACAGTTTATCCGACTAGACACCGTTTAAGCTATTAACAAATTTTCAGCTTACTATTAATCAACTTTTTTTTTCATACGCGGGATACAGACCTAACTGATCGTCTTCCTATTGGGGAACCGTCTCTCGCCGTCCTTACTACTTTGTTTTTTGTCATTTGGCTCATGTAGTTGTTCCATTATACTCTTCTGCTTTTTACCCAGTTATTGATGTTGTCCACCTTGCATATCTGTCGTATATCTGCACTTCTACCTCTTCCCATATCCCATCGATTTTTCAAAGTATTTTCATGTCTGCTGTTTCTAGCATTCTTTCTGTCCTTTCTGTATCAAGTCCTGTTTCTGCCGCGTATTTATGTCATTATTGGTCTGATAACTGTTGTGTAAATTGCGCCTTTCACTTCTTTTCCAATATTGGTGTGGTAGTTATAAACACGACAAGTGTCGAATCAAGTTCTGAACACACGGATAGCGATATATTTCAACTTGTCAAAAATATGTCCTATGTATAGTATTTTTACTACAAAAGCGATATTACGTAGGTCAAAATTTTTGACGTAAGAGAACTGTCAAAACATTAGAATGTGAATTTTCATTATTGCCATGTTTATTATAAACATGGATATAATGAAGAGTCACATTCTAATGTTTTGACAGTTCTCTTACGTCAAAAATTTTGACCTACGTAATATCGCTTTTGTAGTAAAAATACTATACAGTAGTAAAAGTGATCTCTTCATTAGTCATGAATTAGACAATTCGACTGGAAGAGGAATTGTTCGTTTTCATGTATTTTATGTGTATATTCAAAGTGTAGTCTTATTTCTTTAGTTCTCAAATTAATAAGCACGTTAAATTTCATTTGTATTATGTATTTTTAATTATCTTTGGTGTCAATTTCATAAAGAAATGTGAACAGTTAACAACATTATTACTGTTTAACAAATATTGAACCATAATTTAAAAATAAAAGTTTACTCATTAATTTCTATTGCGCCGCCTATGTTTTACAAACGGTGCCGACAATCGGTGTCGAATTTTGTTTTTATACTGGTCCAACTGACATCGTAAGAACAGGGCCCGGATTACGTACACTCGATACGCATCGTATCCGCCATGTTTTACTGTAGCGCCTTATGGGAAAACATGGCGGATACGATGCGTATCGAGTGTACGTAATCCGGGCCCAGTACGTCTGCAGTCCGTTTCTTACGTCTACGTTGCGACTACGTCTACGCTACGTCAAACTATAAATTCAACTTAACAATTAACTTAATTACATCCTTCTAGTGAAACAAAATTTGTGTGCTTTGTACACACGTAAGAAGTTATACCTCTATTAGTATGATTTCAACGAAGAAATATATTATAAACAGTTTAATTGTATTTTTAGTTAAATATTAAACTAATTTTAATACTTAAAATAATATCAAAAACTTCGCAAAATAATAGCCTTTTGCAGTTGCTTTTCCCTCGATGAATCGTAGAAAGTCTAAATATTTAAATATATTTACTAACCAATTATCAGTAAATATCTATCACCGTCCTATATAGTCGAATTAACAAAAACACCATGTCAAATTTTATTTGAATTAATACCTAACTTAAAAGATTTATAGGGAAGTGCATAAAACTTTTCATTTCGGAAAAAATCAAACAAGATAGAACTTTTTGTAATTTCGTTAAGAAATGTTTAATAAATATCATATCAAAAAGTTCTACTGGAGAAGTGGGTGCTGTTTTTTTTTTATTAAACAAATGAACTGCTAAATTAGACGTTTTTTTTAAATAGCTCCGAAAATATAAATTTTAGAAAAAAACTGACTTGACCATTGAAAAATTCAGGAAATTTTACAAAAAAAAAAACCTTATATTAAGATTTTTCTAAAATTAAAGCTATAGCTTCTATAATTTTTTATTTATAACGCTAAAGTCACCCTTCTCACAAACATTGGCGCACTGTAAACTAGCGTACGGCGAAGTGCACGGTTGAGTTATTTTAATGTAATTCTTTAACTAATGGATCAAATGAAATTTTACAAACTGGACATTAAAGAGGAATAACAAAACTATCTTATGGTTGTAATAAAAAGAAATAAAATGTATGCGCATAAGTATGGTGTGGGCGGAAAATGAGACTTGCATCAATTTTCTTTGAAAATTATTTAAATATGTGCAACTAATACAATTTTTCTTCTAAAACTCTCCATTTTGCAAAACTTACCTTTCGATCATCCTACTAAACGATTTTTCATTCAAAAAAAATCTCAAAAACTTAATTCCACTGATACGACGTCTCAAAAAATGTAATTTTTGAAAACTTGGTTTTACAGAATTACCACCATTTTAAGACGGTACTACTTAAGTTTGAACAGATTTATTACAATTTCCTTGTTGCTTTTTTAAATCTGAGGACGTAATCTTTAAAATGCACTGAATTATTTCACTTTAGAAGTTCAATAAGTTATTCCTTTTTGAAAAAATTAAGAAAGATAACAAAATTATAATACAAAAACCGAAAATTACCAGCTAAAAAAATGTTTATACAAAGTGACCAAAACTTTTTTCTGTAAAACTTACCTAAAATACATTTAATAATAAGCTTCAACAATATGAAATGTTCAACAAAAACTTTTTTTTATCTTTTATACAGTATGTCTGCGTAGCTTGGAACCTATTGATAACTTTTTTATTATAAGTTTTACGAAAAAAGTTATTCTTCATAAAATACTCTGCACTGCATATAATTTATGATGCAACCATCAAATATCAAATTTTATTAATTTTATACGACGTATGTAAAAAAATATGAATTTCACTCAGGAGTGAAGTACTTTTGTATTTCACAATATCGAAAATTGTTATTAAGAAAAGTGGTTTGGAATTAAAAAAATATGTTTCAGTGTTCAATTACACCCTTCTAATTAAAATATTGTGAATAATAAAGACACTTAACTTTTAAGAAAAATTAATATTTTTTTACATACCTCGTATAAAATTGAAAAAGTTTGATATCTGATGGTTGTATTTTAGATTTTAGACCAGGTAGAGCATTTTATGAAAAATACCTTTTTTTCGTAAAATTCATAATAAAATAGTTATCACAATTTTAATAAACTGATGATGAGTATCAGTAACTTGGGAAAAGATTGAAACTTATTTTTCGATAAGAATCATGTAATTGTATATTTAAAAATAGTTTTTAATTTCATACAACTTTACATAATAGCATTTTTTGATCTTCTGGAATATAAAGGTATATTTAATGTTTAACGTAATTCATCTTTTTGACACAACTCGTATAAAATTGATAAAATTTAATACCTGATGGTTGAGTTATAGATTTTTGACTGTGCAGAGCATTTTATGGAAAATAACTTATTTCCTTAAATTGATAATAAAAAAGTTTTTCATGTGGTTCCTAGATAGGCAGACACACTGTATAAGAGCTCCTGTATAAGAATTTTCAAATTGTAATACCATATTTGGATTCAACATAATCAAAAACAAAATAAAAACATTTTACTTACTTACTTAATCCAGAACTCGTCTACCTTTCGGTGTGAGTTGTTACGGAGTTAGGTTCTCCGTCATTTTCTTCCACATTTCCTTCCATTTCCTTCTATCCATGGCCAATGCTTTTGTTTCCTCCCATTTTATTCCTCTTTTGTCGGCCGCTTCCCTCACTTCTTCTGTCCACGTCTTTCTTGGTCGTCCTCTCTTCTTTCTTCCCATATCTCTCGCTTCATATTTTATTTTTTAATTTTTTTTTATTTTTTATTTTTATAGTCTTACTATTTTTTCTTCTCCTCTTCTCAGTACATGTCCGAGCCATCTAAGTTGTCCTTGTTCGATTGTTGTTGTAACTGGGTGTATTTTCAGATTTTGTCTAAAGGTTTGATTTCTAATTTTATCTTTCCTTGTTTTTCCCTCTATTGTTCTCAAAAATCTCATTTCTGTGCTTATTAGTCTATTCTTTTACCTTTTTGTTAATGCCCAAGATTCACAGGCAGAGGTTAGAGTGGGTTTCACAATCTTTTTTACTATTTCGGTTTTTATATTCTTAGGTATTTCTTTCTTTTTTAAAAAGTTACTCTTAATACTATTGTACAGCTTACCAGTCTTTCCAATTCTTTCTATCTCATCTTCTAATTTTCCATTCCGGCTTATGATTAACCCCAAATACTTACATCTGTCTACCTTTTCAAGTTGCTTGCCATCTACTTCTATTTTGTGTTTTCTGTTTTGTCTTCCAATTATCATTGTTTTTGATTTTTCTTTATTTATTTTCATGTTTCTGATTTTTAGCTCTTCATACAATATGTTTATATTTTCTTGTAATTGTTTTTCTCCCCAATGATCACCAGGTCGTCTGCGTAGCATAGTTCTGTCATTTGTATCATGCTCAACTTCCAATATCCTACATTATATTTTCTCCATTTGTGTTTGCAGTTTTTTATTACGTCATCAAGTACTAGGTTAAAGAGTAGTGGACTCAGGACACAACCCTGTTTTAATCCAATGTTGCTGTCGAATACTTTTGATTTTTCATTTCTTGTCCTTACATAGCTTTTCGTTTTTTCATATAAACTCTGGATGCATCCTATTAGACCTTGTTCAATTTTTCTCTTCTCTAGTATTTTCCAAATATCTTCTCTTTTAATTCTGTCGAAAGCTTTTTCCATATCTATGAAACATGCATGTATTTCTTTTTCTGTTTTAAGAGCTTTTTCTATTATTTGTCTGATTATGAAAATCTGATCATTCGTCCCTCTTTCTTTTCTGAAACCACTCTGGCTCTCCTCAAAGGTGTTCTCTAGTTTTTCTCTTAGCCTGTTTTCTAGTATACTAGCATAAAGTTCTCCTACTGTGCTTCCTAGTGTTATTCCTCTATAGTTTGAGCATTCTTTGCTATGTCCTTTTTTATGCAATGGTGTTATAATGCCTATCTGCCAGTCTAGTGGTACTTTCTTTTCTTTCTTAGCTTGGTTCATGATGTTTAATAATTCTTGTTGTCTTTCTTCGTTCATGTATTTGACCATTTCTGCAGTTATATCGTCATGTCCTGCTGCTTTTCCCAGCTTGATTTTGTTGATTGCATTTGTTAATTCTTTTTGTGTTATATTTTCTCTCTGTTCCTGTTGCTCTTGTGGGGTGTGTTGATTTTTGTTTTGTTCTAACTTATTTACTTCTACTTGTTCCACTTCCAAGAGTTCTTCAAAGTATTCTCTCCACCTCTCCATAATCTCATTCTCTTCTGTGAGTATGGTTCCATTCTTATCCTTCACGTTTTTCAATGTATTTGGTTTTGGTTTTCTCATGCTCTTAAGTGTGTTATAGAACAATTTCTGGTTTTCACCGAATGCTTCTGTTAATTTATTTCCAAATTCTACCCACGTTCTGTCTTTGTTATTTTTAACCATCTGTTTAACTTCTGTTCTTTTCTCTTTTTACTTGTCATAGCTTTCTTGCTTTCTGTCTGTTAAGTATTTTTTCCACAGTCGTTTCTTTTCTTGTACTATTTTTTCTAAGTCTTTTGTCCACCATGCCGTGCGTTTTTTGGGGTTATTACTTATTTTTGTTACTCCACAGCTCTCTTTTGCAGCTACTAATAGACTATGTTTATAATCTTTCCATCTTTCTTCTGTATTTTGGTACTTATTTTCTCTTTTCCTGTGTTCTTCTAGACATTTCTGGTATCTCTTTTTAACTTCTATTTCTTTCAGTTTGTAGCTTCTGATTTTTTCTTTTATTATTTTTCTCTTTTTGTCATTTTGTATGTCTTTTATTATTCTATAGCTCATTTTGACTAGATAGTGGTCACTTCCAATCTCTGCGCTTCTTTTTACCTTAATATTTTTTACTGCTTTCCATATCTCGGAGTTAATTGGGAAATAATCAATTATTGATCTCTCGCCTCTACCCCTCTCTTCCCTTGTGTATTTGTTGACGTCTTTGTGTGTAAACTTTGAATTCCCTATTATCAGATCATTTTCGATGCATAAATTTATAGTCCTTGTTCCATTATCGTTTCTCGTCTCTTCTCCCTCTTTTCCTAGCCATTTTTCTATACCCGCATTTTGTTGTCCCACTTTTCCATTCATGTCGCCCATTATTATTAAATTGTTATTCTCTGTCTTGTCTATTATTTCTTGAAGTTTTTCAAAATACTCATTTTTTTCATTCTTGTTTGTATTATCAGTTGGTGCATATGTTATGATGTAACTATACTTTTCTTGTTTAATCTTTAGTTGAACTGTTAAAATTCTATCGTTTTTAAATTGGACATCGATGATGTTCTTTATACAGGATGGAGTTACAATTACTGCTACTCCTGCTTTCGCTGTGCTACTTTGGTCCACTCCTGACCACCATATATTGTATCCGTCTTTTATTTCTTTCATTCCTGTTCCTTTTTTCTTTGTTTCTGTGACTCCTAATATGTCAATTTTCAGTTTTTTTCATTTCTTCGACTATTTCCTCTTCTTTACCATTTATTCCTCTTGTGCTCCAAATACCTATTTCTATCGTTTCGTTATTTATTAGTTCACGCCCTTGCTGTTTTCCTTTAATATTTTTTATTTTATTATCGTTGTTTGTTTTCTTTGTCCTTATTCCTGCCTTTTTCGTCTCCACTATTTCCGTCGTATTTTCGTATATCAGTTTTTTTAATTTTTCATATTTCTGACTTCGAGTTCTCCTTTTTCGTTATTCCATATCCATTCTTCATTTTCTATTATAATTTTTTGATATTTAATCTGTACTTGTTTACCTTTATTCTTCTCTGTGTGTGCCCTTTTTCTTATGTGGTAGTCTATTTCCCTTTCTTTTGCGGTGAGATCATTGTTAATATAGACTATATTTCTATTTTTCTTTAATTTATGTTTATTTTCTATTACTTTCGTTTTTCCTTCTGTATCTAACAATTCCACCAGGCATTTGTTTTCGCTGATTTTCTTAACTTCTTTTATTTCTGGTTCCACTTCTAGTTCATTTCTTATGAAATTCTTTATTTCAGTTTTCATGTCTTTTTGATTTGTGCTTTGTAGACTTATCCCTGTGATTACGACGTTATTTTTCCTTTTATCTTTCTCTAATTGTTCGACGTGTTCATTCAGTTTCAATATTTCTTTCTTTAAGCTTGAGTTTTCTCTTTTCAGTTCCATAATTACTTGCAGGTACTCTTCCTGCCCCTGTCTTATTTCTTTTATATCTTCTTTTATATCTTCTTTTATGTCCTTTCTCATATCTTCCAGTATTTTCGATGTTTAATCGATAGTTAGTATCAATCTTGAATACACCTAATTACTAAATCTGTAATGTTTTGATTTATGTTGTATGCATAAAATTACAAAATACTAGAAAATTTCGCTTTTTGGCATAAATTTAAGCAATAATAAGGTAAATTTTGTACAATATTTTTAATAATTAAAGTAAATAAATTTTAAGTTCAGTCAAATAAATAATCGATTAGTGCCGTCGACAACTTACAGTCAATCTCGGTTAATTTTATTAATATTCGCGGCAGGTGAAGTAAAATTCTTCTTTCAGTACAATAAAGTGTTACTTTACTGCCGCAAATGAAGGCAAATGGGTACAATAATGAATGACTTTGGTGACGGTTGCCAATAAAAAATATTTACTTATTTAACATAAATAGGGAAATCCCACTAATTGGCTGTATACCATAGCAAAAATAGTGAAGAAGTAAAACAGACTTCCTTTTGTAGCTGGTATATATAAATTTTGTTTAAGAATTTTCTTAAAAAGATCCAAGTTGGACAAAAATTACATCACAGATTAATGAACGTTTTCGGTCTTAGCAGACTATCATCAGGTTAAACTCTAGATCGTTGTAGTTGAAACTAGCCACAGAAATTGGTCAAATGACCTTCAAATAACAAATTTTATAAACTAAGTTATCAATCGAAGTAGCGCAGAAAACGACAATAAATATCGCCTCCGTACCACCAGATTGACAACAGGTGGAATACTTTCTTTGGTTACACCTCCTGAGATTTTCAAACTTTATAAATCATACAGAGTGCCGAGAAAATTAAGATGAGTGAATTTTAAATAATTCACAACTCATCTAGTCAGCGTGGTAAAGCTCCAACAAGAAAGATTCCTTAATACTCAAACAAAAGAGTAAACGAATTAAAAATCTAATGCCTGCAACTACAGACCTATTGCCTTACTACCGGTACTCTCCAAAATTATTGAAAGACTCATTAAAACTCGACTTATGTCCTTTATCGTTGATAACAACATTTTATCTCAAAATCAATTCGGCTTTTTAACTAATAAATGTACCACTGATGCCATGTTTTCTGTACTACATGAGGTTTATCAAGCACTAAACAATAATCTTTATACTGCCACTGTTTCCTATGACTATGCCAAAGCTTTTGATTGTGTAAATCACGACATCTTGATTAAAAAACTAAATTTCTATGGAATTAGAGGTATTTTTTTGAATTGGTTCCAATACTATTTGAATAATAGGAAACAACTAGTTAGAGCAAATGATACTGACTCTAGTCTCAAAAACATTGTATGTGGAGTACCGCAAGGTTCAGTATTGGGTCCTCTTCTGTTCCTTATCTTTATAAATGACATCATTAATTTAAAAATCGATGGGAAAATTTTTCTTTTAGCTGATGATACCAGTATCACTTGGAGCAACTCAACTATAGCATCTCTTCATGAAACTATAACTTCGGATCTCCTGACGATAAAGACCTGGTCGGACTCTAATTTACTCTCTTTTAATGTAGATAAAACAGTAGCATTATCCTATAAAGGAGCTCTTCAACCTTTGCCTCTTAATAACAGCCAGATCAGTACCGTTGATTCTGTAAAATTTCTTGGTATTTTTTTAGACAGCCACCTCAAATGGTCCCTTCATATCGATTGGTTAAGTAAGAAACTCGCCTCAGCTTGCTATGCAATAAGATCTGTCTCAAGGGAACTCAATTTAGCATCTTCTAAAATAACATATTTTTCGTTATTCGAGTCTCATCTTCGATATGGTCTTCCTTTTTGGGGTTCCAGTACAGCTGCTCAATTTGATGTTATTTTTAAATTGCAAAAAAGAGCAATAAGGTATCTGTTTGGCCTCAGAAGATCTACACATTGCAGAAGTTACTTCAGGAATCACGTAATTTTAACACTTCCATCTTTATATATTATAGAAACGGTTTGTTTAATTCGTAAACACCTTCATGCCTTTCCAGCAAGGCCCAATCATCTTTACTCCACCAGAAATTCAATCTTTGATATTTATTTACCGATCCCATGCACTGAGTTAGTAAAGAAATCTATATTATATTCAGCAAAAAAACTTTAAAACCATCTGCCTTTACAACTTAAATCTGCAACATCTTTCACAAAATTCCGTAAACTGACAAAAGCTTATCTATCTAAAAGACCATATTATTCAATAGAAGAATTTATTAATGAATAACTAAGAAAATTGGGTTTCATACGCAGTAGCTTAAACTGTAATTTCCTAATGTTGTATTTTATTTGTTGTAAGTATGTTCAATTTTCAATTTGCAATGTATATAAATTTTGCAATTAATTGTTTTTGTCTTTGGTTTTATATCTTATTTACTGTATATTGACGATTTATCTAATTTTATTAAATTGTAGTTGTTATTTGTTATTTGTTGTTGATATTATTTTTCTTTTGACTGTATTGCTTTGTCCATAAAATTGTAAAAAATTTCGGTGATAATAAAGCATATTTCTATTCTATAAAAATGTATAAACATTCTCAATTTCTTTGCAAAACGAAAATGCAGCAGCGGCATAATACTCTGGTTAAAGCGGAGAGTGCAGGAAGAGTCTATACCGGTTTCAGAGATCCTTTTCCCCTCATCAGTAAACCCATATCCTCTTATCTCCGCTTTAACCATTTACCATAGCTTGGGCCTTCCCGAATTGCAAAGAAAGAAATGTCACGGATGAACTAGGGCCACCTACCGAAAAACAAACTAAGTTATCAATCGAAGTAGCGCAGAAAACGACAATAAATATCGCCTCCGTACCACCAGATTGACAACGGGTGGAATACTTTCTTTGGTTACACCTCCTGAGATTTTCAAAATTTATAAATCATACAGGGTGCCGAGGAAATTAAGATGAGAGAATTTTAAATAATTCACAACTCATCTACTCAGCGTGGTAAAGCTCCAACAAGAAAGATTCCTTAATACTCAAACAAAAGAGTAAACGAATTAAAAATGTATAAACATTCTCAATTTCTTTGCAAAACGAAAATGCAGCAGCTGCATAATACTCTGGTTAAAGCGGAGAGTGCAGGAAGAGTCTATACCGGTTTCGGAGGTCTTTTTCCCCTCATTAGAGAATGTTTATACATTTTTAACAAATTTTATAATTTTATAATATGATGCGACAACAAGTCAATGTTAAAAGAATAAAAATTTTCAAATGTGCGTCTTTATCTTTGCTTCACCATGCGTACACCATAAATGTCAGATAATTATAAAATCAGTATAAAGCTGATTTAAACCTACTTTTTTTGTATACACATTTAAATACAAGCAATCTTCTGACCCTTCAAGTTCTTTTGTCATCTCATTTCGTTGATAGCAAGAGTTTCCATCAATCGTAGCATCCCTTATTCCACTCCATGGCTCAGCAGGTACTGGAGCCTAAAATATAGAAATATCGTTTAAAAATCTGTTAATATCTTGTTAAAAATAAAATTATTGGACCATTGTTTTTAAAATATTTATTTGAACCCAATCTTTTCTGTTTCTTGATTGCCTTATCTCTTTCAAATGCGATTAATAGATATCTAGATACGTAATTATTTTGTGAATACCGATCCGACCCATTTGACAATTTCAATGATGCATTTTTCAGACAAAGAACAGAAGTAACAGATGCCATAAGAAGAATTATGACTCTAAAGTGGAACTGGGCTGGACACATAGCTAGAATGTGGGATTACAGATCGACACAGCGAATAATACACTGGAGACCAAGACAAGAAACAAATCGAAGTGAAGGTCGTCTACCAAAAAGATGGTCTAATGACAAACAGAAATACATGGAAAAGACTGATGCAGATCTATATCCAGCAGGGGATAGATCCGGGTTGAATCATGATGATGATGATGAAAATTTTGTGTGTGTACTTTGTACGCACGTAAGAAGTAATACTTTTATTATTATCATTTAAATGAAATAAATATATTTTAAACGGTTTAATTGTATTTTTATTTAAATATTAAACTGATTTTAATAAGTTAAAATAATACTAAAAATTAAAAAAAAACGTTAATACGTCATTTTTAAACATTGTAGCCTCCTCGGAATTACATGTCCCTTGATAAATCGTAGAAAATCTAAAAAACGTCAGATTTTTTACACAAATTCTTAATTTTTCTTCGTCGTATTTTAATATTAATGAAACTATTTTCAATGAAGACACATTCAAAGACACAACAATTATAATAAATATAGTTATTAAAAACACTAATATATTTTCTCACACATTATTTGCACTTATACATACATAAATTAAAAGATTTAGCAACTAACTTTATACTGTCGGTATGAGCGTACTTCATACTATCGCTTTTATAAAAATTCACTCTCAACATTTTTCCCAACCATATCAAAGTTCAAGAAACAAAAACAAAATCGTATGTAGATAGAAGGCAACCGTAGATACGTATTTCTTGTTATTTGGTCATCATCAGTAGGGTGCAGCCAAGTTAGAAATGGAGTACGTTAACCTGAGAAAGGATCACTATAGGAGAAATGCGACCGGTTTGTAATAAAAATGTTAGAAGACTTCAAGGACCTAGCACAACAACGCTAGGAGAGGAATGCCAAACGTTTAAATCGTTTAAAATTTAAAACAAATAGTAAAAAAGGATATTATAATGTAGCAAATAGAGGTTGAACCTCGCAAAATGGACACAAGTCCGGTTTTATTTTTTTTTCTGGTATATCAAGGGGTACTTCTTATGATACTAACTTTTTCTAAAAAATTTTGCCCCCGAATCCCCCCTTTTCAACCCTTTAAAGGATGTAATTTAAGGTTTTTTCGAAACGTAGCACTTTCTATACATTTTGCAAAAAATTTACTTAATAGTAAAATGAAGAAGACTATATTTCCTACTATTTATTTCCCGACAGCATATATCTATCACCCACCGTTTAGCGGGGGTGGCGCCCCAAAGTTGACAAATTTTTAAAAAAGATGTTCTTAAAAAATATATTTTTTTCTAACTGTAATCAAAATTAAGAAGAAACCCTGCGGAAATTAATCACAAATAAAAAAATATGAAAAAAAATTTTTTAGGAAACGTTTTTCTTTAGTTCCGAGTGACTAAAATTAAAGATATTAAAAAATCAACTAAAAAGCAAAAAATAAAAAAAAATTGAAAAAATCCAACACATTCGTCAAAGAAAAGCGTGGCGCGTCTTCATCGAATAAACGGTTTTCGCCCCACGCTTTTCTTTGACGAATGTGTTGGATTTTTTCATTTTTTTTATTTTTTATTTTTAGTCTTACACTTTTCAAACATTAAAATATATCGCCATGTTTATTAAAATATGCATAAAACATATGATGAACAAACATGAAAAGTAGTCGGAATCGGCAAAAAATTTGAAACTCTATTGTTTATTTATGAAACATAACGTAAATAATTAACGTAAAAAGTGAAATTATGTATAGTTCATATAATTAGCTACAAACTGTATTGTTTTTTTATGAAACATAACGTAAACAATTAACGTAAAAAGTGAAATTATGTATAGTTCATATAATTAGCTACAATCTGTAAAAGTTTCAAGTTTCTACATTGTAAATAACAAGAGAATTTAAGCATTTTCTGGTAAAATCGTTTTTATATTTAAACAATTAACAAACATAAAAAATTATTGATTATTCGTGCATTGTTCCCGCGAATGCATATGTCTGCAAATTTTTAGTCATTTGCATTGAAGAAAACGCAGTAAAATTAACGTCCAAAGATTTGACCCAAACGATTGAACTAAAGAAAAGCGTTTAATTAATACGCCAAAACGAATTCTAATAGCACAAAACGTCTCTACCGGTGGTTTTTCTAAGACTACGATAAAAACACGAATTTTTTGAAGTCGAGTTTTGGGTGAGGTTCTGTTTCGTATTGTATTGAAATTTGACACGAATATGCCGATTTTTATATAAACAAATATTATCGTTCAATATTTCGTTATAAGCGTTCAAAATTTGAAACTTTATTGTTTATTTATGAAGCACAACGTAAACAATTAACGTAAACAGTGAAATTATGTATAGTTCATGTCATTCGTAAAAGTTTTAAGTTTCTACATTGTAAAAAACAAGAGAATTTAAGCATTTTCCATTAAAATCGTTTATTTTTATTTAAACAATTAATAAACATAAAAAAATAACTTTTATTGACTATTCGTGTATTGTTCCCGCGAGTGCATATGTCTGCAAATTTTCATTCATTTGCACTGAAAAAAAGGCAGTCAAATTAACGTCTAAAGATTTGACGCAAACTATTGAACTAAAGAAAAGCGTTTAAAAAAAGAAGAATGTGTAACTTATTAAATTTAAATTAAAATACATTTTACTGCTGTCATAAACCAGACAGAAATGTTTATATCACAAATAATCATTGCTTTTCGCTTAAATTGAATGTTAAAACTTCCAAGAGGCAGGTGGCTGGCGGGAGCTGGCTTGAATATTTAATTTAATCAAAAAGCAATGTTTATTTCTGAAATACACATTTTTTTCTGTTTACTGTAAAATGTATTCTGGGTTAAATAAATTACATACATTCTTCTTTTTTGTCAAATAATTTAATTAAAAAATTATTTTTGGATACCCTGTACAAATAATTATATAAATTTTTATATCACTGAATAAAGAATTGAATGACCTTTCAAATGAGCTATCGCATGTCCCCTATTCTCGTTTAAAAAAATCATCCATTACGTCATCGCGCCCAGATGGATGACGTCACTAGTATGACATATATGCCAAAATATCGTTATTTAAAAATAAAAATCGACCTCTTTCGGGATTTTTCCTTAAAGTCGCCTTTTTACGAAATAACGAATTTATTCTTTTCATTTGCATCGTACTGTATAAACAAATATATGAGTGTTCAAAATTTAAAACTTTATTGTTTATTTATGACGCATAACGTAAACAATTAACGTAAAAAGTGAAATTATGTATAGGTTATATCATTACCTACAATCCGTAAAAGTTTCAAGTTTCTACATTGTAAAAAACAAGAGAATTTAAGCCTTTTTCCATTAAAATCGTTTATTTTATTTAAACAATTATTAAACATAAACAAAAATTTTTTGTTGTCTATTCGTGTATTGTTCCCGCGAATGCATATGTCTGCCAATTTTCATTCATTTGCATGGAAGAAAAGGTAGTCAAATTAACATCCAAAAATTTGACGCAATCTATTGAACTAAATAAAAGCGTTTAATAAGTGGCTTTTTAGTATAGCTATACTAAATATTTTTTAGTATAGGTTTTATTTAAGGACAATTGCAAATTTTTTAATTACAGGGTGTTACATTTAAAAAAAAACCCTTTTTATACCATCTGAACCGCCTATGCTAGAGTAAAAACACTTTCAGCGATTATCCATGTGCTAGTGTTATTTAGAAATTTGTATAGTGCACTCCCATTTTTCCCCGGAACCACACCAAAAAAAAGGAGAATTGATAAAGAAAATAGTCAAAAATTGATTTTAGGCCACCACTGTGGCTTTAGGGTGCAAAGAAAATAAAATATGCATAGGTCATAATATGTAGCAGACCGCGTGTTCTTTTATTTTTCATATAATTATGTTATCCATAAAATGAATAGGTGACGAAAAACAAAAAAAAACTGGAGTCCGCCAAAGCACTTCTGAGGTTTACGGCGCCATTGTGCCGTAACAGTTGCTTATACAAAAAAGATGCATAGGACCTTATTTGTAGAGAAAATAGTGGTCTTTAATTCTCTATAAGTTTTGTTTTAAAAAAATGCATAGGTAATAAGAAAATCGTCAAAACATGCTCTCCAAGAGATACGGGTAGTTTCTGCAGTTTATTTTCAAGGATAGGGGTAGTTTCCGCAGGGATGTTGCAATAATGATATATATTTGTGAAAATCCGTATTAATGGAGCATCCCAGCAAACAGGTTTGAGCCCAGTTACGTGATGATTACGTTAAATTTACGGCAAATTTCAACGAATACGTAACTCGGTGATTTATGACGGGAAAAAAACGTATTTCAGTGCCAAATCATTCACCTATATATTAGTGCTTCCTTTATACATGTTTGACATTAGAATAATATAAAATCATAATGACGAATATAGTACATGTTTTTTATAATAGGTGTGAATGTCGGTTACATCGCAAAGGTACGTTTATTTCACGTAATAATCACGAAACAGAAATAACTTCCTTTGGTCAAATTTTGAGAAATATTTTGGAAAACAAAATTTTACAACGGTGTTGGTTAAATACGTATCGCTTGAATTTTACTTACTGTATTTTATGGACGTCGAAAAATTAGATGTATTTCACGTAAAAGTAATGTAAATAATACCAATATTTAAATAAACAGTTTATGATTTCGATTTTAAAATCATTTAGCATAACTATTTCAATCCAACCTTGATTTGACGCTATTTTTGCTATGTTTTGCTTTGAAAATATCACAGGAGCTAAAATGATGTTGAGTCTAATTTTCAAATCGCGCGCGGTGATGACGTACTACCAAGCCTTTCTCCTCCTTTAAATACTATCCCGTGACCACGGTACGTGATTAACATAGTTGGTTCGAAAACTAAATTAATCGATTTATCGAATAATAGATACGTTTCGATAGGATTATTTTTTAATATTATTCTGGTATTGAAATAGATTTTTAGTAAGACCAATTAGTTAATAGTAGAAGAAATTTAAAAACAAAAAGAAAATACGTAATACTAATTTAAAGTAAGTAGAATAGTTTAACTGTAATTTAAAAATAATCGATATTTAAAATCGATGATCATAACCTCTAATATCAGCTTCTCACAACAAAAAGTGAAAGTGAAACGTGAAACCGTGAAACGTGAAGAGCTTTATTTCCTTCGTTTTATTTTAGGCGGGTTTATTTATAATAATGTCTTTCGTATTAACGTTTACCTCACTGCTCGAGGGTTGAAGTGCCGCCGATGGTGCAATTAGAAAAAACAAGAAAGTGTCGAAGTGTCCTCCTAGAAATAAAAAGTGACCTGTGTTGTGTTTTGTGTTGGCAAATTTTTTAATGTTTCTTTAGGTCGTTACCATTTTTGGTTCATTATCTTGTATAATAATTTTACAAGACAAATGTTTTAAAGTCTCTAAATTCTACTAAATAAATACATTGTTAATACTTTATATTATGTTTGTTTTATTTATATCATATGAGGATAGTAATTACGTGATTCATAAGTTAATTAAGGTCGAATTATTTACGTGAACCGAGGACGTATCTTTCACGTGAATACTAATAAATACATTCCCTAAAAGATACGTTAATCAACACGTATTTGCAACGTGAATTTTCCGAAACATTTTATTGCTATATAAGGTAAATAACACGTCTATTGAAGACGAGTTATTCACGTAATTTAAAGACGTATTTTCAATGTGACATTCCAACCAAATTTTCACGTGAAATTCACGTAAGCAATTTACGTATATTGGTGACAAATGTACCCAAAATTCACGTAATTAACACGTCGGTCTGTTTGCTGGGATATGTCCTTATGAATCAAAAAGCAAAAAAAAAAAAATTTTGCAACCAACTCTTTATTTATTTTTTTTGCTACAGGGGTTGCACTAAGAAATCGCTTTTGGTGTCCATGCATGGGTAATAAGAACGTGCACAAAATTATATATGTAGCATTTTAATAAAGGGCATGGTGTGTGAAGGATTACAAGAAAATAACTTTCTTTATTAATTCTCCTTCTTTTGGGGTGGTTCCGGAAAAAAATGGGGGTGCGTTATATAAATTTTTAAATAACACCAGTACATGGATAATCGCGGAAAATGTTTTTACTCTAGCATAGGCGGTTCAGATGGTGTAAAAAGAGGTTTTTTAAAATATAACACCATGTAATTAAAAAAGGGACAATTGCCCTTAAATAAAAACTATACAAAAAAATCAGCCACTTATTTGTGATTAATTTCCCCAGGGTTTTTTTCTTAATTTTCATTACAGTTAGGAAAAAATATATTTTTTTAAAACTTGTCAATTTTGGGGCGTCACCCACGCTAAACGGTGGGTGATAGACATTGCTGCTGAGTAGTCTGGGCTGGAATCGAATCCTATTATTGTATGTATTAATAATATAGGTATGCAAAGTCCGCAGATAGTGTGCTACTTTTTTTATAAACAAAATGGCACCCGAAAATCGTCTTTTTTTTTCAATTTTTGCTCTATAACTCCAAAGATTTTAATTTTACACCAAAAAAACTCAAATAAAAATTCACCGAAATTAAATTCTGCATAGAGACGTGTTTTTTCCGATTTACTTCGACGAAAACTTTCCCCGGAAAAAGCGGGTATTTCCAACAAAATCTTTAATTTTCAACTAAAATTTTAGATAAGTAATTGTTAATCAATAATTAAATAACTTGGTAATTTAAAAGCCACTTTCGCATAGATTATAATTACAGAAACCGATGGAAATTTAATGAACAGTTTAGCAACAATTGAATTGTTAATTAAAAATTTACGGACGCTATAATAACGACAATAATTACGATGCATAAGAATAGCAATTATTTTTTCATAAAAAGATACTATACCTATCTAATGTACTTTACAGAATTGAAATTGGACTATCTAAGCAGCCTCAGGAATATTTTAAAGAAATAAAGAATTTTTTGGCTTATAAACAAATAGAATATCTCGGTAAATATTAAACTAAATTAAATTGTAAAAACGGTAATCGAAAAGCAGCGGCAGGACGCTTCTTTTAAAAGAAAAAACGTTTAATTATGGTGAGTAGTTCCTGAGATACAACCGGTCAAAGTTGACCGGAATTTACGGCAAAGATATAAACAATAGGATCATAATTTTCAAACCATCATATACATAATATTATAATAAAAACTATCGATAATACGTGTGAAAACTGCCAAAAATAGCAAAATTCCAATCAAAAATTAGGTTGGGGAAAATGTAAGCCTCAAAGCTTAAAATCGGTATACGTTAAAAAAATGTATTTTCTCGGCTTCCCATGGAGCAATTTCCTTCATTCTTTTTTTGTTCCCAAGTAACTCGAGTAGAGCCATCGAACTAACGCATTAATGAATGTCAGATTTGTTTTTGTTTTTTTATAATAAATTTATTTATTTATTATAACACAAAATTTTAATTTGTTTAAATAAAAATTGTTTAAATAATTATACAGCTTTTAAATGAGAATATTTATGTTTTTAACTTTAAAAGGTACACTTGTAGTAAGTTTATCTAAAAAAAGCCTACAACTGGAAAAAATATATAGTTTTCTGTTCTTATAAATAAATTAATTTATTATAACAAAACAAAAGCAAGCTTGACATTTAGTGATGAGTTAGTTCGATGGCCCTTCTCGAGTTATTAGGGAACAAAAAAAGAATGAAGGAAATTGCTTCATGGGAAGCCGAGAAAATGCATTTTTTTAACGTATACCGATTTTGAACTTCGAGGGTTACATTTTCTCCAACCTAATTTTTAATTGGAATTTTGCTATTTTTGGCAATTTTCACACGTATTATCGATAGTTTTTATTATAATAATATATGTTATGAGTATTTTAAAGATACGAAAATTGGTGTAGAGAAAGAGGACAAAAATAAAAAGGTGATGGTTTGAAAATTATGATCCTATTGTTTATTTCTTTGCCGTAAATTCCGGTCAACTTTCACCGGTTGTATCTCAGCAACCACTCGTCGCAATTAAACGTTTTTTCTTTTAAAAGAAGCGTCCTGCCACTGTTTTTCGAATACCGTTTTCACGATTTAATTTAGTTTAATATTTCCCGAGATATTCAATTTGATTTTAAGCCAAAAAATTGTTTATAATTTTAAAATATTCCTAAGGCCGCTTAAATAGTCCAATTTCAATTCTCTAAAGTACATTCGATAGGTATAGTGTTTTTTTATGAAAAAATCATAGTTATTCTTATGCATTAAATTTATCTTAACAATTCAATTGTTGCGAAACTGTTCATTCAATTTCCATCGGCTTCTGGAATTATAATCTATAAGTACTTATCTAAAATTTTAGTTGAAAATTAAAGATTTTGTTGGAAAAACCCGCTTTTTCCGGGGAAAGTTTTCGTCGAAGTAAATCGGGAAAAACACGTCTCTATGCATAATTTAATTGCGGTGAATTTTTATTTGGGTTTTTTTGGTGTAAAGTTAAAATCTTTGGAGTTATAGAGCTAAAATTGAAAGAACACTATGTTCGATCGCCATTTTGTTTATAAAAAAAGTAGCACACTATCTGCGGACTTTGAATACCTATATTATTAATACATACAATAATAGGATTCGATTCCAGCAATAAAATTGCTGGTAAATAACTTTTCCTTTTATTTTGCTAATTATCCCAGAGTATAGAAATAAAGAATAGGAAATACATATATCCCTCTTCATTTTACTATTAAGTAAATTTTTTGCAAAGCGTACAGGAAATGCTGCGTTCCGTAAAAATCACAAATTACCCTCTTTAAGGGGATGAAAATGGGGGGTTTCGGGACGAAATTGTTTAAGAAAACGTTAGTCTTATAATAAGCACCCCTTGACATACCAGAAAAACAATGTGTGTGTACTTTTTATGCACGTAAGAATTTATGCCTCTATTATATAATTTCAACGAAATAAATATACTTAACAGTTTATTTGTATTTTATTTAAATATTAAACTAACTTTCTTACCTACCACTTTAAAAAAAAATTATTCAAACAATACCAAAAATTAAAAAAAATATATGAATCGTCCGGGATTTGAATCCGGTACCTCTCGATCACTGGTCCAATGCTCTACCATCCAAGCTATCAAGCCCCGTCTATGTGACGTCTCGGATATAATTACACATCACTGTGACAAATAGATCAAGTGAAGTATAAAAATGTTATAATAGATATTTTATTATCTCACTGCCGAGGAAGACAAATCCAAAGACACAAAAATTATAATAAATAATGCATTTACTAAAAACACAAATATGTTCTTTTAATGACTTATTTGCGCTGATACATACATAACTTGAAAGATTAGCAACGAACAGTAGATACGATGTGAATTGAACCAGAGGACGTTTTGGGGTGCGGTCAGTAATTCTACGGCGAGCATAGAAATAAAGATAAACCATTCATAAATATTTGCAATTGATCATTCCTTGTAGTAGTCCACATGGACACGGGTGTGGCTTATTACCTACTTTCTAGCGTATCTTATTGGGCAATACTGAAGTGTAATTGGTCAAATTGTTCGGAAGTGCTTACACTTAAATCATATCGTTATCTGGCCAAAGTTCCTTCTTATGTTTCAAAAGCGGCAAGCAATATAAACAGTGTCGTCGTCATACCCTTACAATTATTTATTTTATTTCTATAATAAAATTGCTGTCTCATTTCTTTAGTCTTTAAATTAATAAGCACATTAAATTTCATTTGTATTATACTTTTAATCACCAATTTTTAAATTTTAATAACTGTAATATATGTTTATACAGGATGTCCCATATATTATATAAGATTTGAAATCGCACACGCGAAATAACCTTTATCAAGCCAGTGACGTCATTATTTAGCGTGCGAAGTGACTGTATATTTTGGTACCTACACGCTATTTTGATATGTTTAGTGTTTGTTTGATAGAAAAATATTTGTTATTAAAGGGTAGGGAAGCAGAACTATTCAGATGTTTCAAACTTAATAATTGTAATAAATCAATGTATGTATATATAAAAGTATATTTTCAGGTTAACAAAATAAATATCTATTTAAAAATAAAAATGTATACTATTTTTATTCATTCAGTTGCGGTGCGAAACCAAAACCGTCTTAATTTTTACTCAGACCAGAGAGTGCAGCCAGCACTCTTATCGACGATTTCACCTCTTGTTAGAGGTTCATCAGAGACTGCATAGGCTGCATTTCTCTGGCCCAGGCAAAAATCTTCGACATATCCATCTCCCACCGCAACTGACGAGATGGTAGTAGGTGCCTAGCGGCATCTTCTAAATAAAAGACTAAGTTTTTCAACCTAATAAAAATATTTGTAAATTAAATATTTTTAAAAGATTTTTAATTGAAAAACTTTATTGGCCCATTTCCTGGTGACAACCTCCAAGGCTTCTACAATATGCAAGGCAAATGGATGCTGCAGTGAAGACTAAAGGGAAGGAATTCTACACTATGCCACTCACAACCCCCGTCTGCAGCGTTGTGAGTTGCATAGTGTAGAATTCCTTCCCTTTAGTCTTCACTGCAGCATCCATTTGGCTTGCATATTGTAGAAGCCTTGGAGGTTGTCACCAGGAAATGGGCCAATAAAGTTTTTCAATTAAAAATCTTTTAAAAATATTTAATTTACAAATATTTTTATTAGGTTGAAAAACTTAGTCTTTTATTTAGAAGATGCCGCTAGGCACCTACTACCATCTCGTCAGTTGCGGTGGGAGATGGATATGTCGAAGATTTTTGCCTGGGCCAGAGAAATGCAGCCTATGCAGTCTCTGATGAACCTCTAACAAGAGGTGAAATCGTCGATAAGAGTGCTGGCTGCACTCTCTGATCTGAGTAAAAATTAAGACGGTTTTGGTTTCGCACCGCAACTGAGTGAATAAAAATGGTATACATTTTTATTTTTATATTAGTATTACTCATATAGAGTAACTAGGTCCATTTTCCGTTGGAACTTTACCACGCTGCAGACGGGGGTTGTGAGTTGCATAGTGTAGAATTCCTTTCCTTTAGTCTTCACTGCAGCATCCCTTTGGCTTGCATATTGTAGAAGCCTTGGAGGTTGTCACCAGGAAATGGGCCAATAAAGTTTTTCAATTAAAAATCTTTTAAAAATATTTAATTTACAAATATTTTTATTAGGTTGAAAAACTTAGTCTTTTAAATATCTATTTAGTTGACATGACATGTACAAAATATTGTTAAAATAATTTTTATAAGCAAGTTAATTATTATAATCAACTATTCTGGGAAATAAGCCACAATTTAACTAAAAAAATGATTTTACTAACGTTTTGACGTCCAAATCCTATGTCGTTGTCAAAATACAAATATTAGTCAGATTAAATAAACTATTAAAAGAAATTTTTTACTAAACAACAACAATTTTGCTTAATTTATTAATATTTTGTATTTTGACAACGACATCCGATTTGGACGTCAAAAACTTAATAAAATCATTTTTTAGTTAAATTGTGGCTTATTTCCCATTTAGAATAGTTGATTACAAAAATGTCACAAGGAAATAGCTTCAGAACAAGTTAATTATTATCGTGAAAGCTTTAGGTCTTCCTTTTGTTTTAATTTTGGACGGTAATACTGTTTCACTTATAACTAAATATATATATATATATATATATATATATATATATATATATATATATATATATATATATATATATATATATATATATATATATATATATATATATATATATATATATATATATATATTAATTTATAATCTCTTATCTTTTTTATACTGTTTTAAAATTTTGTTAAACTCATTAAAAGAACTAAATAAGTGTCCATACTCCATAGTTAATTTAAAAACAAACACTAAACGAATAAAACAGAAATCTTTTTACTAATCAATATTAAAGTGTAAACACAACGCGATTAAACACATTCTAACACTCTGACTTTGATACTCGCGGTATATTCTTACCACAGCATACACGCGGCTCAAGTTAGCGTGTACGCAAAAAGCCAGTAACAGTGCACGCTAAATAGTGACGTCACTGACTTGATGACGTTTCACGTGTACCTAACTTTTTTATTTGCGTACACGTTAGCGTGTACCTAGACACAGCGATATCTAACAAGGCGAATCACCCTAATGCATTACAGTTGTAAGTGACAGAAAAAACAACGTTCCTAATTAGGTGATTATTATGCATTGAACTTAGACAATTATGTATTCTTTGACGGGTATTTGCATATTAATAAATGACTTATAGATGTAAAATTGGTTGGCGATTACAGTACTCTAAATAGATAACTAATCAATGATGCGAATAAAGATAATTTGACACAAAAGTAATGGATAGTGACAGTATTTTCGCAACATAGACTCATTTGTGTAGGCTCATTTCTTTAGTTCTCAAATTAATAAGCATGGTAAGTTGAATTTGTATTATGTATTTTTAGTCATCTTTGGTGTCAATAAAGATAACTTGACAGAAAAGTAATGGACCGTGACAGTATTTTCGCAACATAGGCTCATTTGTGTAGGCTCATTTCTTTAGTTCTCAAATTAATAAGCATGGTAAGTTGCATTTGAGTAGCTGAGATGCAAAACTCGCTCGTTACCCTTAAACGAGTTTTTCAGGAAATGTAAAAAACTTATTGTGTCTGACTAATTAACTTAAGTAAAATGAATTCTTCTGCTTGTGAAACTTTATCCTGGTCTCGATAAAGAAATTAAGATTTAAAAAATCAGGAGCAGCATTTTAATAGTAAAATATTAGATTAAAAGTTAGAACGAACGAGTTTTGCAACGAAGCATTGCATTGAAACACTTTTTCTGCGAACCACCTAGGAACAAACAAGTTATGCATCATAATAATTGAAACCCAACCAAATAGGACATAGTAAAGTAGACAGTTTTTGAAATATTTTTTATTTATAGAACTTGTACAAAAAAATATTATTTATTAAAAAAACGTAATGCTAATAATTTCATTATTATTAAGGCCAAAAAAAAAAATGTTAAATAGAGAGCCCATTAGCTTTCTCTATTATTTCAATGTCGTGCTCTTCCTCATTGTTTTCTTCTACTCCTTCAAAATTATTATCCACAATGGGGACATAGAACTGCAAATTGTCGTAGGTTCTCCAGTTCTCACCAAAATGAGTGTTAAGGAGTTTTTCTACATCTTTAATTTTTTCTTTTGCAGCCATGACGTTGTTTGGAAGTAGAGCTGGAATAATCTGATTAATTTTCTTTCCCTTTTTTAAGATTGGTTTCTGGACGCCTAGATTGCACCTGTAATTAATTTCACCCTGCACAGTCACATTGTTTTGATTAGTTTTTTCTATGATTATTCTTTTGGAAGCAGCAAATTTGAAGTGGAGTTGGCCTGGAGGTTTTACAACTGTAGCAACTGCACTTTTCCAGTCTTGAACGGCTACCTGGGTCCCAACTTTTCTAACTGTGCTAAATTGGGAAAACAAATTCCAATATTCACTAGGTTGTATAATTGTGTCCTTTTTTCTAATTTTTTGTTAAATCCTCGCGAATACCCTATCGGGAGGAATAAAGGAGTGTCCAACCACAGGATAAGTAACAGTAATTTTTTTGCAACTTAATGTTTCATATAAAAATTTGCACAACATGCCAATCACAGTAATGTTTTTATTTTGGCCGGGGCAGCCATCGCAGAAAATCATTATTTCCTCTATTTCTGAAAGGTCCCTATTTCTAAGATGGTAGTATAAAATCGAAGCAATTTCATTAGACCCTTTATATCTTTGGTATTCACACCATGTATAAGCATACACCGAACCAGGATTTTGAACACTAGTAGAATTTCCCTCACAGATGGTAAAATTGTAGAGGTACAGTTGCCTGCTATAATAGGCAGCCTGGTCTGGAACACGTGGCAACACAAGATTCTTTTGACAATCAAAAGAAAGTTTAAGTACAGAAGGCCCGTCGTCTTTTTTCAGCATAGAATAAAAAGTTTTTGCCTTCATTTTATGAACCGCATGTTCAGCCATAACTGCAACCTTCCTGGGTCCTGCAGGCATCGTTTTTATTTGGCATCTCAGACGAATGCATTGTGAACAAGCATCTGTTGCTGGAGTCTTGAAACTGATATTAAAATAATAGTTGAAAATATACAGGAAGTAACAATACTTTACCTGCAGGTTGTCATTCACTGATTGGTTGTACTGTTTCCAGAGTTTTTTTGCTGTGCAATCACTTGGCATATAGTATCTGGTGCTTTTCTCCCGTGTATAATGGGACTCCACAAACTGTAGTGATTTTAAGAAATTTGAAACAGCCTCTTTTTTACCTTTAAATTTTTCAGTTTTTTTGTCACCTCCCCTTCGTTCTCTTGGAGACTGATATTCTAAAAGATACTTCTTGCCAATATTTTGAACGCGGTATTTAGAAATACCCAAAATTGTAAGAAAAGCTTTGGAGCAAACCTGTACCATTCCTTCGAGCCGAGTTAACACGAAATATTTTATGGATATACAGCTTTTTCTCTCTACATTGTTATCCAGTCTTTCATAATTTTTTCGTTTTCTATTCTTTGCTGGAGCTAGTTGCTTCGTATGTTTTAAAATAAAATTATCTTGGTCCACCTTATTTGGTGTCTCATAAAAAGATTGGTGGAAGCGACGTACATCTTGGAGTTTAAGTTTTGGACAATAAAATGTTTTTGAATGAGTGCATGTTGGTAATGAGGGGAAGCCTTTTGCTGTATGCCTGGAATAAATAAAAATAAAATTAATAAACTGTTTTAATAATTGAAGCAAAAATTATTTATCTCAACATAACCTCAAATAAACCTACCTATTTCGTTTCTCAATATTCCTCTTCCACTTATCTTTAACTATTCTTGTTTTCTTTGGTTTAGGATCCATTACTATTAACACTATTAAAAACAGTAATCAAAACAAAAACTGTATTACTTTTATTTAAAAAGTAGTTTTTTAATGTTTACAACAAAGCGAATACAAGCATGAAATGTTAGGTTAGATTCGTTAAAACAAGGTACGGGCGAGTTTTGCTGCAGAATATGCAACGAGCTAGTTTTGCAACCAACTCTTACATAGAACGAACTAGTTTTGCTACCAACTCCTATTTTATATGGTGAAAATTAAGAGAAACGAGCACGTTTTGCTTAACTTTGGGATGAGACTATTATAAAGGGCAGCCATACGTGTCAGAATCCACAACTATCTCAGTTTTTAATTTTTGGTAACGAGCGAGTTTTGCATCTCAGCTACTCATTTGTATTATGTATTTTTAATCATATTTGGTGTCAATTTCATAAAGAAATGTGAATAATTAACAATATTATTACTGTTTAACAAATTATAGACATAGACCATAATTTAAAATAAAAGTTTACTCATTATTTTCTATTGCGCCGCCTATGTTTTACAAAAGATGCCGACACTCGGTGTCGAATTTTGTTTTTATACTTATCCAACTGACATCGTATAAACTATACTATACTATCTGTGTGCGCATGCGCCAAGAATTATAAAATTTCACTCTCGATCGTAAAGAAGTATAACTTCAAAAATAAAACCGGACTTGTGTCCATTTTGCGAGGTTCAACCTCTGTTTCCTACACTAATACGCGAGTGATTAAAATAGATAAAATATTATTATATATGGCCTATACCAAAGCAAGGAAAAAACAAGAACAAAATCGTATGCAGATGGCAGACAACCATACCTACGTATTTCCGACTATCTGTTCGTCATCAGTGCGGTGCAGCCAAGTCAGGAAAGGAGTATATTAACCTGGAAAAGGATGACTATAGGAGCAACGCGACCAGTTTGTGACAATCTTGTTAAAAGACCCCAAGGACTCAAAGCAATATCGATTTTTTAACGGAAATGATCTAAGTATTAAGGGGAATCTGACAGGAATGTCTCCAAAGCAGCTCGGACTGGCCTGCCGACCCACCGCCGTCGGACCGGTGCGCCTTTATTAGTACTTATATATCCACAAAAAAATTACGCTGAAACATTTTTTAAATCTTTACCCAAAGATGGCGCAGCTCTATTCACCTAAAAATTGTTTTTAACATGCTTCCGATTTCGCTATTTGATTGGTTCACTGGTGGAAAGATCAATTAAATAGGATGTTTTTACAAATTACAACTCTTATCAGGTATCCGATAATCAAAGGCCAGGGAACATAGCTTGAAAATAGTACGCAGGGTTTTGTGTTGACAGCTTGATACGACGTGTGCCCCCCTCGAATATTACTTTTACGTACGATTTGGCCGCCATTATTATTATCAATAGCCGCTGATTCTGTTACAGGTGCGGACTGTTACAATTCCGAATCCTACATAACGAAGTGGACTTCAAATAAGCTTACGATTCTGTTAGCAGAGAAGCATTGTGGGAGACTATGGTAGAAATGGGAGTACCTGGAAACTGGTACGATTAGTAAAGGTGAGCACGGAGAA
The DNA here is from genome assembly GCF_917563875.1 of Diabrotica virgifera virgifera. Taxonomy (NCBI): domain Eukaryota; kingdom Metazoa; phylum Arthropoda; class Insecta; order Coleoptera; family Chrysomelidae; genus Diabrotica; species Diabrotica virgifera. Next base: position 7,546,732 of record NC_065450.1, read on the forward strand.
CGCTTCCGCACGAATCAGAGTTGGCAGCAACACGTCGGAGGAATTCCTCATTGACACCGGACTTAGACAAGGAGATCCTCTCGCCCCCCTGCTGTTTAACTTCGCACTGGAACATGCAGTAAGGAAAGCTCAGCCACAACTGACAAACGGATTTGCCGCCCAAGGATCAAAAATACTATTAGCCTTTGCGGATGACGTGGACACAATTGCACAATCCACCAGAGATGCAAAAGAAGTTTTCACCCTATTCGAGAACGGAGCCAAGGAAGTTGGTCTTAAGGTCAACGAGGACAAGACCAAGTACATGGTGGTTACGAAGAACGCAAGACCAAGGGTTAGACAAAACGTAACAATTAATGAATACAATTTTGAAGTCGTCAAAGAATTTAAGTACTTGGGAGCGATCATAACATCTGAAAATAACTATGAAAAGGACGTGGCAGCCAGGATCATTGCAGGAAACAGGGCATATTACTCGTTAAGGACCCTACTTAAATCAAAAATACTCTCAAGACCAGCAAAAATAAGAGTATATAAGACAATAATTCGTCCCACAATAACGTATGGAAGCGAAACCTGGACTCTGAATCAGCGGGAAACAACAAAATTACTGGTACTTGAAAGAAAGATACTGCGGACTATCTATGGGCCTTGCAGAGAAGAGACAACAGGAGAATGAAGAAGAAGACACAATGATGAACTCCAGACAATATGCGGAGATGAAAACATAGTACGCTACATTAAATCAAACAGAATACGATGGGCGGGTCACGTACTAAGATCAAGTGACGAAAGACTTCTAAACACCACATTCTGGGAAAGGCCCGATGGAAAAAGGTCAGTTGGTCGCCCAAGAAAGAGATGGAAGGACACAGTAGCCAGCGATCTACGCAAAATGGGAGTACAGCAATGGGAAATAGCTGCTCAGGACCGACAACAATGGAGGGAAATAGTAAACGCGGCCAAGACGCACATAGAGTTGTAGAGCCAAATGACGATGATTAGCGTTGCCCAAATGCAAGACCAAGAACGAGACTCAGAGAGTCTTGGTCTTGGTCTTGCACCAATATACCTGGTCTTGTTCTTGGTCTTGGTATTGCACTCCCGGTCTTGGTCTTGGTCTTGCAGCAAGAGTCTTGCAAGTCTCGCAGTTATACCCACCAGCATATTGGTATTTATTAAACGTTAGTTTAGATTTTAGAACAACCTAACAGTATAGCTACGTTTTCAGCTTGACTTAACATACAGGGTGAGGCAGATAACCTTCCTATTAGAAATATCTCGAGAACTAAAGACAACAGAATCATGAAAATTGGAATAAAGGGGTTTTGAAGAGTGATCAATTTATGAAAATATTGTTAAATATTTCCTACTTCAAGTTATACCGGAAGTTGCTTATAACTTCGTTTTTTAAAATGGGATACCCTGTATATTTTTACATTTCTGAATCCTATTCCATGTCTTCTTTCTAAAAGTATGAGGTATTGTAATGGTATATAGGGTAGTCTAAAAGATAATTACGTTTTCTTTTTAATTTCGTAGCAACTTTCACACTCTGTAGAATTGTAGTTATTTGACATCAAAAACTTTATTTATGTTCAAATGATTTTTAATATAGTCTACTATTGTTAAAAAATATTAGTATGTATATCTAAATGTTGCATTTGATATACAGGGTTGGGCGAAACTCGGAATGAGTATTTTCTGAGTTTTCATTAATGGAACACCCTGTATTTTAGTATTGTAATGAAATGATATTTTATGGTACTTTTTTATTTCTTAAGCATTCCCTATACCTAACTGCCTTAATTTGTGCTTAATTTTTAATCGCACCAACAATCTTAACTACGTAGGTACTTTGATAGCTCTACCATTATTGGTAACTTTTAGGATCAGTCTAGATTAATATGTATCTATTTCATTTCCGAAAAATTATTTGCGATTGAATATGTTCACGACCAACCTAATAAAATTTTACGTAATATTTGGCTTGAATCACCAATAACTCACAAGCTAAAGCAGTTAGGTATAGGGAATGCTTAAGCTTAAGAAATAAAAAAGTACCATAACATATCATTTCATTACAATACCAAAAAACACAGGGTGTTCCATTTAAGAAAACTCAGAAAATACTCATTCCGAGTTTCGACCAACCCTTTATTCTAAAATTAAACATTAAGCTATATTAACAATTCTTAACAATAGTAGACTATATTAAAAATCATATGAACATAAATAGAGTTTTTGATGTCAAACTACTATAATTATACAGGGTGTGAATATTGCTACGAAATTAAGAAAAAAAAATGTAATTTTCTTTTAAACTACCCTATATAACATTACAAAACCTTATATTTTAACAACGAAGACATCGATGAGAATTTAAAAATGTAAAAATATACAGGGTACCCCATTAAAAATAAAACGAAGTTATAAGCAACATCCGGTATAACCGGAAGTAGGAAATAGATGAAAATATTTTCATTAAATAGATCACTCTTTAAAATCCCTTCGTTCCCATTTTCATGATTTTGTTGCCTTTAGTTCTCTAGATATTTCTAATAGGACATTTATCTGCCTCACCCTGTAGACATAGTAAAAATTAACCAAATTAATATCTAAACAACTCACATCGGGTGGGGTTTGAACCCACTAACGAAACAACTATCCCTTCCTATACTTTCACAAACTGAGCTATCTACCATATCCCACGGGAGTCGGTTTGTTTCTTTAAACATTTGCATTTAATAACCTTATATTACATGTGCTAAAACATGGTTAAAACACAAAAAACCAAATAAATGACATAAATTTGAGTGTATTAAAGAACATTATCTGTCTATTTTTTTTTGTAGAAAGGAATTTTGTTTGACCCATTGATATAAAATTGCACACTGCACTGCAGAAAGTTTACAAGTACGATGTTTAATCATAATTTATAATCCTACTAACTGATAAGGAAAAATAACTGAGTGTGTGTCCTATATTTTTTATTATAAGCTTAGGCGACCTATCTTTAAAAAGTTTCAATAGCATATTATGTACTGTCGGCGTCACAACACAGATTATTTTATAAAAGGACAAAGGACAGCTATTCTCAAAACCTATACAATTACAATTAATTTCAGAGCGAAGGCGTCGCCGTCGTCTGCTAGGAAAGCCTGTATTACAAAATATTTTATTTTTACATTGTAATAATTTATTATGACCTCTGAGTACGTGTCAAATAAATATGTCAAGTGTTATTTTAATGAATATTTTGATTCGCTATGTATGTTTATTGTATTGTCCATAATCCGCAAGTCCAATTTTACAAATTTTTGTTACATATTTTTTTGCGTCTCGTAGTCTCTAAGCATAATATATCCGAACTACTACATATTATATTCCCTAAAATGACACTCAATCCTAACTGCAAGACGCAAGAGTCTCGCAGGCTTAGTCTTGTTCTTGCTCAAGTCTTGCATGGTCAGTCTTGGTCTTGGTCTTGCTAAAATAAAGCGGTCTTGGTCTTGGTTTTGGTCTTGCAAAAACGCAAGAAGAAGACCAAGACTGCAAGACCAAGACCGATTTTGGGCAACACTAATGATGATGATGACATAACGAAGTACGTATCCGATAATCAAAGACCATGGCACATAGCTTGAAAATAGCACGCAGGGTTTTTTTGCTGACAGCTTGATACGACGTGTGGCCCTCGAATATTACTTTTACGTACGATTCGGGCGCCATTATTATCAATAGCCGCTGATTCTGTTACAGGAGTAGGTGCGGACTGTTACAATTCAGAATCCTACATAACGAAATAAGTAAGCGCCAACTACTTTATAACAAAACCTGTGGACCCAATAAATGGCACCCAAATCCTAAGAATATTTTTCTCATACGTTGCTTGTTGCGCCTAAGGCTATGATACAAAAACACTCGTAGAGTTCTTATTGCATCGGCTGACTTATATCTGCAATTTGGTCATAGCATTTTTGCACCAACAGCTGCATGCAAAAAAGTGCCTCAGTTATTCAAGTTAATGAGATACCTACTTTTAAGTGAGTGGCTCATTAAGTTATTTATGCTATAATTTTCTCAGCGAATGGCGTTGTGCTTTTTTGGAATTGCTACGAAAGTTGTCTTCAGCCAATCTAATGTTATTTTTCCACTAGTTTATAAATGTTATTAATTGCCTCATTTTATTCTTATTCTAGTATTATCCGTATCAGAAATATATCGGCAGATAAAAGTAATCATACATATTATGAAATCAGTTTATGTATGTCTTTATCTTAAGTTGGTTAAACAAATTATGTTTGCCTCTCATATAATGACAGAATAATATTTTATATTGACACAGTTTTATTGCCTGTAATAAACGTATTATCAGTATTTAAGATACAAAACCTAAAGTACAGCAGATAAGGTAATTTTATTTTTGTATATCAAAATAGGTGTACATTAAAATCGTTTAACATTCAGTAACGAGCATTAGGGTCGATTCTCACTATACCTCCCGTTTACTTTCCATAACCATTCCATACACCTCCCATTAAAATTCTATTCTCACTATACGTTCCGTTTACTTCACATACCCGTTCCATAAACCTTCCATTAATTTAACCACCATTCTCACTAGACGTCGCGTTTACTTTCCCCATTTAATATTCCACACATTTTGTACCGGTTTGGTAACATTTTACCCTAAATTTTTGATTCGAATACACGTGTTTTTTCCGGCTTGATGAAATAATGTGGTCTGAAGAAAATTTAATAATAGAACTGTAAAATATACATGCGGACCAATGTAAAAAAAAGTTATTTCACATTTGTTTTCTTACCGGCGCGTCGCGGCGTGAGAAATACAAAATAAGATTTACTATTTTATTTGGGCATAAGCCACAATTCGAGTTTGAAATCAAGTTTACTTGACGTTTCGACTTTCACTTCGGAAATCGTTATCAATATAAAAAACATTCATAAATTAAAAATTTAACTTTGTTTCTGGTGAAGCAAGGCAGTTGGAACGAGCAGATAATATATTATAATTGTGTCACCGGAAAGCGAAAAAGGTAACACACAACTTGGAAGAACCTATAGATTTCTATCTTCGTTTCTGGTGAAGCAGCGCAGTTGTAACAAGCAGATATATTATAATTGGGTCACCAGACAGCGAAAAAGGTAACGCACAACTTGGAGGAGCCTATAGTTTTCTAACTTCGCTTGTTGTGAAGCAACGGAGCTAGAACAAGCAGATATATTATAATTGGGTCACCAGAAAGCGAAAAAGGTAACGCACAACTTGGAGGAACTATAGTTTTCTAACTTCGCTTGTGGTGAAGCAACGGAGTTGGAACAAGCATATATATTATAATTGGGTCACCAGAAAGCGAAAAAGGTAACGCACAACTTGGAGAAGCCTATAGTTTTCTAACTTCGCTTGTGGTGAAGCAACGGAGTTGAAACAAGCAGATATATTATAATTGGGTCACCAGAAAGCGAAAAAGGTAACGCACAACTTGGAGGAGCCTATAGTTTTCTAACTTCGCTTGTGGTGAAACAACGGAGTTGGAACAAGCAGATATATTATAATTGGATCACCAAAAAGCGAATAAGGTAACGCACAACTTGGAGGAGCCTATAGTTTTCTAACTTCGCTTGTGGTGAAGCAACGGAGTTTGAACAAGCAGATATATTATAATTGTGTCACCGGGAAGCAAAAAGGTAACGCACAACTTGGAAGAACCTATAGTTTTCTAACTTCGTTTCTGGTGAAGCAATGGAGTTGGAACAAGCAGATATATTATAATTATTGTGTCACCAGAAAGCGAAAAAGGTAACGCACAACTTGGAAGAACCTATAGTTCTCTAACTTTGTTTCTAGTGAAGCGACGCAGTTGGAACAAGCAGACGTATTATAATTGTGTCACCAGAAAACGAAGAAGGTAGTCCCTGAAATAGTCAGGACTATATATCCCAGGATGTATAAACGACTGGACACTAATTAGAAGAAAAAAGAATGGAACAACCACATAGCAGAATAGAGAGACACGTGTGGTCAAAATAGCAAGAAATAAATCACCAATCGATAGAAGTATCGGCCGAACAAGCAAAAAATGGAGTGACAATATTCCGTAGAGGTTATCAATCCGCCGATGAACCAGCGGAATTGCTTAAGAAGATATTGGATGAAGAGAATATTTTAATTCCTTGGTAACAGCCGCCGAAAATATTGCCTTCTTTAAGTGTATTATCACTGTATTTTTTATTTTCAAAATTAAAAAGTCATGTCAGACAAGTTCTATAAATTTTTTATTGTAAACATTTTTCTCAACATGTATTCCCCCTATCCATAACCGCTATGTATTCCCCCAATCCATTTGTCGTAGAAAAAATACGTGACTGAACCGCGAGGTAATAGCAATATTCAGATTATCCATAGGGTACCCGAGACGTCGCCGAAAAATACGTGGCCGATATTGAACGCGAGATTTCGGGAATGGTAGGTAAACGGGACGGAAAGTGGGCATATACTATATGATTTGTATTTAATTATATTTTATGGAAACGGTATGCCATGCGTATGGAAAGTAAATGGGAGGTATAGTGGGAATCGACCCTATTAGTCGGAAATGCTATGACTGATTACTAGAGATGTAGTCGTTACTATAACAAAATCACAATAAAGATGCACTAGAAATAAACAAACCAAGACACGTTGAATGTTACTAGGACCACTTCCGAATCATGATTTACAATCTATAAACTTTGTAAATCATGATTTGGGATTTAAAATGTAATGGATTTACAAGTACCTACGACACGTAGAACATATCAAATGACATGAATTTTGTTGGTGGTAAATAGCAGTCTGATTTTTGCATGAGAGTTTAATGAAATGGTAACAAATCAATTAGAAGTTCTGTCCGACAAAATACATCGGACGTTTTCATAGTCTGACGTCCGAAACCTGTAACCTGTTCCACTATTAAAACTTCACCTGTTCCACTATTCCCGTATATCCAAATCAAAATTTGTCCGACTAGACACTGTTAAGCTATTAACAAATTTTGAGCTTGCTATTAATAAACTTTCTTTTAGTACGCGGGATCCAGGCGTAGAATATTTCGTCCTATTAGAGGTAAAACTCACTAACTACTCTTTTCAGAAAGTGGAGAAAAATCGATTTAAATGTACAAATTGTTTTTTAAATTCACCTGACTTGAATATTGAAATTTTTTTAATGCAACTTTAAAGCATAAATAAAAACAGATATTTTAAGCCATATTTCGTCACAGGAACTGTGATACAATTAATATTAGATACATTTTTGTACTTAATGAGTTTTTCCGTGAACACAATTATTGGATATTGAGAAGGTAATGAATTTGTCTCAATAAAATTTCGCTGACATACAACAAACGAACTATCAAAAATAACAGTCTATTATTTAAAAATAATATACAGTGCTAGTCAAAAGTCCGTACCCCCCCTCGTATCTTTTGAACGGTTATACCTATAATAGTGAAATTTGGAGTGAGGAAATAAACGGACGTAAGCTTCTTAACTAGTTATGACAGGTGACGTAATAGTGACAGATGACGTTACAGAGCCACTGTGACCGATAATTTTAAATGGGACCTTATAGCAAGTGATACCTCGTTTGAAAGGTATTTAAAATACCTATTCAGTCATACTAATTTTTTTGGGTCTAAGTTGATTTTGATTTTGGTGAATAAATTAAATAAATATAATATTGTAGTTTCGAATTTAATTAATAAAAATTCAAATGTCCGCCTATGGATTTTTTGTCAAAAAAGTTGACGTTTTTTAATTCTCTAGTAGTTTTTACGTCAACGTCAACATGTTTGACAAGTAATCATAGGCGGAATTTTGAATTTTTATTAATTAAATGCGAAACTACAATTTTATATTTATTTCATTTATTCATCAAAATTTGCTTAAACCCAAACAAAATTAGTATGACTGAATAGGTATTTTAAATACCTTTCATACGAGGTATCACTTGCCATAAGGTCCCATTTAAAATTATCGGTCACAGTGGCTCTGTAACGTCATCTGTCACTATGACGTCACCTGTCATAACTAGTTAAGAAGCTTACTTCCGTTTATTTTCTCCCTCCAAATTTCACTATTATAGGTATAACCGTTCAAAAGATACGAGGGGGGTACGGACTTTTGACTAGCACTGTATAAGTCACACAAATATAATGCAAAGTTTGTATAGTTTCAACAATACAATGTAACAACCAAGTCGCCTGCTTAATCGCAAAATAGATTATGTTTTCTATTGCATTGTTTAAAAGTTCACTAAGTACCGATTCGGCATTCTAGATTGTAAGGAAAAATTCAGTAAGTGCAATAAAAGGTTTTAATGAGTTTTACCCTGAAACCGAAATTCACAATATTGCACTCCATATTGGAAGAAAAAATTCACTAAGTGCAATAATACGTTTTAATGAGTTTTGCCCTGAAACCGAAATTCACAATAATGCACTTAGTGAATTATACCATAAATTACCTCAGCAATTAGAAGGGTTAAAGCCCCAGGTGACTTCTCCAGAGTTGGGCAGTACCGTATCGAGTTCAAATTGACGAAAATGTCACAATCTCAAAAAAGTGCACTTAGTGAGTTTTGCCTCTAATAGGACGATCTTTTGGACTCAAAGAAGCAAATACAACCATCATTAATGCAAAAATCCAGGCTTTCAACGATTATCAGGGCGACGCTTGAAAGGTAAAATGAATAATACGCCACTTTTTTTAAAATAGACTTTATAATACCATTAGATTCAGTGAATTTTCTACGTATGTATAAAGAGGATTTAGGCTGTTTGAACTACTTTTTTGGCGTATTAAACATTTTATTTTTGGGATGGTTTTGGAAGCAGCTATGTCTTATGCGCCAAATTTAAATACAAAAATATGTTATCAGTCGTATAATACACCCACCAACTTTACGCTATTAAATCACAATGTCGCAAGTTGGGTAGTAGTGGCTACATCTAAGTGCCAGAGATGATTATCCACTAATAGAATATTTTCTTGCAAATCATTAAATCTTTCCTGAAATTCATTTCTCAAGGAAACTAAATAATTATAAAAAATAGCATAGTTTTCTGGAGATACGTACATCAATTCCTTGAGCGTTTATCAATGTCAGAAAGTTATGCAGATTTTTTATATTAATTTCCTCGATGTGTACCTGTTTAGCTTGTCCTCGAAAGCAAATACTTTATTTGCCAACTGTGAAATAATTTTATTTTTGACAAATAATTTGATCGTTTACAGGACCTTTTATGTAGCCTTAGGGCCGCATAAAAAACGCTAGAGGTAGAGAGCCACATGCGGCCCGCGGCCCGCAGGTTGAGTATCACTGTAAACCATCCTTAAACGCTGCTGGGCTGCGCGGAGCATTACCAAGTGAGATTTTCCGGCCAGCAGCCTCCTCTGGGATTTTAGGATCCTGACTACAAATAATGAAAAAACTAAAAGTGCGAATTTTGTAATGAAATTTGATATGTGGGGTTAGAATATTATTTGGAATAACTTGTTCAAATAAATTTTTCTGATATCTCTAACGCGAAGCAAAATAGCAAAGTAAACAAAACAATATAGCATGTGTAAAAAATTTATGGGGAGGCTAAGCCTCCCTTGCCTCCTCTGACCAGCCGCCACTGATTTCTACTGCACCTTGATTGTCAATTGTTGTCTGAGATGAAGTCAAGAATTTATAAAGCCAGTGTAAGACCAATAATGGCATATGCATCAGGAACAAGACCCGATATAGTCATAACATAAAGACTACTGGAAACGGCAGAGATGAGAGTACTGAGAAGAATTATTATAGGAAATAGTGAAGAGATTATAGTAGGGGAGGAAAGTATGCTAAATGTGCAGTCACTCGAGCGCTTTGGGGACCTATTGGGTAGTGAAGTGTAGGTTCTAAAACCAAAAAAAGTTAAGTAAAGTTTCCTATTTTAGTGGGGACTTTCCATCTTTAATTTAATTTTCCATTTCCAACAATCGTTTTTTCCGATTATAGCGCCATTTATGCATAATTCGAAAAAATGTTTTAAATAAAAGTGACTTATTTTTACGTAAGGAATCCGAATCTTCAATAAAAAATGAGGGCTCCTATTTAAAATTTTAAAGTAACCCCCAACCCACCTCCGTGGGTGGTCGTGTTTGGTGCCATTCGATAGATTTTTCAAACATATTGAATAAGTGTATTTTTCAGTTTTTCGATCTGATGTTCACTTAGTGGAATATCGAGGGATTCGTACTTAAAATTTAAAATTTACCCCCACTTATCTCCTTGGGGGGTCGTGTTTGGTATCATTCGATAGATTTTTGACAAATATTGACCACGTATTTTTTAGTTTTTAGATCTGTCATTCATTTCGTGAAATATTCGCTTTTTTCGTGTGAAACTTTGTGACTCACCCATTTCCTTACGCCCCACCCAAATCGTCAGATTTTTGAAATGTACATTGTTTTGCATGTACTTAACTTACCTTATATTAATCTGACGATTTCGAATTTTTCTAAGGACACATTCTCTTTTTCGCCCCCCCCCCTTAACGCACCCCCCTGTGCTTAGAGCCAATATATGGTAGAGGTACATCTATAGGGGTACCAGGTTTCTCGCCATATGATAATCTGACGCGCTCGAGTTACTGCAAAAATCCCCGCTTGGGCTCCCCTACCATTAGAAGACAATGTAACGTACAGTGTATAAACGAATGGACACTAAATAGAAAAAAGAATGAAACAACTAAACAACCAGAGCGGGTGAAACACGTGTGGTCCAAATAGCAAGAGATAAATCAGCAATCGGTAGAAGTATCGGCCGACCGCACCAAAGATGGAGTGACAACCTTCAATAGAGGTGTCAATCTGCCAATGAATAAGCAGCATTGCTTATAAAGAGGAAAAGAAGAAGAACAAGTAAAGGAAGAAGAAGAAGAAGAATATATTTATAGTTATGTTTATGTTTACAGTCTGGAATATTATACAAGCAGAAAATGATACACATAATAATAAAATCTTACCTTAAATCTCAAATATCCAAGAGGCGGTTTCGCAAACGGTATTCCCAGAAATGAATAAAAAGATTCACCATCCAAATTCACTTTTTGGCATCCTCTAACTTGACCTTCGACCACCGTAACTATGGGAGACTCCATGGTTTTTATTTGATTAGCGCGTAGTATCCGCTAATAAATTGTAATTTACCGACACCTAACTACACCGTGATGCAACTGAATGCATGTACGAATGACAAACGAAGCGAATGAAGTCAACGAGATTATTTTCAATTAGATAACAGCTAATTGTCAACTTTTATAAAGTTTAATACCACTTAAGATAATAATATAACATTATTGATTTCATACATATGAATTTGTTTACGTACAACATAATACTGTTATTAAAGTATGTAAGTGATTTAAAAAGTATTTTCTATTAATGGGTACAGGTACGGCTCTAAGGATTTTATTAGGAATTTAACGTACCTAGGTATATATAATAAGAGCTAGAATGACCAAATTTTAACAATTGACTGAAGTACCTGTTTTTATTTTTCAATGGAATTATGTTTTCGTATAGATTATAATTCCAGAAGCCAATGGAAATTGAATGAACAGTTTAGCAACAACTGTATTGTTAATTAAAAATTTACGGTCGCTATAATAACCACAATAATTATGATACATAAGAATGACTCTGATTTTTGTTTAACCCGGCACCTGCCACGTGGGGTGCTACCAGCACCCCATAACACATTTTTATCAAATATTTGGTATTTCAAGTTAGTTAACCGTGCTGTGCGTCATAGTAGCTGTATATAATATTATATAGCATAGATTTGTTTGCGTTTGAAGTGGTTTTTTAGTGTCATTCTGAACTTGTAGCTCTAAAGTGGAATCGGGGTGTCATTATCTGGCAGTTTAAGTTTTAAATTTTTTTTTGTTTTTGATAAACAGGTCAGATTTACATTTTTTATTGTAACAACTGATTTAAATCATTAATATAGTCTCTATACGCTGTGAGCTCGTACGTAGAGGGGATATTTACAAATTCGCGAACGCCAGTAGTGACAAGTTTGTAAACGTTTACTACAAATTTGACATAAATGTCAAAGTGATTAATTTAAAATTAAAATTAAAAACATTAATTATAAACAATATTAGTTGGTCAAAGCTGTTGTATATATTTTTACCTTAAATGTACTTACGTTTTAAATACTGAATTTAAGTTTTTTTAATGTTCCGTAATATCTAATTATAAATAATCTATTATAATCTTAGCGCCATCTACACGATTATTGTCAAAGTATCCGAAGTAAGAAATTTATATTTTATCAATAGAACGTCAAAATGATTAGAAAAATCTTAAAAAAATCGATTACAATTTAATTACTTTTTTCCGTTGTAAATATTAAGCGATAACAATTAAATAATAAATTTAAAAATTACCGGTAAAAGTTTAATTAGTAACCGCTAGGAGCGACACCAGCGAAGCTCAGAGCGTATACTCAATAAATTTTAATTTTTTTAGACATTTTACTTCACTTCATTTATTATGGGTTGGTACTTACTAATTTGCTTATCACACCTTCTTAATTATATTTTTTTTAACTTTTATAATATATTAGTAGCTAATAAGTTAATAAAGCATGTTTTTTTATATCCTTGTGTAACTCAACACAATATTTTGTTTATAAACAAGTAGATCACAGACAATTTTTAAGGGGTGCTGTGAGCACCCCACGTCGCAGTTGGCGCCTTGCAAAGCCACGTGGCAGGTGCCGGGTTAAAAAAACACTGTACCTATCTAATGTACTATACAGAATTAAAATTGAACTATTTAAGCGGCCTCAGGAATATTTTAAAATTATAAATAGTTTTTTTGGATTATAAACAAATAGAATATCTCGGGCAATATTCAATTAAATTAAATCATGAAAACGGTATTGGAAAAAAAAGCGACAGGACGCTTCTTTTGACCCTCCGTTAGTCGCTAGGATAAACGGAGCATCAAGAGTCGCTACGGTGTCAGAGACCGACAATTTAAAAAAATAGTTATTGCTATAAAATTCATACAAATATTTTATATTGTGTATAGGAGTCACTGAAAAATATTTTTGAAAATGTTTTATTGAAAAACAACAGATATAAAATGAAAAACCCTATACTCCGTCCCACCTTGACTTTACAGTATAGAGAACATAGGCGATGCAGTCCTTATGAGAGTTTTTAGCGCGGTGGTGCCGATTTTATCAAAAAGAATTTGTAATCGAACATTATAGAGATTAAATTGAAACTGTTTTAGAAAGGCAATCTACAATTTTAGGATTCATATGCGTTTAAGTTTATTTGATATACTATAGTTATTACGCATATGAATCTTAAAATTGTAGATTGCCTTTCTAAAACAGTTTTAATTTAATCTCTCTAATGTTCGATTACAAATTCTTTTTGATAAAATCGGCATCACCGTTAAAAACTCTCATAAGAACTGCATTGCGTATGTTCCCTATACTGTAAAGTCAAAGTGGGACGGACAATAGTGTAACAATATACATATTGTTATTTGTAATATAAAAATATTCGCTAGGAACCATTTCCCATAATTCCAACAAACGTTTTTGTTCGGCTTCAAAGGACATCTATAAATAAGATTTGACCAAAACTTACCGATAAAATGCATTAATAAGATGCTAAATCTTTACCTGAACTGCAAGGTATGCCAATAAAGTAATAACCACACCATTAGTCGCTACGGAGTCTTGCACCGAAAATAGCTATAAAACTCACACAACTGTACCCAAGCAAGTAGGTAAGAATGTATACTAACACGAGATTAGTTGATAGGAAGAGGTACAGAAAGTGGCGATAGAAAAAACCAGTTATTTTGTAAATCCCGAATGAATAATTCTGTCGTCGGTGTGTGACACCGATAGCGACTAACGGAGGGTTAAAAGAAAAAACGTTTAATTGTGGTGAGTGGTTCCTGATATAGAACCGGTCAAAGTTGACCAGCATTTACGGGAAAGATATAAAAATAGGATCATAATTTTTGAACCATCACCTTTTTATTTTTGTCCTTTCTCCACACCAATTTTCATATCTTTAGAATACTCATAACATATATTATTATAATAAAAACTATCGATATTACGAGTGAAAATTGCCAAAAATAGCAAACTTCCAATCAAAAATTAGGTTGGAGAAAATGTAATGTCAAAGTTCAAAATCCGTATGCGTTAAAAAAAAGCATTTTCTCGGCTTCCCATGAAGCAATTTTCTTCATTCTTTTTTTGTTCCCAAGTAACTCGAGTAGAACCATCTAACTAACGTATTATTAGATGTCAATGTTGCTTTTGTTTTGTTATAAAAAATTAATTTATTTATTATAACAAAAATTTTTAATTTGTTTAAATAAATATTGTTTAAATAATTATACAGCTTTCACATGAGAATATTTCTGTTTTTAACGTTAAAAGGTACAATTGTAGTAAGTTTATCTAAAAAAGTCTACAACTGGAAAAAATATGTAGTTTTCTTTTCTTATAAACAAATGAATCTATTATTTCCGTCGACCGTCAATTTATGATCAATTTTAACACCCTCAAAATCATTGATTAATGACCCCTATTAATGAATGATTTCCTATTAATGAACTATTTCATTATAGGCAACACAACATACATTGCTTGCATAAATTAATTAAACGCTCTGTGATTGGCAGTCACCTGTGTTGTAGGCAACCAAACATATACCTATTTATATTCCCACTAAAAAATTTAAAATCAAGTAGACGCTGTTAGTACTATCTGTCAAATGGGCTGGAAAACGTCCATGATTCAATTTTAAACGCGATACTATAGACTTTAGACGAATGTCCCCTGTTATAGTTCCAAGTGTTAATGTGTAGAATAATTTTTGGTAATACTGGGTGAATTTTAAAATAATTACTTTCAGAATTGGATGAAGATATTCTCTAATGAGCCTCCCATCTATCCCTAACATCTTCCTTATACAAATTAATACTATCTAATGAGTTATAAATATTTAAGCTCAATTCTGAATTCAATGCTTTTTTGGCTGCAAGATCAAAGGATTCATTTTCAGATATCCCTCAATGACCCCTTACCCAAACTAATGTAACTCATGTACCACGCTCTTGCAGTTTAAACATACTATTTCTTATAGATCATATAAGATTACTTTTATAGTGTTTTAATGGGGAACTATTAATTGCCTACAAAACTGAAAGAGAGTCACTTACAATTATCACAGATGAAGTTACATTAGCCTCGCACCAATCTAGAGCTTTCCCTATGGCTATCGCTTCTGCACTAAAAACTGTTAAATAATATGGAACTTTAAATTCCTTAACATGATTGGTGTCTGAAACGACAAATGCACAGCCACAATAATGAAAAGACCTTCTCTAATGCTATAAAAACATACTGAAATGATGGCATCTCCTGAGGTGAAATATGCCGGAAGTAAAATGAGCCTCCGTTCGGATTTCCGGGTGAGGACTATCTCAGGGGGAACACCATTGCAGGTTAGAAAAGTCAGGATAGGGTCGTGAAATCTTGGTAGTCTTATGGGTAAGAGTCTGGAGTTAGTGGATGCGCTCAAACGAAGGAGAGTTCAAGTTGCTTGTATTCAAGAAACTAGGTGAAAAGGGCAAAGGATGAAAGAACTAGGTGAAGGATACAAATTGTGGTATGCAGGGAGTAGTAACACTAGAAATGGAGTTGGTATAATTGCTGATAGTGAAATGGAAGAAAACGTAGTGGAAATTGTAAGAACGAGTGATAAAATGATGTCAGTGAAATTTGTAATTGATAAAGAGGTATTGAATGTTGTGTATGTGTATGCTCCTCAAACAGGTTTAGGTGAGAATGAAAGAAGAGCTTTCTATGACCAATTAGGTGATGTCCTGAGTGATATTCCGTCAGAGGAGAAAGTTATGATAGGAGGTGATTTCAATACACATGTGGGCCATGTGAACCAAGGCTTCGCTAAAAATGACAAAATGAAAATAATGATCCGTGACTATTATTTATTGAATGTATTAATTTGATGAGTACTAAAAACAACATAAATTATGCCGTAGTATCTATTTTTATTGATAGTTCATACTTAATAATTTTTAATAATATTTTAATTATATTTTATTTCAGTCTGTTATACATTATTAGATACAGCGGGAAATTTTTGAAAAATAACTTTCCAAGACTTTCTTCTTTCCGATTCTGGATTTTTTCCGGCAGTTAATTCTATATTGATATCCATGAAATTTAAATCTTTTCCAGCAGGTATCCAAGTCGTTTTTGAGTTACTTGCAGATGGTGTAGGGTTTCCACATGCTGCAAAACTTGCCCATAATTTTACTAACTGTTTCAAAGCTTTTACTTCAGTTGGCCCTTGTTGCAGAAACTTAGATGCTAATTCCATCTTGAATAAGTAACCCAATTCATCGCCGTGAGAGGTACCTAAAAACATTAATGACATAATAGTTTTTTTTTATTTATTTACATAAAGTACCTCGACAACTATGCCCAATGGTACAAGAATATTAATATTAGATACATATTAAATAACAATAAAAAAAAATCAAACTCGAAGGATTATTCGAAAAAAACTGTTAGACAGATTAAATAATATACAAAAATCTCACACATTCGTTAAAAAATTGAAAAAATCTAACACATTCGTTAAAGAAAAGCGTGGGGCTCATCTTCATCGGATAAACGGTTTGAGGATAGATAGGCACTTTTTTATTTTTCGCGCCCCACGCTTTTCTTTAACGAATGTGTTAGATGTTTTCAATTTTTTAAAGAATGTGTGAGATTTTTGTATATATTTAATCTGTCTAACAGTTTTTGTCGAATAATCCTTCGAGTTTAATTTTTTTTATTTTCACTCGTAGTCACTCGTAACTAAAGGAAACCGTTTCTTAAGATTTTATTTATATTTTTTTTATATTTTACATTTTAGTCTTTTACAAAACAAAGATATGAGCGCTTGTCCATATTGTAACAGTCCCACGAGAGGGCGTAATTTTTATAACATTAAATGAAAATAAAAGCCTAAACGGTGGTGTTATTTGTATAACAGGAAAAGGGAATAGAATTTTGACAAGATGTTGTTATGTCATATTAGGGAATGTTACACAATGAAGGACATGGCCACGGTCGCTCAAGTCTCAGAGACCTAAGGGATGTGGATTCTTAGGGGATGTTATAGTATATTCTTATTAGCTTAAAAAAAAAATAAAAGAAAAATCGAAATAGGGATGTCAAATAAAAAAATAAAATATTGAGCGCCACTGGTTACCTCAAAGGAACCAAAAATTTTACAAAATAGAAATATTAAAAGAAAGATAGTACTAAATCAAAATAAAACAAAAAACGTAGTCAAATAAAATAAATATAAAATACTTTAAATTTGTAATAAATATGGCGTGATTTACCTTGTCCACTCTATACTATACTCAGCAAATTCCTTATTGTTCTTACGATTCAAGAGAGAAGGAAGAGAGGAATAATAAGTTTGTATTTAGCAAATTAAACATTATTTATTAAAAAAAAAAACAAAAAAAATGAATGAACAGTTTTGCAAAACAAAAAATATAATACCTTGTACAATCATTGTCCTGCATCTTCTTGGTTGTTGTTAAGTTCAAGACGCGATTTCACTTCACTTAAGTTACAAAATTGATACAACAAAAGTACATCAGGTTATCCATAGTTCATTAAAAAAACTCCATAGTTCATTAGAAAAACTCTTATAGAAAAATTCAGCATTGTCAAAATAAATTAGCACTTGCTCGAACAAAAATATTTATAAAAGAATCTTGTTATCTAGTTCATTAACGGAAACAAGAAAAATATTAAGAATGGAAGCAAACTTCGTGTCGAAGGCGAGTCGAGGTCGAATGGAAGGCGAGTGTAGTAATTCATCAGAGTGAGTAATAGCCATTACATGCGAGTAGAATACTATACTTTTTCTACGACCTTTGTTTTTTTTTTCTTTTTTTAATTAGTAAAAAATTTAATTATCACTACTCGAGATTTAAATTACTCATAATAATTTACAATAATACCTAAATGCTATTTACCCCTAATAATTGGTTGCTTACTATTACCAAATTATTATTTATTGTAAAAATACAACTAGAAATAGTCAATATAAGTTCTATTCGTTTCCGAAAAAATATCTATAAGCAGGCCGCTTTATCCATTAGGCAATATAGGCAGTTGCCTAGGGCGGCAAATTATGAGAGGGCGGCAAAAATTTTTGTTTGATAAATCATTTACAATAATTTGTCAGCTTTAGTTTTGTTTTGTAGCTGCACTGTTTTTATAAACCTTTATACTAATAAATTTACTCCAACCCGTTGCGTTGATTGAAATATTATAGAAGAGAGGAAATGATATCCAATGTATCAATCAACGCTCCAACATCAATAATGACAATCATATACTTTACTTGACTGACAACTTAAAATCAGCTGTTGTGAAATCTCTTAGTGAAACTAGGTGGTCCGCTAGGGCGGACGAAACTCCCCGGCGGACCCCCTTTGGTCATCCGTGTAACAAAAAAGGTTGGTCATCGGAAGGTTAAATAAAAAATTCTGCTTGCAATTTTATTTTTCGCAAAATTTTTTTTTCGCAATGTTTTAAAGGCGGCTTACAAGAGAATTGCCTAGGGCGTCAATCGATCTAAATGCGGCCCTGTCTATAAGCTTAAATTTGTACCTAATGTCAATTAATCTAATAAATAGGAAATGGCTGCTATCGGTGGACGTATTTCATTGGGTATAATGTATATTTACGTTTAACTATATTATAATAATATAACTATTCGCGGTGTGCAAGTACTTGGAAGGGAAACGAGAAACGACCGTGCGCGAGTCGCGGAGAAATATTGCAACTATCTTAAATAATTCATATTGTCAATTGAAATTGTCAGATTGACGTATATTTCATACCTTCTGTCATTGACGCAGAAAAATTATATATTGCTCCACAATATTGATATGATATGCAATTATTATATAAAGGTAAATTTAATTAATTGTATTTTGCTTGCAGTACTGCATTTTAATAACTAATTTTATTTACTACATACAATTGTTTACGTTTGCTAAACATAACCTGCATCTTATTTTTTCTTCTTATTATTTTTTGGGACTATGGCCTTGACAATTATCCAGCAACCAGGACTAATATAATTGGCCAATATAATTAAAAGTGTGAATAAAAGTACAGAGCGTAGAAATAGAGGTCGCTTTGCCGAACTTGCACGGTCCCAATACTACTATACATAATATGTTATAACATAGTTAACACAATATAACTTAAAAAATAAACACAATATTAGTTATAAATTCCAATTAACATAAACAAAATGAGCTAATGTCACTGTCACTAAAATAAATGATAAACGTCCAAATTTTTAGTAAACAAGATATAAACGTAAAAAATATACTGACATTGTTACAGTTAAAATTCCTTTCAAAATTTTTCGAAGTTAATTATTGATATAAATTACAATAATTATTGTATTAAATAAACAATTTTAAGTAATTTTATTTGCAGTTTATATACAACTAATATTAGGTTTGTTCTAGCAAACAGTCAAACTAGTCAGAAACCGTCAGCAAATAGTTGGTCAGTGAGAGAACATAATACAGTCACCAGTGCTATCCCCTCTAATCGCGCTGGTCGACTATTCGCTGATGGTTTCAAACCGTTTGAAACTGATGCTAGAACAAACCTAATAAAAATGGCATGCGTCACTTGAATCTAACTTCAGTCCGTGAATAATGACCCGTGAGTAATTTCAGCCCGTGAGTAATGAATTATTACTCACGGGTACAGTAATGGGTGCTATTATCTATGAAAAAATAGCGAATAATGAGCATGTTATTAAACGGTCGTAGAAAAAAATAGTTTTTCTACAACCGTTTAATAATATGCTCATTATTCGCTATTTTTTTTATTGATAATAGCACTCATTACTGAACGTTACTCACGGGTCATTATTCACGGGCTGAAGTTAGATTCAAGTGGCGCATGCCACTTTTAATATTAATCGTATATAAACTGCAAATATAAGTACTTAAAACTTGTTTATTTAATACAACAATTATTGTAATTTATATCAATAATTAACTTTTAAATATTTTTAAATGAATTTTAACTGTAACAATGTCAGTATATTTTTTA
This sequence comes from Diabrotica virgifera virgifera, assembly GCF_917563875.1. Taxonomy (NCBI): domain Eukaryota; kingdom Metazoa; phylum Arthropoda; class Insecta; order Coleoptera; family Chrysomelidae; genus Diabrotica; species Diabrotica virgifera. Next base: position 7,567,001 of record NC_065450.1, read on the forward strand.
CGTTTATAGCTTGTTTACTAAAAATTTTGACGTTTATCATTTATTTTAGTGACAGTGACATTAGCGCATTGGAATTTATAACTAATATTGTGTTTACTTTTCAAGTTATATTGTGTTAAAATATGTGATAACATATTATAATATATAGTTGTATTATTATATTAAATATAGTTAAATGTAAATACATATTATAACTATATAAAATATGTCCACAGGCCTTTTCCTATTTATTAGATTCACTGACAGTAGGTAGGTACAAATTTATGCTTATAATTTTTCAGAAAAAAATAGAACTTGGATTGACTATTTCTTGTTGTATTTTTACAATAAATAAGAATTTGGTAATAGTAGGCTACCAATTATTCAGCCTGGGGGTACACAGCATTTAGGTATTTTTGTAAATTTTTATAATTTAAATCTCGAGTAGTTGAAAATTATATTTTTTACTCATTAAAATAAAAAAGGTCGCAGAAAAAGTTTAGTATTCTACTTGCATGTAATGGCTATTACTCACTCTGATGAATTACGACATTCGCCTACGGCTCATAAAAATACCTCAACTCAGCAGATGTAGGTAGTGACCACAGCCTAGTATTATGTAAAATTAGAATCACCATGAAATGCTTCACACCTAAGAGAGTGGCACCAACACAAACAAAAATCAAAGTCGAAGGACTAAGTACGGAATCCACGGAGTACTTATACAGAAAAAGAATATCAGAGAAGATTGCTGATAATGAAATACTAGAAAACGATAACATCGAGGAAAGCTGGGAAAAACTCAAAAGTAACATAATTAACGCAGCAACAGAATCACTCGGAGAGAGGAAAGTAACGCATACCAATATATCAAAAAAGAAAACCCCATGGTTTCGAGAGGAAGTGAAGATAAAATGCGAAGAAAAGAAGAAAGCCTTTTTACAATACAGAACACAACAAAAACAACAGGCATACAACCACTATAAAAGAATTAGAAACGAAACAAACACTTTAGTCAGAATAAAAAGTGAATACTTGGAGAGTTTCTCAAAACAAATGGAACACGACTTCTACGGAACACAAAAGGAAATATGGAGAATGATCAGAGGACAAAGAAAAAAGATGAACGAACTAATAAAAACGAAACACATTCTGAAGGAAACTTGGGCAGACTATTTTCGATCTCTGTCTGCTAAAGATAGCGATAACGAACCACCAACACCTGAAGTGAAAACAAACGAAGAAATAAATATTGAAGAAGCAGTGGTAACGGAAGCACTATGGAAATAAAAAAATAGAAAATCACCAGGAGAGGACAGAATATCGAATGAACTCCTAAAGTACGGAGGACAAGATCTGACCACACAATTATCAAAACTAATCCAAAAAATAATAGAACAAAACAGAATACCACAAGAATGGAGATCAAGCATCCTAATACCTCTCTTCAAAAAGGGGGAAAATCGGACCCGGAGAATTACAGAGGAATTAATTTATTAAACACAACACTAAAATTAACGACCAAAGTGATAACAAACAAACTGAATAAAATTATAACAGTAGCAGAAGAACAGCAAGGTTTTAGGTCGGGAAGATCATGCACCGACGCTATATTTATAATGAGGCAGATTCAAGAAAAATCGTTAGAATACAACAAACCAGCATACTTGTGTTTCGTGGATCTTAAGAAGGCATTTGACAGGTTAAAATTAAAGGACGTTAGCCATTTATTGTACGCAAGAGAGGTACCTCTAGGAGTAATTAAAACGATCGAAAATATCTACCAGAACAACACAATAAAAGTAAAAGTAGATGAAGAACTAACTGACACGATTGAAGCTGGCAATGGGATAAGACGGGGAGATTCCATGAGTCCTCTGTTGTTCGACCTGATCATGGACGAATTAATAAAAAAAGTAAGAACAAAAAAAGGATACCAAATGGGACAAAAACAACTTAAAATAATCTGCTATGCAGACGACGCAATACTAATCTCTCGAAAGCGCTGGTTTCCTCGAAAGCGGCACCGACAAACAGCGACCGTAGCGCTGCGATGAATTACGTCAGATTACGGTGAAAAATTCAAGGTTCTTCACTGCTGAAATGGAATGTGCAAGCTCAACAAGCGGTGGCTTCCAACGCATCCGTGGAAACCAACGCTATTATTTCGCATGGTACAGTTTTTTATGATGTCATTCATCGCAGTGTTACGATCGCAGGTTGTCGGCACCGCTTTCGAGGAAACCAGCGCTGAAGTGAAGATGATTTACAATGTATGCTGCACTAATTTAATATAACCGCTAGAAAATTTAACATGTTAATTTCCCCAAGAGGCATGGTCATGACTAAATGCATGGTTCTAACAGCAGATCTAATACGGTGTAAATTAGAGCTGGAGGGTCAAATAATAGAACAAGTCGTGGAGTTTAAATATCTAGGCATCACACTATGCAGCTACGGAAAGCTCGAAACAGAAGTGGAAGATCAGGTGAATAAAGCAAACAGAGCCGCAAGTTGCCTGAATGAAACAATATGGAAAAATAAAAACATCGGAAAAGAAGTGAAAGGCAGAATTTACAAAACAGTCATCAGACCAATAATGACATACGCGGAAGAAACACGACCTGATACAGAAAGGACAAAAATAATGCTAGAAACAGCAGAGATGAAAACATTGCGAAAAATCGATGGTAAGGCGCTGTGTGATAGAGCTAGAAGTGCAGATATACGACGGAGATGCAAGGTCGACAACATTAATAACTGGGTGAAAAGCAGAAGAGTAGAATGGAACAATCACGTAAGCCGAATGACAACAAATAGAGTAGTAAGGACGGCGAGAGACGGTTCCCCAATAGGAAGACGATTTGTGTATTGTTCCCGCGAATGCATAATATGTCTACAAATTTTCATTCAGTTGAATTGAAGAAAAGGCAGTCAAATAAACGTATGAAGATTTGACGCAAACTATTGAACTAAAGAAAAGCGTTTAAAAACAAATAATAATTATATAGTTTCAATGATCTCTGTACGATTGTTGAGCATTTCTTTGATTTACCCCAGAAACAAACGAACCACTCTGCAGCACTACCCTGTTGCGCCACAAAGTAGCTTCCACTGATTAGCCGTAAATTCTTATGTAAATTAAACTTGCCATTCCATACGAGCGCAGTGGCGTCCGTTACAAAATCATTGGCGCTACAAAATCGTCTGTCTAAGCCACTTTGTGACTCCACTAAGTAGCGCTGCAGAGCGGCTCGTCTGTTTCTGCGGTTACAGTCGGTGAAACCCGTGTTGAGCTGCCCCCCCCCCCCCACTTGCAAAAATTAAAAAACAAATAGCCCTGATTTATGAGCTATTTATGAGCTCTCATATTCCGCTAACTAAAAATTTTGAGCTCGTTCCACTGAGCAGGAATTTAATACCATAGTGGGGCTGGGGGGGGCTGAGTACTTAAAAATAGGAATATTGAATCGGTTTTTGCGGCAGAATTACGAGCTATTTATGAGCTCTTGAAATTATATAGTTTCGATTTTTGAGCTCATCCCCTTCACCCCCAAACAACCCTTTAATTGATTTAACTTAAGAGACAGATGCTGAGAAAACTTAAAATATATCGTATTGCGGATATAATTCCTATAGCTTATATACTCTAAGAATAAACTATTAAATCAAGGGCATTTCGATTATTGAGCTACAACCCCTTCGCAAGAAAACCACCCTATCTTCCCGGCTTAAGAGAAAGTTGTACTTAAAATGCGTTAAACTAATTATTTGGCGACTACATATCATTTAATAATTTATAAGCTTCCAAATTACGCGCATTTAGATCAGTAAATTGCAATTTATTTTGTATAGTGCAGTCACTGAAGGTAAAAATCAACGATTACCTTCAATTTCGGTGAACCTTCATAGATTTTCACGAAAATTGGTCAGTGGTTAGAGGATACGTCAAGAAACAAAGGTGACATGGTACCACCTTGCGCCTTTACCCTGAGGGTGGATACCGCCCCTTCTCGGGGGTGAAAATTATTTTATAAAAAATAACTGCACAAATCAATAAAAGAACAAATTAAAAGCAAAATTTATTATACAAAGTTAATAAAATAAGTCAATACTTTTTAAGTTATTAAAGATCAAAGATTTTAATTATTTGTGAAAAAAATGCATGTTTTGAAGAGGTTTTTTGTAAATCACTGAAAAACTGTAAGTTTTTACAAAAAAGTTAATAGTAGTTTAATTCGTATAGCTTATATTCTAAGAATAAACTCTAAAATCACGCGCCTTTCGATTATTGAACTACAACCCCTTCGCAAGAAAACCATCCCTTATTCCCGGCTTAAGAGAGGGTTGTACTTAAAATAATTTAAATTAATTATTTGTCGACTATATATTGTTTAATAATTTATGAGCTCGCAAAATATACGCATCTCAATTATTGAATTGCCATTTTCTTTCTATAGTGCAGTCACTGAAGGTAAAAATCAACTATGACCTTCGATTTCGGTAAATCTCCATTCATTTTCACGAAAATTGGTGAGCGGATTTTGATACTATCAACTTTTTCTGGATCTTATTTTTGATGGGTATTTCTAAGTACTTTGACAAGTATTTAGTACCTAAGTGTTATAAAATGCATCTTTTTCCCGTTATTTAAGCTTGAACCCTTAGATTTGAACAGTCGCGGAAAAAAATATACATTTAATTACCAATAACTTACTTTAAATTAACATTAAAGGTTTTTCAAGTAAGCAATTTATTATATTTTTTATTAGCTTCAATTTTAGTGATGAAAACTTTTTTGTAAAAACTTACAGTTTTTGAGTCATTTATGAAAAATCGCTCTAAAGCATGCATTTTCTTTCCAAAAATTAAAATATTTGATCTTTAATAACTCAAAAAGTATTGATTTATTTTAATCACATTATATAACAAATTTTGCTTACAATTTGTCCCTCTCTCGATTTGTGGGGTTATTTTTAATAAAGTAATTTTCACTCCCGAGAAGGGGTGACATATACCCCAGGCTAAAACCCCAAGTTGTTATTGTCAATTCGTGAAAATAAATGGAGATTTACCGAAATCGAAGGTAATAGTTGATTTTTACCTTCAGTGACTGCACTATAGAAAGAAAATGGCAATTCAATAATTGAGATGCGTATATTTTGCAAGCTAATAAATTATTAAACGATATGTAGTCGCCAAATAATCAATTTAAATTATTTTAAGAACAACTCTCTCTCTTAAGCCGGGAAAATGGGGTCGTTTTCTTGCGAAGGGGTTGTAGCTATGTAATCGAAAGGTGCGTGATTTAAGAGTTTATTCTTAGAATATAAGCTATGCGAATTAAACTACTATTAACTTTTTTGTAAAAAACAATTTTTCAGTGATTTACAAAAAACCTCTTCAAAACATGCATTTTTTTCACAAATAATTAAAATCTTTGATCTTTAATAACTTAAAAAGTATTGACTTATTTTATTAACTTTGTATAATAAATTTTGCTTTTAATTTGTTCTTTTATTGATTTGTGCAGTTATTTTTTATAAAATAATTTTCACCCCCGAGAAGGGGCGGTATCCACCCTCAGGGTAAAGGCGCAAGGTGGTACCATGTCACCTTTGTTTCTTGACGTATCCTCTAACCACTGACCAATTTTCGTGAAAATCGATGAAGGTTCACCGAAATTGAAGGTAATCGTTGATTTTTACCTTCAGTGACTGCACTATACAAAATAAATTGCAATTTACTGATCTAAATGCGCGTAATTTGGAAGCTTATAAATTATTAAATGATATGTAGTCGCCAAATAATTAGTTTAACGCATTTTAAGTACAACTTTCTCTTAAGCCGGGAAGATAGGGTGGTTTTCTTGCGAAGGGGTTGTAGCTCAATAATCGAAATGCCCTTGATTTAATAGTTTATTCTTAGAGTATATAAGCTATAGGAATTATATCCGCAATACGATATATTTTAAGTTTTCTCAGCATCTTTCTCTTAAGTTAAATCAATTAAAGGGTTGTTTGGGGGTGAAGGGGATGAGCTCAAAAATCGAAACTATATAATTTCAAGAGCTCATAAATAGCTCGTAATTCTGCCGCAAAAACCGATTCAATATTCCTATTTTTAAGTAGTGGGGGGGCTGACTCAGCCCCCCCTCAACTACTACCCTCATACCCTCAACTAGGGTATTAAATTACTGCTCAGTGGAACGAGCTCAAAATTTTTAGTTTGCGGAATATGAGAGCTCATAAATAGCTCATAAATCAAGGCTATTTGTTTTTTAATTTTTGCAAGTGGGGGGGGGGGGCAGCTCAACACGGGTGTCGGTGAAGATGTGTTTCAAGATGAGGTAAACATTGCAATGGAGGCAAGTTGGGCGAGTTCCTGAGGACATCAAGAAAACATGAGTAAGTTTGGTGTGGTTAATTCGGAGTCTTCTAATAATCGATGCTTCTCTTCCAGTTAGGAAGTCGAGGCAGAGATTACATTTAAACTGTTGGAGTTCAAGTAGAGTTGTTTTACTCTGCTGCCATAACTTTTACCAGACATTATTTACTGACTTTAAAAACGAGGTTGAGATCGCCAGCTAGTTGAATTGTAGTTATTAAGGTATTGTGGTTGGTAGTTTCTTTGGCAAAATGATCTGCTGTTTCAGTACCAGTAATTCCAGCATGAGAAGGTACCATACGAGTGAGACTGTTACATCTTGAGCATAGAGATTTTGATAGATGTCATGAATGTTTCGAACCAATGGATGATGAGTGAAAATTATATTGATTGAACGAATAGATGTAAAAATTGCAATATGACTGTTTTAATGAGAGATGCATTTAAAAGCCAATAAAATACTATATAGTTTACCTGTGTCAACGCTTAATGTTAACGGTAATCGAGATGATCTTACAAGTTCAAGTTTACTGGTGACAGTACAGTCAACAGCAGTGGTAGTTTTAGAAGCATCGGTAAACAGAATTAAATCATATGATTTATTTTGTATAATTTCTAAAAGTATTTCATGAGTTATATTAGTTAAAGATGGTGAGGGGGATGCCTATTGGAGAAAGATTTTTGTTGGGAATGTTAGGGGGAATTGAAAGTAAAAGAAATGGACAAGTCAGACGGATGTCTAGATTTTAAGCAGCAGAGTAATTAATTGAGGTATAGGTTTTATAACATGTTGGACATTGTTTGGAAGGAGAGGTTATTAAGGTGATTAGAGCATAAACGGGATAAAAGGGATTTGCGGATGTTGATGCAGTATATGAAAGTAGAAGATCTTGTCGCCTTAAGGTGAGATAAGCTTCATCGAATTTACGATATATAGCACCATTGGTTGTACGTTCATAGATGAAATTTTTCCAATTTAACCTGGAGTCAAATATCACACCCAGTTATTTTGTCAAATTTTACACTCATTAAAACATATAGTGGGGAATTCTTGAATATATCTAATTTGGGGCAAGAGAGTGGAGATCTTTCTGGACAATTTTATGAATTTTGCTTTAAGAGAGTTGTAATTCTCGTTTGTTAAATCTATCTTGAAGAAGATTTACTGCACCTTGTAAAAATTTACATGTGATGGAAAGAGATTTAACAAAGCAGTAAATGATTAGGTCGTCAGTGTATTGAACATATTTTATGGGTACAGGAAATGACTTGCATAATTTACTGATTGCAAGAATGAATAGAGTTGAACTTAATACAGATCCTTGAGGACACCCTGATTTTGAGGAAGAGATTGAGAAAACCGTTGGCAAGGACTTTTAATTTTTCTAGCTAGAGTTTTTTACAAATGAAAGAAAGTTACCATTTAAATTATAGTAGAAGAGTTTGTCAATTATTGCATTTCTGGAGAGTGAATCGAAAGCTCTTTCAATGTCAAATATAGTTACTACGACATTTTGATGATCATTGATTGTTTGAGAAATGTGTGTTTTTCAAGAAAAACAAGGTGTACGTACGTAAGAGTAAACCGGTGACGTCGGAAGCCGAATTGAGCTTCAGGAAGAATATTATGTTTTTCAATGAACCAAGTGAGTATTTTATTTATCATTTTCTCAAGAAGTTTACAAGTGGTATAAGTGAGAGAAATTGTATAGAATGACTTTGGAGTTACGGGGGATTGATCAGTTTTCTAACTGGAATAAAAACGATAGGTTTAGGAATCATATTATTTACAAAAATATATTTGTTTTGATATTTTTTCGCGGCAATGAGAGCTTGGGTTGAAAGCGACAGCAAAACTTGTTTTCAAAAAGCTGTTTACTCTTGCCGCTTCCAAAAAAGAAAAATGGTAAAATTAATTCTTCACTTACAATATTATCAAGCTAAAATTGATGCTTTATGTTGAATATTTATATTAGATAACAGCTTAGAAAACTACTGGAGAGCTACTATGTTTTAGATAAGAATTTTGGGTCATTTCTTGTAAACTTTTCATTAATAATTTATGTAGTCAACTATTTTTAATGGGAATAAGCCACAATTTTACTAAAAAAATGATTTTATTAACGTTTCGAAACCCAAATTGGGTTTCGTTGTCAAAATACCAAATACTACTAAAATAAATGAAAATGTTGTTGCTAAGTAAAAAAATTCTTCTAATAATTTATTTAATCTGACTCATTTATATTGGCAATTCAGACGTATGATGTACATTTTAAAGTAGAAGACTTTAAAATGATATCGCCAATATTTATGAGTTGCGTTCCTGGGACGACTTTACTAAAATAAAGTTCATTCGATTACGTCCCATAGTAAAGTCGTCCCAGGAACGCAACTCATAAATATTGGCGATATCATTTTAAAGTCTTCTACTTTAAAATGTACAATGTCTGAATTGCCAATATAAATGAGTCAGATTAAATAAATTATTAGAAGAATTTTTTTACTTAGCAACAACATTTGCTCTGACGTTGTATACATATTGTTTGCAAAATTTTTAATTTTTTAATGTGTACTTAATAACTGTAAAATTATATTAAGTAGTATAACTCACGCCATTTACTTGGTGTCTGTTTCTGTTTTTGTTTTGTCTGTAGTTTTTTATTATTTTTTGTTTTTTATTGCATTTTTTTTATTTTGTATAAGCTTTGTCCACAAATTGGTAAAATTTTATGACAATAAAGCATACCTTACTTACTTACATTTTTGTTTATTTTAGTAGTATTTTGTATTTTGACAACGAAACCCGATTTGCACTTCGAAACGTTACTAAAATCATTTTTTTAGTAAAATTGTGGCTTATTCCCGTTAAAAATAATTGATTATAAACATGCTACAAGAACAGCTTCAGAACAACATTAATTTATGTAGGTTTTGAAGTCACTCTTTATTAGATGTTTAGAGGCATTACTAATATTCTTTATACTAAAGTAAGTATTTGTAATTTGTGTTGTATTTGAAAAAGATTGAATGATATTTCTGTTATTTGGTTTGGTTTGGTTTTCACTTAAATAAACAAGGCATCATTCCATAAAATAGGTAGATCCCTTGTTGATAGAATTTCATACCTTAAAGGATAGCACCCCGCTGAGCTGAAAATTAATGACTCTTTTAGTATGCTTGTAGAATTTTATATGTATATAGGTCCACTTATGAAATTTCCACGGCATTGTCTAGGATGAGAGACAGCATCGAATAGCCTCATCAGTACAATCAGGCAATCAGAAAAACTTACAAAGAAGGGTTCAGCGGATAACCAGCAACGTTCACCCGCGCCAGACAAGATTTATACGATGAGTGAACGTCGCCGTCGCAGCGTCTTCAGAATTTTCGAACCAATGATATAAATAAAGAATAATTTACATTTGTATTCATTCCTTTTCCGATTATTATGTAAACCATTTAGTGCAGCCGATATGTGAAACAATTGTGCATTTATTGATAGAAGTATATAATTTGGACCACATATACTACACATATAAAGGTTCAACTTCAGATTTCAAGCAAACTTGGTGTATAGGTTATTTTTTTGATGTGTAAGATCGAGGTCTTGAACCGGAAGAATAGGTTTACCAGAAGTTGTGTTTTTCCTGGACTTATGTAAAAATATGTTATTTTTTTTTTCAATTCTTTCACCCTGTATGTATTAATTTTTCAAAAAGTTAATACAGCCATTGAAAAGAGTGTAAAAATATTTTTTAGGAAGTATTTTTAACATTTTAGTTTTATTAATTACCATTTAATAAATGCAAAACGTACCTTCACATGTACCTATATGCGGCAGATTCGTGCAAATATTATAAGAATTATTGTGCATTTAATGGTAGAAGCATAAAATTTGGACCACATATATACTACATATATACAGTCATTCAAAATGGCGACTATACATATGTGACTAATAGCACGATAACTTTTGAACGAGACGTCAGATTTCAACCAAATTTGGTATATAGGTTCTTTTTTTTGATGAATAATATCGAGTTCTTGAACCGGAAGAATCTGCTTACCAGAATTTGTGTCTTTACTGTTTTTTATGTAAAAATATGTTTCTTTTTTCAATTCTTTCACCCTTTACAGGGTGTTTGGTAAAGAATGGGCCAGAGCTTAACCTCAGGTTCCTGAGGTTAAAATAGGCCGATTTAAGCTAACTTACCTTAGTACAAAGTTTATAATAACCGAGATACAGGGTGTCAAAGTTAAACTTTTTTTTTATTTATTATTGAATATTTCCTGACAGGTATGAGATAACAACATGAAATTTGGTATGTGGGGGTTTTATGGGTAGATAAAACTAAATTCCCGACCAAATATTATGTATTGCCTAGAGGGCGCCATATACGCCTTTCAGCACTAATTTATTACGTTCAATTTTTTTACCCTTTACTCTGTATAATTTTGACATTAAAATTTTTATTCTCCTATTAGTTTTACTTAAAAAAGGTATACTTCTTTCATCTCCCTCCTACACTCAACCGTTTTTGAGATGAACGCATTTTAAATCTGCGATACACCATCATTTTTAGCATAATCATTGTAGTTATACCCGAAAAATAACTTAAAACCATAATAATTGTGCCACTTCTCAAATTTATGTCATTGCATCGCAAATTCCATTTGAAGAAATTTGCGATACATTTTTGGATAATTTTAAGGTTTTAAGTTATTTTTCGGGTGTAACTACAATGATATTATACTGTAAATGATGGTGTATCGCAGATTTAATATGCGTTTATCTCGAAAACGGTTGAGTTTAGGGAGATGAAAGAAGTATACCTTTTTTAAGTAAAACCAATAGGAGAATAAATATTTTAATGTCAAAATTATACAGAGTGAGGGATAAAAAAACTTGAACGTAATAAATGAGTGCTGAAAGGCGTATGTGGCGCCCTCTGGGCAATACACAATTTTTGGTAGGAAATTTAGTTTTCTCGACCCAAAAAACCCCCTTATACCAAATTTCATGTTGTTATCTCATACTTGTCAGGAAATATTCAATAATAAATAAAAAAAAGTAAAACTTTGACACCCTGTATCTCGGTTACTATAAACTTTGTACTAAGGTAACTTAGCGTAAATCGGCCTATTTTAACCTCAGGAACCTGAGGTTAAGCTATGGGCTCAGGAACTTTTCAGTTCTGTTAATTACCATTTAATAAATGCATAACCTATGATCACATGTACCAATGGGCGGCAGATTCATTTTTAATGCCCGACATTTTTGTAAAAGACTAAATCTGAGATGGCCTCATAACTAAATTTGAACCTTTGTATGTGTAGTATGTGTGGTCCAAATTATATGCTTCTACCGTTAAGTTAACAAGTATTCTTATATTATTATTTGCACGAATCTGCCGCACATAGGTACCTACATGTGAAGATACGTTTTGCATTTATTAAATGGTAATTAATATAACTAAAGAGATCAAAGTATTTCCTAAAAAATATTTTTACGTCTTTTCAACGCCGGTATTACCTTTTTGAAAAATTAATATATACAGAGTGAAAGAATTGAAAAAATAAACAATATATTTTTACAAAAAATCAGGAAAAACACAGCTCCTGTTAAAGCCGATTCTTCCGGTTCAAGAGCTCGACCTTATACATCAAAAAAGCACCTATATAACAAATTTGGTTGATATCGGACTTTTCCTTCAAAAGTTATTGTGCTATTAGTCACATATGTATAGTCGCCATTTTGAATTCCCGCCTTTTTTGTAAAAGGCAAAATCTGAGATGGCCTCATATCAATTTGCCGCACATAGGTACATGTGAAGATAAGTTATGCATTTATTACATGGTAATTAACATAACTAAAAAGTTGAAAATATTTCCTAAAAAATATTTTTACGCTCTCTTCAATGCCGGTATTACTTTTTAAAAAAATTAAGATATACAGGGTGAAAGAATTGAGAAAACTTACCGATCGCAAAATGTTAAATAAAAATACTTCTGTGTCCTTTGTACACAAAACAAAATTCACAACACTAAATAATCCTAAAATCAATCCTAAATCAATTTACATCTAATATCTAAATGGTTTTCGTGATAAATCCCGGATTGCGAGTTGTTTATCGCCGACACCACATAGACACGACATACACACGACTACGACCGTCCTCCTCGCTTGCTACAGAAATACTCTGGCATGGACAATGGACACGTACACATACAAAGGCATGGAGACGTCTGATTTCTCCACTTACCGCGACACCGTAAGGTACAAGAGGACGGCTATGTGTGTAAATAAATTAAAAATAAAGAATAATAAATTAAGTGTTTAAATTAAAAATATAGACTAAAGGTTTCTACATATTATCATGCACTCATCGTTCCCAGCATGTAGCGTAGTCTCCGAAAAACCTGATTTTACAAAGAGGTGTCTGATACGATACGATCCGGACAGTATGAATTGTTAATATTTAAAACCATTCAAATCAATACTTTTCGGAAACTAAACGCTACGTGCTGGAAACGATGAGTGCATGATAATTATGTAAAAACCTAAATAAATGAAGTAAGAACATTTTACTACATACCTGGATTGGGTACTTTGGCAAATTTCTTCAGCAAGTTTAACCCAGCGTCTAGTGATATCCTGTACAAATATATCGGACAGTGGGATGTTTGAACATGTAAGTTTGTTGCTGCAATAATTCCAGCCACAAAGTAATAGTCTGTGGGCAACTAAAAAATAGATACTTATGTAATAGCCCAGTAAATGAACGGGAAATACGGAGATAACGTGTAATTTTCAGGGTCAACTCCGAAATGCATGAAAATTTGGATTTAGGCTCAACTTACCCTCCAATTTAAAGTGAATCTTGTACCTTTGGTAACTTTTACTCGGAGAGTGACAGTCACCCCTTCTCGGGGGTGGAAAAACGCGTGTTTAAAATATGTCCGGAAGTGAATAAATTGACTAATTCTAAATAATTTTCATTTTATAAAGTTTTTTAAAACAGGCAATACTTTTCGAGTAAGTACTTAATTTGCTATATTTTTCAACAAAACTAATACGTTTTCAGGCGGTTTTTCGCCAATAACTCAAAAAGTAAATATTTTATTAAAAAAATATTCTCCGCAAAATTAAAGCTCATATAAAAAAAAATGGTGTATTAATAAAGTCTACAAACTCAGTAAACGCAATGGTGTAGTTCATGAAATATACGTTCTTATTCGTCAAATTCCAAATCGAATATTTCGACTTCAAATTCTCAAAAAATGAAACACTTTTTTGGAAAAACCCATTAACATTTTTTAAAGTGTTTAAAAAAAGCTTTAATTTTATTATTTGTAAAAGCTTTTAGCATTAAAACTAAGCGAGTTACGCTTAAAATAAATTTGGCTCCTTTTTCTGGTCAAAAAATAGTGAAAATCTTCATCAATTTAGTACCCCAAATGAAATTAATCGTTACCGCTTTACAAATATTTTACGTTTCTTAATCTTTTGTATGATCTGTAAGTCTCACCGGTTTAAAGTGCTTATTTTTGAAAAGGCTATAGTTGAAAGGGCTTGAACGAGTCATTAATCACTAGTCGATACCAACTTTGAACAGCCATATCTTAGCCAATTTTTGTCTATCGGAAAAATAAAATCTAACAGCATATTTATAAAACAGAAAGAAAAAATAATAACAATAACAAAAACCAATACAATTTTCTGAAATGTGATAAATCGTCAATATAAAAAAATTACAAGTTAATGAGGTAAAGAAACAACAAAAGCGATATATTGCAAAATTAACATAAATTGAATCGCTTATTTTATAAAGGGAATAAGTCCACTTCCGTACGAAATTAAAGTGAGATATACATTTTGTTAAACCAACGTCAACGGATCGATGAGTCTATAAAGGAAATTTGTATCTCTCACCGTACGCGAAACATCGCACGATAAAATTTTTGTTGAGCGTATAAAGGGAACTAGTCCGGGACTGATTACCTTTATACAATAATCCTTGTGGCGCCACCATCGTTTTGTGGCACTTTGTCGTTTTTTTATTACTTCGGTTAGCTGACGTTAGTTAGTCTTACGATGTGTTTTAGGTCTTGTTTGTAATAATAAACCTTTTTTTATAAATAAATTATTAATTTAGCTGTAGAAAAGCAGCACTATTTCGCCTTTTATTCATTGATTGTATAAAGGAATCAAGTCCCAGCCTTTAAAAACGACTTTTTGACCTTAATCATTTTCAAAGCCAAGTTTGCTGTATCACATGGCACTCTACTAGTCTCCTTCTACATTTCATCTGTAGAACAAAATTTTATAGATCATCAAGTTTCTAAAGTAAATAGTTGTTTTCGTTTTTCTCAAAACCAAATATTGTGGACTTATACCCTTTATACAATAAGCGGTTCAATTGCAATTTCAACATACAACATAATAAAATACAGACATAGGAACTAATAAGTTTAAACTGCTGCATGTGACACCCAAATATAGATAAATATACCTACAGAGGGTGATGATATTATTAGAGCTACCTCAGAAAGTTTTTTCTTTATACGGTCCACGTTGCCTTTGAAACTTTAGAAATGGATGCTATGTTTCTGTTGGAGTGATTAGTATTGAATATTAAACTTTTTATTTCTGCTATTTTCCTTGGTGAGATGTCTTTGTATTTCCCATGATGTTCTGTTACCACTAGTGTAACGAACGCGCAATTTTTACTAAATTCGCAAAAAATAATATAGGCCTGTCAGAATATCACTAGAGAGCAATGGAAACTGGCAAAGTTTATTATAATAGGTCCGGATCCCGCGTATGAAAAAAAAGTTGATTAATAGCAAGCTGAAAATTGGTTAATAGCTTAAGGGTGTCTAGTCGGATAAACTTTGATATATGGGAACACTGAAACAGGGGCAGTTTTAATTGTGGAACAGGTTAAAATTTTGGAACGGTCAGACCACGAAAACGGCACATTTATTTTGTCCGACATAATAGACTTAAACTCTCCGAACAGAGATTAAACTCTCATGAAAAAATCAGACTGCTATTTGTCACCTGTCATAATTCCTGTCATTTGACATATTCTACATGTTTCACTCATTAAAACGCCCATTTGGTGATGAATAGCAGTCTGATATTTTCATGAGAGTTTAATCTCTGTTCTGAGAGTTTAAGTCTGTTTTGTCGGACAAAATACTTGTGCCGTTTTCGTGGTCTGACCGTTCCAAATTTTTAACCTGTTCCACAGTTAAAACTTCCCCTGTTCCAGTGTTCCCATATATCAAAGTTTGTCCGACTAGACACCCTTAAGATATTAACAAATTTTCAGCTTGCTATTAATCAACTTTTTTTTCATACGCGGGATCCAGACCTATAACTCTAAACACCAAGGACACAAAATAATAGGCACACGAGCTGCAAGCTAGGCTGGGCATCACTGACAAACAATGCCATCTAAGTCACGCATTGCCACACATGCGTGTTGCCACTATTGTCAGACTATTTATTGAACTTTCATAAAGTGTAACAAGACAGCCAAATGGAAACAAATCCATTAATATATGATACATCTCAATTATATACCCATCCTCTAAAATCTAAAACATTGAATTTTACTAGGTGGCTCTAATAATATGATCACCCACTGTACTTTAAACTAAAAAGGGCTAGTTCCCTGGGTTGGCTGTATACTATATAGATAAAAAACTCTAACACCGAGGTAAAAATATACTTTAGTTACCTGTACCGGGTGTCCCAATAAGAATGGCTCTCGGCCATATCTCAGGAACCGTTTATAGTAGAGCTTTGAAATAAAAAATTTTATAACAAAAGTTGCCTCAGGAAAAGCCTGGAAATTATTTTTATAATTGTGGGACCACCGCTAGAGGGCGTAATTAAATATCAAAAATTAAAAAATCTACATTTTACAAAATTTTCCTAATGAAGGGGCACTGGAAATCCGATCATCGTATTCTTCATAAAATTCTACGCATATTTGATTTGACAAGTTTAGGTCTACCTTTGGAAATAAGAGGTGGGGGTGGGTGAGTGGGAACCTTGTTATGAAAAACTGGCTGAGTCCGGTTCTGCTTAATCAAATTTTGCAAACTTGGTCTTGTTGAAGACAGATCTTTTTCGTCAATGTAAAAGTTATGATTTTCAACCAACTTACTGAGTAATATGCCAGCTAGAAGGCGTTATTTAATTTTTTTCAGAAATCTAGTGTTCCTTGGAAAATATTAAATACAAACATGCATTTTTAATACCATATTACAAAATTAGACAAAATTAGCAACAGAATAGCGAAAACCGCATGTTAATACCTTTTTTCTACCTCGAGATATCTTACAAAACGTGTAAATTTAAAAACATAACTGTTACTGTCACCGGTAAACGAAATTAATTAAAAGTAGTGTGCTATGGAAACAACAAAGAAACATTTTCCAGCTGTCAACGTATATTAGGTCTTTTCAACGCTTCTCATTTGTTTCGAGCCTCGTTCATATCTCGTATATTAATATTATACACGGATTATACGGCATATGACAGAGGCTCGAAACAAATAAGAAGCGTTGAAAAGCCCTATTACAAAGAAATAAAAACAACTATTTAGTGATGACATAAACGTTCAAATTTGTGCCCATCATTTTCGTTGCAAACATTTACTCTTTCAAGAGTAGATTGAACAGCAGTCTCAATTTCTGCTTTCGATATGCTTTGAATGGCGTTTAGTATTCTCTGGATAATGTATCCTAGAGTAGTGTATGATGGGCAACAATTTGAATATTTAGGTCGTCACTAAGTAGTTCTTTTTGTTCTGTGTTATATTTAATTTTAATAGTATTTTCTCTCTTTATATTGTTGTTTTAATTAATTATAGTTTTATACGTTGACATCTGGAAAATGTTATTTTGTTTTTTTCCACAGCACACTACTTTTCATTAACTTAGCTCACCGGTGATAGTAACAGTTATGTATAAAATTTACACGTTTCTCGAGATATCTTGAGATAGAAAAAAGGTATCGACATGCGGTTTTCGCTATTCTATTGCTAATTTAATCTAATTTTATAAAGTATGATTAAAAATGCATACTTGTATTTAATATTTTCCAAAGAAAACTAGATTTTTGAAAAAAATTAAATAACGCCTCCCAGCTGGCTTATTACTTATTAGGATGGTTCAAAATTATCACGCTTACATTGAAGAAAAAGATCTGTCTTCAACAAGACCCAGTTTTCAAAATTTGATTTAGCAGAACCGGACTTACAGCCATTTTTTCATAACAACGTTCCCACTCACCCCCACCTCTTATTTGCAAAGGTAGAGTTAAACTTGTTAAATTAAATATGCGCAGAATTTGATGAAGAATACAATCATCGGATTTCCAGTGCCCCTTCATTAGGAAAATTTTGTAAAATTTTGATTTTTTTATTTTTGATATTCAATTACGCCCTCTAGCGGTGGACCCACAATTATGAAAATAATTTCCAGGCTTTTCCTGAGGCAACTTTTGTTATAAAATTTTTTATTTCAAAGCTCTACTATAAACGGTTCCTGAGATATGGCCGAGAGCCATTCTTATTGGGACACCCGGTACATTACTGTAATTTCTTAGTTAGTCATTAAGTAACTCTTCTACTGATAATATGATCTTTTAGATAGATGAGCTTTTGTCATTTTACGGAACTTTAGGAAAGATTTTGCAGATTTGAGTTGTAAAGGGAGATGGTTCTATAGTTTTTTTGGCCCTCGGTAATAATGTAATCTTTAATTCTGCGTCTAAATTTTTCAAAAATACTAATTATTTTTGTCAGGATTCGAAAAACAAAACATGAATGCATTTAAATAGCACTGAGCCGAAAGTTTGCGCCTATCCCCTTAATAAAACGAGTAACACAATATAAATCTGTTTAATTAACAACTTACCAAAAATTTATCTTGAGCTAGTGGTCCCTGCAAATAAGTTTCTCTGACAGTCTTCAAAATAAGTTTATTTTTGGGATCATCTTCGCTTAATCCTGGTAATAAAAATAGTTTCAAATCAAAATCTTCAGGTTTCTCTTCGTCTGGTGACTTATTTTCTGCAGCAGCCACCAGTCTTCTAATTACTTCTACATACAATCCTTCTCGATTGTTGTACCCTATTATAGTAGGAACTTTATTATATTGACCTCTGGTAATTATGTCCACTGGATGGGATGTTATTACTGCTGTTTTGTTTGGTTTTTCTATATTAGGAGCTATTGCATCGGTGGTACTTACTGACTAAAAGTATAAGTTCATATTTTAGTCAAGTAAATGAACGGAAATTACGGCGATACCGTGTAATTTTTAGGGTCAACTCCGAATTGCATGTAAATTTGGATTTAAGTTCTACTTACCCTCTACTTCAAAGTTAAAATTGTGTCGTAGGTTGCTTTACTCGGGAGTGACATTCTCGGGGGTAAAAAACGCGCGTTTAAAATAAGTCCGAAATGGATAAATTGACTAATTCTACGGAAACTTTTTTCTATAGAGTTTTTAAAGTGTCAATACTTTTCGAGTTATTTGCGATTGAAAATGTTTATTTTTGGACAAAACACGTTTTTAGGCTATTTTTCGCAAATAACTCAAAAAGTAAGTATTTTATCGAAAAAAATATTCTTAGTAAAAATGTAGCTTATAAAATATGAAAAAAATATTTACTCATGAAGTCTATAGACCCAGCAACAGCAAAGTTTTAGCTCATGAAAAATACGTTCTAGTTCGTCAAATTCCAAATCAAATATTTTAATGTGAAACAACTAAAAATTTAAGCTTTTTTCGGGAAAACCTAAGAAAACTTCTTTAAGTTGTTTAAAAAATATTTATTTTTATTTATTAAGAAAGTCTCTAGCATTAAAACTAAGCTAGTTACGCTCAAAATAAAGTTGGCACTTTTTTTTCGGTACAAAAATATCGTGAAAATCGTGTTTTTCTGCTCCATTGAGCACCCGAAATGAAATTAATTATTACCGCTTTACAAACAATTTACTTTACTTATGTATTTTTTATACGATCTGTAAGTTTCACCGGTTTAAAGTGGTTATTTTTGAAAGGGTTATAGCTAAAAATGCCTGAACAAGTCACGAATCACAAGTGTGTACCAACTTTGAACAGCCATATCTTATCCAATTTTTGTCTTAAAGAAAAATTAAATGAAATTAGCATAATTATAAAAGGTCTTACATTTTTTATTCTTTGAGATTTTTCGTATCACTAATACTTTTTAAATTATTTTGAAAAAATAGCATTTTTCCAATTTTTTTTTACTATAAGACCAAATTTTTCCAAAAATAAGCTTTTCTAAGCAGTCAAACTTACATATTATCGTATAAACATCACACATATAAAGTAAATGGTAAAGCGGTAACGAATAATTTCATTTAAGGTGCTAAATAGATGTAGAATTTCATGATTTTTTTGTACCAAAAAATGGGCCAACTTTATTTTGAGCGTAACTTGCTTAGTATTGATGCTATAAGTTCTTATAAAAATAAAAATAAAGTTCTTTTAAAACACATTCAAACAATTTTAATAAGTTTTTCCTGAAAACTGCTTTATTTTTTTATTATTTCGCGTTGAAATATTCAATTTGGAATTTGACGAATAAGAACGTTTTTTCATCAGCTACAATTTGCTTTTACTGGATTTATATACTTCATAAATACATAATTTTTTTCGTTTTTTTATAAGCTACATTTTTACTAGAAGTATTTTTGCGATAAAATACTTTTGAGTTATTTGCGAAAAACCGTCTGAACACGTGTTTTTTTTTAAATGGTACACATTTTCACTCGCAAATAACTAGAGAAGTATTAACTTATTTAAAAAACTTTATAGAACAAGAGTTACATAGAATTAGTCAATTTATCCATTTCCGGACTTACGTTCAACGTATGATTTTTCACCCCGAAAAGGGGTAGCTGTCACCCCCCAAATAAAAGCAACTAATGGCACAAGTTCAACTTTAAAGTAGAGAGTAAGTAGAACCTAGATCCAAATTTTCATGAAATTCGTAGTTCCTGAAAATTACACGGTTATTTACACGACTAATAGGGAACTTGCATAAGATTTTAAACTTGAAAAATATGCTATAAATCATAACGGAACATGATTTAAAATATATATCAAAGAAAAGAAGTTGTTTTTCTCTTTAGTTTGGCCCCTAAAGACGATTAAAATCGAGGGAAAATTCAAATTATGCCAGTTAGCCCAAAATGCGCCCTTATTAGTCGTGACGTCATATATTATCAAAATGTTTAAGATACGTGCCATTAATTCATTATGTTTGATATTCGTTTACTTGTTGTAATCATTTTATACTGAATCTCACTTCTATAAATCTTTAGATGGTTGCTGTGAAGTATACATTTCATAATATTTGAGTGTTTGTGTAAATACATTTTTTTACTGACAGATGACGGTTTTTTTAAAGGGCGGTATGATAACTTACCAATTATTAACATAAATCTTTATTATTAAGTAGGATTAGTTTATTTTAACTTACTTACTTAATCAGTAGACCCATTTGTACCTTTCGGTGTTGGGCCATTTATAATACAATAATTCATTAATTACAATATTTTACAATCTTCTGAGGTCTCCATCTCTTATCGAACTCTCTCCATTCCTTCCTATTGGATGCCATCTGTGTTGCTTCCTGCCCAGTCTTACCCTTACTCTGCAGTATCTGCGAGATGTCACTGTTCAATTCTTTAATGGGTCTTTATCTTCTGTTCTTCCCTATTGGTTTGGCGTCTCAAACTCTTTTTACTTGTCTATTATTGTCCATCCGGATTAAAAGTCCGAACCATGCCAAGTTTTTCTCCTTGAATAAGTGGAGTATCGGTTTGATTTCTTCATTTCTGATTCTATCAGTTCTTTTTACTCCGATCGTTCTTCTGAGGTATTTCATCTCTGCTCCAATTTTCTGCTCCATAATATGTCACCGTAGGTCTATATATTGTTTTGTATATTATCGTTCTGAAGCTATTAACTTGTGGCATTTTTATAATCAACTATTTTTAATGGGAATAAGCCACAATTTTACCAAAAAAAAAATGATTTCGAAGCCCAAATGGGCTTCGAAACGTTAATAAAATCATTTTTTTGGTAAAATTGTGGCTTATTCCCATTAAAATAGTTGTATATTATCATCTTGGTCTTTGTCGATATTTCTGTGTTATTATGGAATCCTCTATTTAGTGCTTGGAATAGTTTTCCTGTGTTTTCCATTATGTTGTTAAGATCATCCTCGATGTCTCTTTTGTTGTTGATTACTGTTCCTAAGTATTTGTATGAATTTTTCTGTATTATTTTTTGTTGGTCTATCATTACTTCTATTTGATCTTCCGTCCCTTTTTCCTTGATACTTTCATTATCTGAGTCTTCTCTTTGTTTAAGTTTAAGTTGTATTTGCTTGCTTCTAGGTTCCATTTATCTAAGTTCTATTTTAGTTTTTCTGCTGTTTCCGCAATTAGTACTATGTCGTCTGCAAATATACACATCTCAGCGTTTATCATTTGCATTCTGTTCCAACCGATGCAGTATTTCTTGAAAGTTTTCTTACATTCTTTCACTATCTCATCTATTATATGTATGAATAGCACTGGGCTGAGACTTCCCCCTTGCCTAACTCCTTGAGTTGTTTCAAATGGTTGTGACTGTATATTTAACATTCTTACTGTATTTGTCGTTTTCTTGTATATACTTTTTGTTGCTTCTATCAGTTCTTCACTTACTGGTTTCTTCTTTAGACTTTCCCATATATTTTTTTCTCTATTACTTGTTGCATGGTGAATATATGGTACTGTGTGTTGTGTCCTTTCCTTAATCCACTTTGTACGTCCTCTAATTTGTGTTTAATTTCTTTTCTGATTTTCCTTTCTACTATGGTTTCGTATACTTTTGCTGCTACACATAGTAGTAATATACCTACATAGTTCTTACAGTCTCTTGTGTTTTCTTTCTTGTATATAGGTATAATTACTGCATTTTTCGATTCTCTGGGTATTACTTTTCTCTTCCCTATTAGGTTATACTGGGTTGGGATAAAGTATGGAACCAAGCAAATACATATCTTTAAAATGAAAAGAACAATTATTATGAAACTTTGCATGCAAGTACAGTGGCGCAACAGGCATCTGTTGCCATATTCTTTGTTACTACTCCACTTCCGGTTTCACCGGAAATACCCTTAACTTATTTAATTTAAATGGGACACCGTGTATATTTTTGCGGATTTTAAAAGAAACTGCTATTTTGAATTCATACATACCAAATTTGGTAGAAAAAATTTGTTAAAAAGTGTCTGTAGATAATTTTTTGTATTAATACAACATATTTGGAAATAAACGAGTACCATCTATACTGTAAACTAAAATTTTTGTTTACATGCACTATATGATTTACTTGAATTTAGTATAGTAGGTAAAACTGTTACTGAACTAATTGACAGAAATAAGTTGTATTAAAAATGGTTCATTTAAGTGAAAAATATCGTATTGAAATATTAATGATAATCGGTTATGGTGAATTTTCATTTTTTGGAAAGGAATTTTTCCAAATCAATGAATTGGACGTAGAGAATTCATAGAGTGGCCCGCTCGTTCCCCGAACCTCAACCCGTTAGATTTTTTTGGGGTTATTTTAAATCAATTGTTTACGTTAGGCGACCAACATACTTGCAGGATTTGAGACAAAGAATAATTGATGAATCTGAATTAATACGTGGAGAAATTTTGCAAACACTGACTCACGAATTCATTTATAGGCTTGCACGTTGTCAGGAGGTGAACAGCAAGCATTTTCAACATTTAAAATTAACTTATTTTTTAAATGTAAAGAGATTTATTTCTTGTTTTAACAGTTTTTTCTTTCAAACTTGGTATGTATGAATAAAAAATAACAAGTTCTTTTAAAATTTGCAAAAATATATAGGGTGTCCCATTTAAAATAAATAAGTTAAGCGTATTTCCGGTGAAACCGGCAGAGGAGTAGTAACAAAAAATATAGCATCAGATGTCTTTTGCATCACTGTACTTGCATGAAAAGTTTCATAAATATTGTTCTTTTCGTTTCAAAGATATTTGCTTGGTTCCATACTTTATTACAACACTGTATGTATATGTATACAAATTTTTCTTTTGCTTTTACTCCTATATATTTCATAATTTCTGGTGCTACTTCATCGCTTCCTGGTGCTTTTCTCCACCGACAGACTTTTTCGGATCACCATGGGCAACTTAAAAAGTGTCCAGATGAAGCTCAGCAATGGACTGCCACGTGGATATCCTTTGGTACCCTTAATGTTTAATTTATACATCGCGGACCTACCTAGGACAAATTCGCAGAAATTTGGCTACGCTGTGGATTACACCATTGTAGCACGACATAATAACATTTATGTTACAGAAACAATACTGATGATGAACAATACTGATGATTATGGGTGAATACTTTCACAAATGAAGATTACGAACCAATGCAATAAAAAGTGAAGTGTGCTATTTCCATCTGAATAATGCCTAAGCAAACCAAAAACTCTCCGTTTACTTTGAAAACAGACTACTCACTCATAACTCAACACCAAAATATCTTGGAGTGATTGTTGACAGAACATTGCGTTTTAACCTTCGGTGACTAACATTGGGTCTTTGAGACGGACTACTTAGAGTTTTTATGAATATATTCAAATTGTTCGTTATGTATCTTCGCCGCCATCAGTAGCTGCCTGATTCAGATGTATGTTTTTAGTGTTGAAGTTTGAGTCTTCAGTGTCAAGTGATTATGCAATTATCGGAAAATTTTGTCTCAGAGACCGATGGTTGACGTGACATCGATGAAACATACTCGATGAAAAAATATTTATATTAACGAAAGAACGTGCAAACAAGTGCTGATAATTTAGTAACCCACTTGTCAGGAGTAAAAGCTGAAGCTATGTACATAAAACAGCAGTAAAAAAATTGAGCTTGTTTTTCACAAATGAGATGTGAATTATAATTGTTTTTATTTTCGTTCGTATTTTGCTAATGTTTAAGAGGATTAGTAAATGAAAAATAGTTATCATTCTTGTTTAATTTCACTTGTTCAACGAGTAAACACAACCCTACACTTGAAGGTGTTTCAATGGAAACATTTTTTATGTAGGTCTCTGAGACGGATGTTAACTTTAATGTTCAGAAAACCTATGTTAGTTGCGGAAGGTTAAAGAACACCTAAAAAGAACGGCAGAAAAACTGAAGAGGCGAAATATTATAATCCAAAATCTATATGACACCACGGGCGGATTCTCAGCCTCCGTACTTAGATGATCCGCTCTCGGACTTGTATACTCGGCAGCTGAATATGCTTCCCCGGTATGGATCAATAGCAAACACGCGAAGATTATTGATACCCAATTAAATCAGACAATGCGAATGATCTCAGGTACAACTAGACCAACACAGAACTATTGGCTTCCTATTCTGAGTCACATTCCACCACTGAAACTGCGAAGAAGTCATTCACTTCTCAGAGAATTTTGAAAAATCCAGACTAACCATCTACTACCCATCCACCATGATAAGCTTGATATCGAAATGAACAAACTAGGCCCCAGATATCCTTCATTATTAAGGGCTACCTTCATACATCAGGAATATTTCGACCTCACTATAAAGAGGAAAACTGACAGAGCGTGTTGCGTGTTATGAGTGAAATAAAAAAATGTAACAGAAAAAGATAAAAACTGAAGACGGGATTCAACCCAACGTGAAAAAGATTAAACGCAAGAAGAGATAGAGAAATTTCTGTCAAAATTTGGTATTTATGACCCTTAAAATAATACCAAATGCAAAAATTTATTAGCCTGTGGATAGTGTGGATGTCTCGTCAACCGAGGGTACGACCAGTGGCGTGGTAATTTTATGGTTAAACTACGTTTTGTTCTAATTTTTATCATTGTGAGAATTAAAAAAACCAACTAATATTTTTATCTCCACCACTGAGGGCGGTCAACTTTTTGTTTGCCTGTATTATTCGGGACATATTCGGGACATTTTATCACAACGTAAATATTACTAATTTTACCGTCTTGTAGGGTATCTGAGTTCTCTTTCTTTTCCACTATTATATATATTATATCTCTCTTTGCCGACGTTTAAATTAGGACCCACTTGAAGCTCGTTTCAACACGCGCCTCGACCTCGTCGTAAGAATTCCCCATAACACTTAGACAAGACAATGGGAGAGCGACTCACAACAGGAAGCACACAAAATGGCCTTTATCGATCAGAAACCGCCACGCTTTGAACTACCCCGGAATACATGCACAACGCTTAACAGAATAAGAACAAGTAGCAGTAAATGTACTGACAGCTTATATAGATGGTGAAAAGCCCTTACTGTGGTGCGCAACGACAGACCGTCCGTCACATTGTTGAAGAATGCCTGCGAAGGCGGTCCCCTGGAGTTTTCGATGAGTTTCTGAATGCAACCGAAAATGTTTTACATTATATTTATACATTGGATGTTCGTTTGTAATACTCCATATAACGTTTTATATTACTTTTTAATTATGTGTTCTTATTGTATGCCATACGATAAATAAATACTGCATACTTGCCATCAACACGATTTACCACTGTTGTGACATTTTCTGATGATACAGCCACTTTGACGTCCCACACTGATCTAATATCAGCCTCGGGGAACCTGCAAACTATTTATTTATTTTACGGATATACCATTTTTACAAAAATATAACGTCAACCTTTACTAGTCTGATCAAAATCCAGAACTGGCTAAACGGATGGCGTATTAAAGCACCAGGATTTAAATCAACACACTTGACGTTTACTCTCCACAGAGAGCCCATTCCTATTGAGTTTATCAATTGTCAACTTCCACAATCTGATAGCGCCAAATACCTCGGCATGCACCTGGATCGACGAATGATTTGAATGAAACACATATTCACTAAGCGCAAGCAACTTGGCCTCAAGCTAAGAAACATGTATTGGTTCATCGGTCGCAGATCAAAGCTTACATTAAAAAACAAAATATTATGCAATACAATCTTGAAACCTGTTTGGACCTACGGCATCCAACTGTGGAAAACTGCTAGCAATTCGAGCACATCCAAATTGCAGAGGTTCCAAAATAAAGTACTGCGAGCTATTTTTGATGCTTCCTACTAAGTCGGTAACGAAATCATTCACCATGAGTGCAAAAACAGACGAATCACTCTGCAGCGCTACTCTGTGGGTCCACAAAGTAGCTTCCGATGATTCAGTGGCGGATCCAGAGGGGGAAGTTACTGGGTCATGATCCTCTCCATACAAAAATAAATATCAATTCAATAATCCTAAAAAAAAAGACAACAGAGAGCTGTCAAACAAAAAAAAATAGACTCATCCAAAAAATAATAGAAAACCCACTTATCCTAGGGGTGACAAGACTAAGTGACCTTGTATCAGAAAAAAGTAAGTAAATCACCCTCAAGATCTATGACCCCCGCAAAAAAATTTCTCGATCCGCCACTGCGAAGATTAGACGCAAATTCTTATGTAAATTAAACGTGCCATTTCAGACATGCGGCTGTGGCCAGCCACTGACGCCAGTCACTGTCGCCGATCCTCGCCACTGTGGCGTCCATTACAAAATCATTGGAGCTACAAAAGCGCCTGTTTCAGCCACTTTGTGGATCCACAGAGTAGCGCTGCAGAGTGTTTCGTCTGTTTTAAACCTTAGAATCCATCAAAGAAGCCACACATCGTTTTAGGTTCAAAACAGACGAACCACTCTGCAGCACTACTCTGTGGATCCACAGAGTAGCTTCCAATGATTACCCGTAAATTCCTATGTAAATTAAACGTAAATTAAACATGCCATTTCACACGAGCGATAGTGGCTGGCGACAGTAGCTGGCCACTGTCGCGTCCATTTCAAAATCATTGGGACTACAAAAATTGCCTGTTTCAGCCACTTTGTGGATCCACAGATTAGTGCTGCAGAGTTGTTCGTCTGTTTTGAACCTTAGTGTCAACTATAGTGAAAGAGTGTCAGTGAACCCAAATCGGTTAGGCGCCCAACTAAACCTGCACGATGCGAATGAAGTCCCTAGGCTAAAACGTCTACTGCTATTTGACCTATCTACATCACACATACTTTAGTTTCAAAAATAAAATCAATGGGAAAATCTCAATAGTCGGCTGTATACCATAGTTTAAAAAACATATACAGAAGTAAAAACTTCAAATTGTATTCTGGTATAAAATCGTTTATTAAAAACTATCTAAAATGCCATCCAAATGGATTGCAAAACGTTTTCGTTCTAATTCAGAACATCTTCAGTGCCTAGAATGAGGTATTTCATTGCAAAAAAGTTAAAATTGTGACTGTTAGAAATAAAAAAACATGTGGGAATACTTACATTCTGCTGAGTAGTTTGAAACTAACACACTATTTAAAGTGGTAACCCCATAATATATGGTTTACATACTATATATATATATATATTATTAGAATATGGTGACTACAAGTCGATGTTGTTAGATATAATAGAATATATCCTCAAATTCTAGGTACTTGTCAGTTCAATGGGAACAGACCAACTAAAAAAATAGGAAATGGACATTCAATATGACAAGAGTGACATGACATGACAAGATAAAGCCAATTTTTGGTTAAGGCTTAAAAGTGTAGTTTGGTTTTGGATTTTTTAGTAAAATCTAAAGGTTGTTAATAAATATCTGAAAATGCAATTTAAATTATTTAAATACATATTGTAAAGTCTTAATTAGCAACTCTCTATTCCAGAAAAACTAATGGATTTTATAGACTTAATGTGGGTTGTGGCCGGTTTGCGGGATGCAAAGTAGTCGGGGCACACTTTAAACTATTTTATTTATTTATTTACAACAAACTACATACTAAAACAAGTAAGAAAAACTATGACAGTTCTTTTCAGAGTTTCTGAATGTGTTCTGACAGACGTCGGTTAATCAATCTTCTCTTCTTTCCCCAGTCGGCCAACACATATGTGGTCGTAGGTTAACTGTCAATCTGCCACAGGGCTCCCCTCCAGTGAGGAACCTACTGGTTTCGAACGGCTATGTTGACCTGTGTTGCTCATCAGACGGTTGGCATATGCATGTTCTTCCTGCACCTGTTGGGCCGCTGGAATTTATGCTGGTTTGAGTCGGTCCATGGAAATTCGCTGAGGAACATTTTTGACATCCACAGTTAGAAACTTGTCTTTTCGCTCTATCACTCTGAACGGGCCTGTATAGTGAAGTGTAAGCGGAGGCTTTACTTTATCAGTCCGCACAAACACATGACTTGTAGTCTGCAGATCCGGATGGACAAAGGCAGTGCGGACTGAGTGGTTGCTCGTCGGTACAGGCCGCAATGCTCCCATGGTCTGACGTAGTCGTTGGACAAAACTGTGCTCGTCGGGTGTAGCAGCACTAGGGACAAGCAGCTGTCCAGGCAGACATACTGGGGTACCATACACTAACTCGGAGGCTGTACACGCAATGTCCTGTTTGAAAGTGTTTCGAAGGCTTAGCATGACCAGAGGGAGGGCGTCAACCCACGATACTGTGTCCGCGGTACTGGACTGTGGATGGTAGGCAGTGGTTTTAATATGTTGTACACCTAGCAATCTATTGAGCTGGCGAAATAAGTGGCTCTTAAATTGCCTACCTCGATCCGTTGTTATGGTTGCTGGCACACCAAACCGAGATATCCATCCCTCAAGGAGCTTCTGCGCAATAACTTCGGCTGTAATTTCCGAGATAAGTATGGCCTCGGGCCATCTCGTGAAACGATCGATGATTGTGAGCAGGTATCGAAGGTTCTGATTTGTTGGAAGTGGGCCCACAATGTCGACATGTATGTGTGCGAATCGATCGTCTGGCATTCCTATAGGTGTCACAGGTGTAACAGAGTGACGTCCAATTTTGGCACGTTGACATTGGATGCACTCTCGTGACCACTGCTTGACTTGGCGATTCATGTTATACCACACAAAGCGTTCGGCAATCATTCGTAATGTAGCAGCATGTCCTGGGTGGGACTGCGTGTGGAACTTCAGGAAAACGTCTCTCTGGAACACAGCTGGCACATAAACTCGTATACGACCATCTTGGACTGAACAATAAATAGGTCGTTGGCTATCTGGTAGAACTATTCGCTGAAGTTGTAAGGAGCTAGCAGGATCGTTCAGAGTCTGTTGGAGAGTCTCATCTGTAGTCTAAGCTTCGGATAGCCGGTTATAGTCAATGGTAATGGGTGTTGTGACAGCGTCTACTTCGGGTCGTGAGAGACAATCGGCAACGATATTGGCTGCACCCTGAATATGTCGAATGTCAGTCGAGAATTGTCCAATAAATTCTAGTTGGCGTATCTGTCGTGGAGACTGCCGCTCATGTCGCTGTTGGAAGGCAAACGTTAAAGGCTTGTGGTCAGTATAAATGGTAAACGGCATGCCCTCAAGAAAATGGCGGAAGTGATGTATGCCACTGAATATGGCCAACAGCTCTCGGTCATAAGTGCTATAGTTTCGCTCCGTCTTGGAAAGCTTTCTAGAGAAGAAAGCGATGGGTTGTAGATGTTCACCTATAAGCTGTTGCAAAACACCGCCGATGGCAACATCTGAGGCATCAACTGACATGTTCAATTGGGCATTCGGTGCTGGGACAACCAATTCAGTCGACGCGGCCAAGAGTTCTTTGACTTTGGAGAAAGCTGCTGCAGCTGCTGGTGTTAATGTCAGTTCTTGCTTCTTTTTCTTTTACTGAGACAGTAAGTCCGTTAATGGCATTAGTTCATTCGCAACATTTGGTAACCAACGTCTGTAGAAATTGAGCATACCCATAAACCTTCGCAGCTGTCGATAGGTCGTAGGTTGTGGAAAGTTGCGAATTGCGCCTACTTTAGCCGGCAATGTTCGTTCTATAAGATATAAAACTGATGAATTATTTCTATTTCTAGAGGAATTAGGGTTTCCTCCGATAGTTGCGGTTACTGAGCACTGGCTTGAAGTCAACGAGCCTTTTTTTGTAGAAAAATATTCCACTATTTCTAGGTACGATCGTCAAAGTTCAGCGCATGGAGGTACCCTGATTCTTTCTACAAATAATGATTTTTCTCTGGTAACAAAATATGATTTTCTATTAAGCGAAGCATTCTTTGAGTTTTCCTTAGTTTACAGTAAGAAATTTAATCTTTATATTATTTGCATTTATAGATCACCTGACTCTTCCGTGGAACTATTTTTTCAGAACCTGCTTAATTTGTTAGATGACCTGCCCCATAAAAGCAGAAAAATTTTATGCGGGGACTTACCATTAATTATGCTGCTGCTTGTGCTACACAAATATCCCTAGTCAACATATTTGAATCGTATGGTCTAACAATGCACATTGATTCTCCTACAAGGATTACAAAAACTTCATCTACCATAATTGATTATATTGTCACAGACTTCTCACCCCGTGATGTCTGCGCTACAACTGTTAATGCGGGACTATCTGATCATGAAGCGGTTTATACGAAGTTTAACATCTTTAGCAAGCACTCTTCGAAAACTCGACGTTTAGGCAGGATTTTTTCCGCTCGGAATTTTCGTAAATTCCAAAATTTATGCTTAACCTCTGAGTGGCCCTTTCCTTCTAAGAACGTCGATATTAATTTCAGTGACTTTTTGAATAAGCTTGTCTGTATCTTTAATAAAGCATTTCCTTTAATCACAATTAAGCCAAAACATCACAAACCCTGGACTACCAAAGGTGTCCGCATATCAGCCAAAAATATGCGTTCACTACTGTACATCAAGAAATTTACTACCAACGTCTCTGTTACTGAATATAACAACAAGTACAGGGCAATCTATTTAAAACTTATAAAATCAGCTAAAAATTGTACTATCAAAATCGTCTGAGAAGCTCTAAAAGTGTTGCAAAAGAAACTTGGTCCATAATAAACGATCTTCGTAATAAAACTCACACAGCTCAAACATTTTCCTTTCCAGACCCAGAAAATCTAAATGAATACATTTAGTCCTGTCGCCAGGGGGGGTACAACGGCCTCCGTAATTCAGATGGACTTACCCAAGTTTTTTTTATATATTTTGACCCGCAGAATACGAATTTTTTGGGTAACAGTTGATCCGGATGTCGATAAGATTGTTATAGACAAAGAACTTGAGGAATTACATAACAGCGATTTCTCGCAAAACGAAATATCTTTTTGTATTTTTTGGGTCATTTTAAGCAAAAAATATTCCTACAAGTTTTTTCGTAGAATGCATAGTTTTCGAGATAACCGCGGTTGAACTTTCAAAAAATCGAAAAATTGTAATTTTTGAACCCGAATAACTTTTGATTAAAAAATAAAGTAGCAATTCTGCTTACCGCATTTGAAAGTTTAAGTCAAATTATATCGGTTTTGATTATTTGCATTGCTACAAATTTATTATTTTATTGTTAAACAAAGTTATAAACACCTAGTATGTGAGTGATGTTTTCAATGATTTCTCATTTAAAATTTCAATGATTTCTCATTCATATGGAATAACTGGAAATGAAATGGTATATGAATTGGCTAAAAACGCGGTGACACAAGGAGTATTAACCCATTATCTTTGTACGCCAAAAGATATTGAATCAAATTTATTCAAAGAGATTAAGAAAGAATGGAAAGAAAGGTATATTGATGAAAACGTAAATACAGGAAACCACTACAGATCAATCAGAAACTATATAACGGATAAACCTTGGTTTTCTAAAATGGAGTCGACAAAAGATATGATAAGAACCATATGCAGAATGAGATTTGACCACTGTCTTACTCCATCATATTTATTTAAAATTAATATAGCTGATAGTCCACAATGTATTTGTGGACAGTTGGGCAATCTACAACACAAAATTTTGACCTGTTCTCTTATCTCTAATAAAGTTAATATGTTTTTAAATTCACTGTATTCTTTGACTGATGTCCACCATCCCATTAATTTAAATTATTTATTAACATTAGAAAATAATGAGTTGGTATACCGACTATTGTATAAACATATTTTAGATATTAAGCTTAAATTGTAATTGTAAAATATAGAGTAAGTATTTCTTGTAAATTGTTATATGTTAAAAGAAAAAGAAAAGAAAAAAAAAAGAAAAAAAAAAAAAAAAAAGAAAAGAAATATAAAAAAAAATAATAAAATAAAAATAAAAAAAAAATAAAAAAAAAAAATAAAAAAAAAATAAAAAAATAAAAAAAAAAAAAATAATAAAAAAAAAGAAAGAAAAAATATAAAAAAGATATATAAAAAAAAATAGAAAAAAAAATATAATAATTAAAAAAATATAAAAAAAAATATGTAGATAAAAATGAATGACGAACTTGGACAGTCCATAGTAAAATAGCTTTCGAATGAAGTAGAGGGCTAAAGAAGAATGTTGCAGTTTTTGCTGTGGAACTCTGAGAACATCATTTGGAAAAAAATTAATAAAAATATATATATGTGTGTATATATATATGTATGTATATATATATATGTGTGTATATATATAAAATTATTAAAAAAAAAATACAAAAATAATTATTTATTAGTAGAATTGTTTATTATATTAGTATTAGTTTTAGGATAAGATACGAAAAAATGACTAATAAAATAAAAAATAGTAAAATTGGCGAATGGATTTAGTGTCCGCAGTCATATAAACCCAAACAAACAACAACATTTAAAATCGAACGAGTAGGTAGAGTAGCTATAAGTGCAAGCGAGGCAATTTCTACGTAGCATGCGTTAAAACGCATGTATTAGGTACGGGAAACACTATGTATTTATAGATTTGTTTAACAATAAAAAAATTAATTTTTAGCAATTTAGATAATCAAAACCGATATAATTTGACTTAAACTTTCAAATGCGGTAAGCAGAATTGCTACTTTATTTTTTAATCAAAAGTTATTCGGGTTCAAAAATTGCAATTTTTCGATTTTTTTAAAGTTCAACCGCGGTTATCTCGAAAACTATGCATTCTACGAAAAAACTTGTAGGAATATTTTTTGCTTAAAATGACCCAAAAAATACAAAAAGATGTTTTGTTTTGCGAGAAATCGCTGTTATGTAATTCCTCAAGTTCTTTGTCTATAACAATCTTATCGACATCCGGATCAACTGTTACCCAAAAAATTCGTATTCTACGGGTCAAAATATATAAAAAAAACTTACGTAAGTCCATCTGAATTAAAGAGGCCGTTGTACCCCCCCTGGCGACAGGACTAATTGTTAATGTGAGTAAAAATATAACATCGACTATTGTGTCACAACAAGATCCCATTTCCTATCACCCTAATTCAGGAAAGGTCTCGAATTCATTCTTTATAAGACCGGTTGATAAATCTGAACTGATTAAGACAATCAATAATATCAAAAGCAAATCTTCCTGTAGTACCGATGGACTATCCATAAAAATTTTCTCAAATCTCCCAGACAGTGTGTTGGGAGTCCTTATCTCTCTAATTAATGATTCTTTTGAGAAAGGTAAATTTCCAGAGTGCCTAAAGACGGCCATCATTATTCCTCTTCATAAGGGTGGTGAAAAATCAAATGCCTGCAATTATAGACCTATTGCATTACTACCGGTACTCTCCAAAATTATTGAGAGACTCATAAAAGCCCGACTTATGTCCTTTCTCGTTAATAACAATATTTTATCACAAAATCAGTTCGGCTTTTTAAATAATAAATGTACCACAGATGCCATGTTTTCTGTACTACATGATGTTTATTAAGCATTAAACAATAATCTGCACACTGCCACTGTTTTTTGTGATTATGCCAAAGCTTTTGATTGTGTGAATCACGACATTTTGATAAAAAAACTAGATTTCTATGGAATTCGAGGTATTTCTTCGAACTGGTTTCAATCTTACTTGGATAATAGGAAACAACTGGTTAGAGCAAATGATAGAGACTCTAGTCTCAAAAATGTTGTATGTGGGGTACCACAAGGTTCAGTATTGGGTCCTCTACTTTTCCTTATCTTTATTAATGACATCACTAGCTTAAAAATCGATGGAAAAGTTTTTCTTTTTGCTGATGATACCAGTATCACTTGGAGCAACTCAAATATCGCAACTCTTCATGCTACTATAACTTCTGATCTACTTACAATAAAATCTTGGTCCGATTCAAATTTACTCTCTTTTAACGTAGATAAAACAGTAGCATTGTCCTATAAAGGAGCTCTTCAACCCTTACCTCTTCATAACAGCCAGATCAGTATCGTTGATTCTGTAAAGTTTCTTGGTATTTTTTTAGATAGCAATCTGAAATGGTCCCTTCATATTGATGTGTTAAGCAAGAAACTATCCTCAGCTTGCTTTGCAATAAGATCTGTTTCGAAGGAAATGAATTTAGCCTCTTCCAAAATAACATATTTTTCTTTGTTCGAGTCACATCTTCGATATGGTCTCCCTTTTTGGGGTTCTGGTACGGCTGCCCAAACTGATGTTATTTTTAAATTACAAAAAAGAGCAATAAGATATCTGTTTGGCCTCAGAAGAACAACACATTGCAGAAGCTACTTCAAAGATCACAGGATTCTAACACTACCTTCTTTATATATATTAGAAACTGTTTGCTTAATTCGTAAACATCTACATGTCTTTCCAGCAAGACCTAGACATGACTATTCCACCAGAAATTCTACCTTTGACATCTATTTACCGATCCCGTCCAGTGAGTTAGTAAAGAAATCTATATTATATTCTGCAAAAAAACTTTACAACCATCTCCCTCTACAACTTAAATCTGCAACATATTTCCCCAAGTTCCGTAAAATGACTAAAGCCTATTTATCTGAAAGACCATATTATTCAACAGCAGAGTTTCTTAACCAATAACTAAGAAAGTACAGTATTCTTATTTATAAGTATAATCTTAATCTATATTTGAGTGTCATATGCAGCAGTTTAACTTAACTTATTAAATTTCTTAAGGTAGAATATGCAATTTGCAAATTTTTTTTTAAATTTTGCAATTGATTGTTACTGTTTTTTTTTTGTTTCTCTTCATTATTTTTATTTATATAGACGATTTATATCATTTTAGTAAATTGTATTTGTTATTTGTTATTGTTCTTATTTATGATTCTTGTAAGCTTTGTCTATAAAATTGTTAAATTTTTCATGACAATAAAGTATATTTCTATTCTATTCTAATGGACGAACGCCAGTTGGGGAGACCGTGGCACCCAGGAAGTTTACTTCACTTTCACGGAATTTTGATTTATCCTTGTTGATTTGAAGTCCATTTGCTTTCAGAATCCGAAGTACTGATGCCAGGTGTTTCTCATGCTCGGTATCAGTCTCCGAGGCAACCAAAATATCGTCGATGTATACATACACATATGGGCATTCTCGAAAAAGGTGATCGAGGTACCTCTGGAACGTCTGGGCAGCATTTCGCAAACCGAATGGCATTCGGAGAAACTCGTAAAGCCCAAAGGGGGTTATTACAGCCGTCTTTTGTACCTCCTTCGGGTGGACTGGAATTTGGTAAAAAGCACGTACCAAATCAATACAAGAGAAAATTCTCTTTCCATGTAGCTGGTTAGCAAAATCCTGGATGTGCGGTATTGGGTAGCGATCTGGTTTGGTCATGGCATTTAGACGGCGGAAATCTCCACAGGCTCGCCATCGTCCATTGGACTTCTTAACCAAGTGAAGCGGACTAGCCCAAGATGACTTTGATGGTCGGATAATGCCTGCCTGCATCAGCTGGTTGAATTCTGCTCGTGCAGCTTGAAAACGATCTGGTGGAAGTCTTCGTGGTTTAGAAAATACTGGTGTACCTCGAGTCTCAATATAGTGCTGGACCCTTTCAGTATCCTGTGGTATAGTGGCTGCCGGACGATCGTAAGGATGGGCAGTGGATAGGCCTACTTCTGGTACTTTAACACGACGAGACACACAGGTAATACTGCTTGACATATTTGAGCTTACTAGTCGTTTGTTTCTCATGTCAACACTAATGCCATAATGTGTCAGAAAATCGGCTCCTAGTATGGGTGTGGTGACATCTGCGACTACAAAAGTCCATGTTACAGGTTGGTCCAGACCAAGGTTTAGTGAAAGTTGTCTCTGCCCATACGTTTGGATGCACGATCCGGTGGCAGAATATAGGCATACAGTGCTGGGCCAAGTCGCAGTGCAGATTTTACGTGGAAGCCCACTCAGGTCTGCCCCTGTATCAATAAGGAACTGAAGTTGGAGAACACCACCGGTAATAAAGAGGCGGCGTGGTATGTGAGGGGCTGCAGTTGCAGCCATTACTGCGCCCTTTCGTCGTTTTTTGTAAAACTGCAGGGTGGTCTACATTTCTTTGCTTGTGCACCAAATCTTCGATGGTAGTAACACTGCTCGTCAGATGATGACTTGGTACTCTTGACCATTTGAATCTGTTGCCGTTCTTCAGCTACAGCTAATCTGTTGGATAAAGCGCTCACTTGGTCATTAAATGCAGCCACTGCTTTGTCTAAGGTAGGGCTTTCGGTAACAGCCATGACTGGAAAACTGGAACATCGGAGGTACTTATCGGCTTTCTTAGCAAGCTCTTCTAGATCTCCATCAAGAACAGATATAACACTTCGAACCGAAGGTGGTAGGAGGTCCAACCAAAAATATTTTAGAACTTGTGTACTAATGCTATCCGTGGCCAGAGCTTGCATTCTGTGGAGTAGTTGAGTGGGTTTTAAGTCACCCAGAGTGAGCTCCATTAATCTGTGGATCCTTTCATCTGAGCTAATGCCATACCTTTCGAGAAGGCGAGCTTTCAGTTGTGTATAGGCATTGCCAGCAGTTGGATTCTTTACAATATCCGCCACTTCTATTAGTATGTCACTGTTTAAACTAGCAAGAGTATGATCGAATTTGCAGTTGTCAGATGTTAATAAAATGTAATGGAATGAATAAAAGTATGTAATAAATCTCATAACGGAAAAGGGGAAATAAACTATGTAACAGCAAAATCTCATCAACTTTATGTTGTTTTGGATGGACTGAATATTTCTTCGAATTCCTTCAGTCCGTCCAAAACAACATAAATTCAATTAGATTTTGCTGCCACATAGTTTATTTCCCCTTTTCCGTTATGAGATTTATCACATACTTTTATTCATTCCATTACATTTTATTAAAATCATATCTGTGACACCAATATTTACTTCACTATCTGTATTCTTTAGTTACTTTAATTTTTCCACAATTCCTCTCCCACTTTTAACAGACATAATTAATCAGTACAATAGTATACTCATAAATTTAACACACTTAAATAATCGCTTTCTGCATATTATATACTGTTGATCCCACAATACTCGAACCCTTACCATCTTGTTAGGCAACCAACAGTACATTTCATAAAAACTCTTTTTTCTGAATTTTTGGTTCATTTAGCTTCCTAGTCTTCCAGGTCAGTCCATTAATAATTGTTTAGTATGTAGTATATTTCACTTTACTTAACTAAATTTAACTTTCATCTTGTCATTTAACATTCGATGACGTCACACTTTGAACCATGAAATATACCCACATTAAATCTATAAAATCCATAAGATTTTCTTGAATAGAGAGTTGCTAATTGAGACTTTACAATAGATTATAATATTTAAATAATTTAAAATGCATTTTCAGATATTTATTAACAACTTTTATATTTTACTAAAAAAATCCAAAACCAAACTACACTTTTTAAGCTTTAACCACAAATTGGCTTTATCTTGTCATGTCATGTCACTCTTGTCATATTGAATGTCCATTTCCTATTTTCTTAGTTGGTCTGTGCCCATTGAACTGACAAGTACCTAGCATTTTCGAGCAGGGAAACATGTTGCCCTTTGAGCATGTATTTTATTATATCTAACAACATCGACTTGTAGTCACCATATTCTAATAATATATAATATGTAAATCATATATTATGGGGTTATCACTTTAAATAGTGTGCTAGCTTCAAACTTCTCAGCAGAATGTAAGTATTCCCACATGTTTTTTTCTTTCTAACAGTCATAATTTTAACTTTTTTTTGCTTTAATCTAACGTGGAAATACTTCATTCTAGGCACTGAAGATGTTCTGAATTAGAACGAAAACGTTTTGCAATCCATTTGGATGACATTTTAGATAGTTTTTAATAGAAGATTTTATACCAGAATACAATTTGAAGTTTTTACTTCTATATGAGTACTTTAGTTTCGTTTTTAAGGCAAATGTTTATAAATTCACACACAAAATGTTTAACTTAGATTTAGATAACTTTAAAAGGAAACTATTCATTGGAATGATACTCTACATGTCATCAAATTCATTGTCAAAAAACGCCTATTGCCTACTGGCAGATTGCAAATCTCTCCGTGAGATAATTAAAAAAAATTTTAATAAATTTACTTACCGCATAAAACTTTTCTTGCTCTTCAAATATCTTATCAACAGGTACTTTCTTCAAAATTTCCAAAGCTTCCTTCTCTGTTGTAACATTTTCTTTAAACCTTTTAGCAAACTCTAAACCATAATCTTTTGAATAAGCCCAAGGATTTAAGAGACATCCACTTTGCAAGATAGCTTTATGGAATAACCCTTTTGACGAAGGGGAAACAATGTGTAGATGCACAGACTCACTACCAGCACTTTCTCCAAATATTGTCACGTTATTGGGATCTCCGTTAAAACTTCTAATGTTCTTTTGCACCCATTTTAATGCTAGTTGTTGGTCTTTTATGCCAGCATTACCGGGGACGTCTAAGGTGGTATCGTCCAAATGAAGAAAGCCCAAGAATCCGAGCCGATAGTTTACAGAAACTAACACGATATCTTCAAGCATTAAATGTTCTGGTCCATATAGGTTACCTTTGTTGCTGCCGCTTAGAAAGGAACCTCCGTAGATCCAAAACATAACTGGTTTGAGCTTGTTGCATTCTGATGGCAACTGTAAAAAAATACATAAATATGATGGGATAACTTTTTTATGGGAACCCTATATTTTTTGTGAGGTCTCTCATTGAAGCATCCTTTAAAAAAGTGTTCAAATTCAAATTACAGTTCTTCCATGGTTCTTTGCCCGTGCTTCATCATTTAAAACATACGAAATAAGTCGGAAATTTACTTCACGCAACAGCAAGTGACAGAAAGCG
The DNA here is from genome assembly GCF_917563875.1 of Diabrotica virgifera virgifera. Classification (NCBI taxonomy): domain Eukaryota; kingdom Metazoa; phylum Arthropoda; class Insecta; order Coleoptera; family Chrysomelidae; genus Diabrotica; species Diabrotica virgifera. The sequence continues at coordinate 7,606,584 of NC_065450.1, forward strand.
GCTACTCCTCCGATAACGGATTATATTATAACCAAATTGACATTATCAAATAAGTGGAATATAAAATTTTAGTGTTGCTTTAAAATTTTGGTGCAGACTTACAGCGACATTTGAAGTAGCATAATAAATTATTTTAATATTATTTCTTGTTCTCATTTTTCTATCGTCCATTTATGAAAACCATTCCTGAACTGTGTGAATGAGGTTAACTTTGTATGTAAATTAATGGCAAACATAAAATACACTTACGATAAAATTTCAAACATTAATATAAAATTAGTTGTAAAAAGTTTGTGTAATATAAATAACTTAATGTTGTTCTGAAGCTATTTCCTTGTGGCATTTTTATAATTAAGTATTTTCTATGGGATATTCTTGAGTTGGAATTGATTTCATGTAATCGAATGAACTATCTTTTAGTAAAGTCGTCCCAGGAACGCAACTCATAAATATTGGCGATATCATTTTAAAGTCTTCTACTTTAAAATGTATAATATACGTCTGTGTTTAGGCAATACGTAAAGTATCCTTAACAATAGTAACCTATACTTATTGTACGGTTATAGAGTATATTCCCATAGGTAAGCTGGTTAAGAGTAGATAACGATTTTTCATATGTAATTTAAAGTATTATCTGCATAAATGGCACAAAGAATATTTGCTACGAGAGGTATATGGTTCAAAATGCATACAGTATCACGACTAATAAGTTATGTTCACATACATGTAGAGTACTTACAGTTTTATTCCTTGATGACGTGTCACATCAGAGCTCTGATTGAATTCCATAATCCATTTGGTTCATTTGTAAGGCACTCACTAATACGCTAAATAAATCATCGTCGATAATACTGAGCAGATTGAATTATCTGAGCGGTATAAAACGATAGCAAAAAAAGCCGGTAAAATGCGGCCTTTTTACGAATAGCGGGAGCGTCGATAGATTAGAGATGATTCTCGTTAGGAAGCTTTTGACGATCTGCCCCGGCGAGGGGTTCAAATGCGAGTCTCAACAATAACCTGGAGTTTCCAGAAAGGTTACATAAATACTACTTGAATTTTAAGTAATCAGTAGTACAGGGGCGTAACTAATTATTTTAGTGAGCCGTGTATAATATATTTATTGTACATATTGCCGGGGGCGACAGGCGAGAGAGATGGCCTATATCACCTCGAAGAGAGGGGATTGGCAAAGATGTGCACAACGATAAGAAATGTTTGAAGAAATTAGAGTTTATATACACAAGGGGTAACAACGATAAAATGGAGGAAAACGATAAGTTTTCCCCCTAGGGATAGATTTTAATCTTCCAGGGGAATCACAGCGATTTTCGTAATACCACGAAGAAAATCACCGTGAGTAGTGTGAATCTTGACAGTACGAACTAGACCATCCTTACCAGGCAATACATCTATTACCCTGGCAGTTGGCCATAAGAGTGGAGGAGTACCATCCTCCTTCAACAGAACCAAATCCCCGATCTTGACAGGGTCAGTAGGGTCGGTCCATTTATTTCTTTGCTGCAGGAGGCAAAGATAGTCTTTTTTCCACAATTTCCAAAATTGCTGTTGAATTTTACTAATACGCTGAAAAAGATTCAACCTATTTTCAGGTATCTCTGAAACACTTGGTTCAGGGGGCGCGGTTAAACTTCTTTGAACTAAGAAGTGAGCTGGAGATAGGAAAGCGAAGTCATTGGCGTCAGACGACATCCTAGTGATGGGTCTCGAATTTAGAATAGCCTCGATTTGGCATAATACTGTGTTAAACACTTCAAAGGTGAAGTGGGAATTTCCTATAATTCGATAGAGGTGATACTTCACACTCTTTATTCCTACCTCATGGAGGCCGAATCGATGGGGGTTGCGGGGAACACCCATCTTGAAAGTTATGGAGTTTTGAGTACAGAATTCCTTAATCTGTTCCGAATTATTTTGATTTAAGAAAAAATCATAGAATTCGCGCATTTCATTTTTTGCCCCATGGAAATTTGTGGCATTGTCGCTCCAAATAATACTGGGCGCGGATCTTCTGGCAATAAACCTTTTCAGAGTAAGAATATAGGCTTCTGCGCTTAATCCTGTGACGAGTTCGATATGAACACATTTAGTGCTCATGCAAATGAAATAGGCTACGTATGCTTTGTAAAGCGGTGCCTTCCTCAAATGTGAGGACTTAATTAAGAAGAACCCCCCATAGTCCACTGAGACGACTTGGAAGGGTCTAGTGGGGAGTACACGATCGGGATGCATATCTGCCATCTGTTGAACAGAATTGGGTGTCATGAATCGGAAACAGTTTACACACTTACGAATTAAGCGTTTAATCTGTCTTAATCCGTCAATTGGCCAGTACTTCATTTTGACATACGAAAGTACTGTTTGCGCGCCTGAATGTAATAACTTATGATGAGCTTGAGTCAAGATTAGTTCTACAACTCGACATTTAGAAGGAAGTAGAATGGGGTGTTTTTGATTATACGATATGGGGGCGTGTCGGAGACGTCCTCCCACACGAATCAGCCCATCATTATGTTGTAGGAAGGGGTTGAGTTTACGAATGGCTTTATTGGTCACGAGTTTAGCATTTTTCAATTCAAGAATCTCTTTTTTAAAGTAGATACTTTGGATATACCTGATGATCGCGTGATCAGCGATCTCCATTTCGGGTGGCGTCAATATATCCGTATCTCGTGGAGAGTTATTTATTTTCTTTTTAATATTACTGATGAATCTAAAAAGATAAGCGACAATTCTTTGAATTTTACGAAAAGAAGAAGATTTAGCGAATAGATTTTCAAAGGTGTCGTTGAGTTCGTGATTTGTTGCTATGTTTGAGACAACTAACTTCCTTAATTCAGGAAGATCATCCTGAAAATGAGGAATTTGATGAAGAGAAAAATCGATGGGATTGTCTCTAATAAAGCTAGGTCCGCATAACCAGTCTTCGGTGGTCTGGGGATTATCAAAGACATTTATCCCTCTGGAAGCGGGGTCAGCGATGTTTTCGTGACTTCTGACGAAATGGAAATCACAAGGAAAAGTTTCCAACAAGGAATTGACCTTTTGAATTCTGTTTTGTACAAAAATGTTCCAAATGTGTTTTTTAGAAAGTATCAAAGACAAGGCAATTGTAGAGTCAGCAAAGAGATGAGATGAAGATATACTCAAATTTTTCTTGAAGATGTGAAAAAGTCTATGAGCCAGAGTGACTCCCAACACTATTCCACAAAGTTCCAATTTGGGGATGGTGAGTTTATTTTTTAGCGGAGAAATTTTGTTTTTAGAAGCGATAAGCCGCGACGATACAGAAAAGTCTGAGTATGTCGCTTTGAGATACACACAAGTGCTGTATATTTTTTCCGATGCGTCGGTGAAAATAATTAATTGAACATCAACAACTTTCTTTTGTAAAAGTAAGCATCGAGGTACCTTGACCTCTTCTATAGTTTTGAATGTCGATAAGAGGTTTTGCCAATTTTTCATAATGATGGGTGAGTCAATGGGTTGATCCCAGTCCAATTTCTGGGACCATATTTCCTGTATCAAGAGCTTAGCGTTCACAAGGACAGGGGATAACCATCCTAGCGGGTCATACAAAGTAGCAATGTAGGAGAGAATAGTACGTTTAGTAACAACATTAGCCAATTTGAAGATAGGAGTTTTAAACGAAAAGTGGTCGCGTTCTGAATCCCAGAATATGCCTAAGACTTTATCAGATCCCGTGAAGTTAAGACTGACTTCAGAGACGGGATTTAAATTGTGTTGAGACAGAAATTCTGAAGAACTGCAGTTCCACTTGTGGAGGAGGAAACCATGGGTTTCTAGCAAAGAAGTTAATTGTTCGAAAAGACAACTTAATTCATGAAGACTGTCAGCACCGCTGATCAGGTCATCCATATAGATAGATTCTTGCAGAACACTAGTAGCAAGTTCGTGGGTATGTTTGTTGTTGTCAGCGATGTGCTTGATAACTCTTTGAGCGATAAATGGGCTACTTGGGAGCCCGAAGGGTAATCTTTGAAATTGATAGCACCGTAAAGGCTGCTGAATATTGTCCCTAAAGAGAAAATTTAACAGAAATGTTTCAGTGGGACAAATGGCGATTTGTAGGAACATAGCCTTGATGTCGCCTACTAGTGCGAATTTAAACTGACGAAACTTAGCGAGAATGTCAAAAAGTTCATGTTGGACGACATAACCTTTGTCTATGACGTCACTGAGGGAGATTCCCGTAGACGATTTATTGTTTGGATCGAAAACTATACGAGTGGAAGTAGTAGAGTTGGATTTGAAAACGGGAAAGTGAGGGAGAAAGTAATTAGGTTTACCTGAGTCATTTAGCATTTTTAACGGCACTTGAATTATTTGTCCGTTATTGAGATATTCCGATATAATGTCCTGATATTTTTCCAATAAATCAGGGTTGAGTTGAAAACGTTTCTCGAGACTGAGAAAACGTCTTTTTGCCGAGAGAAACGAATTTCCCATGTCTATATCTTCGATAGGGAGTTTGAGATTGAGTGTGGACTCATATCGTCCATTGGGGAGAACATTAACATGTTTTACAAAATTAATTTCAGCGGGGTGATCATTAATGAGATCGGTGTTCTGAGGAGCGGCTTCTTCCAGCTCCCAGAATTTTTGTAAATGATCGGATAGTTCCTCGTTGGACACTACCGGCTCATTTACGGCGGAAGGAGTGTTATGAGAACAACAAGTAACGAGAGAGTTTGAATAAAATTCCAAAGCCTTTTTAGTATTTTTCGACTTAATAGCAAAGTCTGGAACTGACCCTGATATCGTGTACCCGAGTAGAGTGCGTTGAAGAACGGGAAGACCTTTTCCCAAACGAATTATTTCAGGTTGAATGATATCGTTATACAGGTCTGCACCGAGCAGGATACCAATTGGGGATGTTACATGGAACATCGGATCACCTAATGGTATCTCTGAGGGTATGTTTAGTTTGCTCGCCGAAATAGAAATTTGAGGAAGCGGATTTGTTATCTTTGGGAGTACAGAGCACGAGATGTCAAAAGGAACGTCGTTAGCGACAGCGAAAATTGTTGTATCTACAATAGATTGAGACGAGGATGAGGTGGAGTTAATTCCATTGATCCGTAATTTTCCATCTCTAGTGGTGAGTGACAGTTCCTTTACGAGGTCAGCACTAATAAATGAAACCTGTGAGGCCGAGTCTAAAAGTGCCTTTGCGAAGACCCTCTTGCCGCTAGGAGCGACAAGATAGACCTGGAGTGTGCTTAATAACACCAAATGATTATCAAGCGAGGCTGCAGATAGAGCCATTGAATGTGGAGTCGAATTTTGAAGATTAACTTCCGTTTCAGGAGCTCTAACATGTGAGGGCCCCTGTTGTGAATTACCCTGTGTATGGGAGTTATTTGAGATAGCGGTTTTATTATGATTATTTGAGTTGTGTTGGCCAACAGCCGCGGAAGGGTTACTATGACCCGTTTTGTCGAAATGGAGCAACGTGTGATGACGAGATTTACAAACTATGCAAGAGAATTTGGATTTACACTGATCGAGCATGTGAGACCCAAGACAATTAATACAAAATTTATTTTGTTTGACAAAACTAAAACGTTCTTTAGAATTCAACTGCTTGAACTGAGGACAAGAGTAGATCGAGTGAGAGTCGTTGCAATAGGAACATTTCTTAGGACCTAAGCGAGGCGAAAGGTTACTGGTAGAAGTGTCTGAGGCTAGGTGTAAAGAGTGTCTGGAAGTAGTAGTCGATTTTGGTTTTGATTGAGATTGAATATTCTCAAGATGAACAACGCGTGTCTCGATTTCCCCTAGAAAATGGACAAAATCAGGGGTAGCTTGGCTACCACCGGATTGGAACTCAAGAGCCCTAATGGTAGGTGCGTCGAGTTTCTGAGTAGCGATATGTATGAGAAGTAAATGCAAGAGATCTGAAGGGGGCCTATTCAAGTTCAATAGGGCCTTGAAATTATTTGACATGACCGTATGAAAATTTCTTAATTGTGAGTGATTTGCGTTTCCAGAAATAGGAGGCGCATCAAGAATTTGAGAGATGAGAGTTTTGATAAGCGATTTAGAGTTGGCGTACCTTTGTGTCAGGTTATCCCGGGCTATTTTGTAATTGTCACCTGTGAGTGGGATATGCTCGAGAAGCGTCAAAGGCTCGGAAGTTAGAAAACTTTTGAGGTAAATGAGTTTTTCCAGATCACTTAATGTAGTATCAGATCCTATTATTGTATCAAAGGTCTCAATGAATGAATTGTATTCAGTAACTAAGCCACTAAATGGTTTTAACTGAATACGAGGGAGGTTTACTGTTCGTTGCCTAGCCATAGACTGTGAGGTTAGAGAAGAATTAGGGTCAAATTGGAGGGAGGGGGTAGCAGTCACATTAGAACTTTCAATGACCTCTAACCTTTCTTCCAATAGAGAAATTGTATCCAAATATTTATCAAAAACCACAGAGGAATCAGTAGAGGGGGTAGGTTCCTCGGGGATCGTCTCCAGCACATTTTGAGCATCGCGGAAAAGTCCGTAAGAATGTTTGAGTTGTGAAATTATTTCACGAATTTTATATTTGTTTAGAGAATTAAGAGTTGTGGGAACCGAATCAGCCAACTTGGTTATATCAAGTTTTGCGGTGAGCCTCTGTCGGTTATATTTTGATCGGTCAGCCATGTTGCGAGAATGTGAGATTAGATAGATTATTTGCAAATGTCTAAACCTATAAATCGATGCGAAAATGAGAGAATATGTACAATATATTATATATTACACGTTTAATAGTGTGAGATTGGCTTAATAGTATCACCCTGTATGAGCGCAGATTAGTATATGAAATGCAAAACTATAAAATTTCAAAATATATGCAATTTTCCAAAATGGGTATTTTTCAGCAAGTGTGAGACACCCTTAACAAGTATTTAAATTAATTAAATTGAAGGAAAAAACAATTATTTATTTTCTATAGTTTTCTAGAAGTGTAAAATGAGCTTAAGCGAAGCTAAATGTAGCAAAAACTTACAATTTATGCAAGAAAACAAAATTATTTTTAATAATTTTTGTAACCTGTGAACCAGGCTTAATCGGATTCAAAATTATAAATTTAATTTAAATCAAAAGGTTGAACAAACAATGTTAAAATTATAACACCCGTACTATCAGCCAAGAAATGAGTACACTTTTTGTATACTATAAACAGAAAAATATATTTACGAAAATAAAATAATGTAATATATGCAAATATTTTTTCATACAAACAAAACGACTCCTTTATTTGAACAAAGCAAGTAGTTTCTGAAATTGCACGTGTAGACCGGGCTTAACAACCTACCAGCTATTGTAGAGACGTGCTGGGTTAAATACTGAGAATTTGAGTGCAGAAAGAGAGGAATATTTTATTTTTGTGCCGGGGCGGCGTGGCTTGGAAATTTCCAAATGCAACAGAAAGACACTATAAATGAAAAACCGTTATTCTCAGAATAGAGATTATCAAAATATGCAAATACGAAGGACCTTGAGGATTTAATTAATAAATAATTAATATGATACGGCTCGATGGAACAGAAATGTTTAGGCAATACGTAAAGTATCCTTAACAATAGTAACCTATACTTATTGTACGGTTATAGAGTATATTCCCATAGGTAAGCTGGTTAAGAGTAGATAACGATTTTTCATATGTAATTTAAAGTATTATCTGCATAAATGGCACAAAGAATATTTGCTACGAGAGGTATATGGTTCAAAATGCATACAGTATCACGACTAATAAGTTATGTTCACATACATGTAGAGTACTTACAGTTTTATTCCTTGATGACGTGTCACATCAGAGCTCTGATTGAATTCCATAATCCATTTGGTTCATTTGTAAGGCACTCACTAATACGCTAAATAAATCATCGTCGATAATACTGAGCAGATTGAATTATCTGAGCGGTATAAAACGATAGCAAAAAAAGCCGGTAAAATGCGGCCTTTTTACGAATAGCGGGAGCGTCGATAGATTAGAGATGATTCTCGTTAGGAAGCTTTTGACGATCTGCCCCGGCGAGGGGTTCAAATGCGAGTCTCAACAATAACCTGGAGTTTCCAGAAAGGTTACATAAATACTACTTGAATTTTAAGTAATCAGTAGTACAGGGGCGTAACTAATTATTTTAGTGAGCCGTGTATAATATATTTATTGTACAGTCTGAATTGCTAATGTAAATGAGTCAGAGTAAATAAATTATTAGAAGAATTTTTTTACTTAGCAACAACATTTTTGTTTATTTTAATAGTATTTTGTATTTTGACAACGAAACCCCATTTGGGCTTCGAAACGTTAATAAATTCATTTTTTAGTAAAATTGTGGCTTATTTCCCATAGAAAATACTTAATTATGGTAGGGGAGCAAAGTATGCTAAATGTGCAGTCACTCGAGCGCTTTGGGGACCTATTGGGTTGTGAAGAGTAGGTCCTAAAACCAAAAAAAGTTAAGTAAAGTTTTCCATTTTAGTGGGGGCTTGCAATTTTTTAATTTAATTTTCCATTTCCAACAATCGTTTTTTCCGATTATAACGCCATCTATCCATAATTCGAAAAAATGTTTCGAATAAAAGTTACTTATTTTTACGTAAGGAAACCAAATCTGCAATAAAAAATGAGGGCTCCTATTTAAGATTTTAAAGTAACCCCCCACCCCACATCCATGGTGGTCGTGTTTGGTACCATTCGATAGATTTTTCAAAAATATTGAATAAGTGTATTTTACAGTTTTTCGATCTGATGTTCATTTCGCGAAATATCGCGGGATTCGTATTTAAAATATTAAATTTACCCCCACCCCTCTCCGTGGGAAGTCGTGTTTGGTATCATTCGATAGATTTAAAAAAATATTGGGCACATATTTTTTAGTTTTTCGATCTGTCATTCATTTCGCGAAGTATTCGCTTTTTTCTTGTGAAACTTTGGGTCTCACCCATTTCCTTACGCCCGGCTCAAATCGTCAGATTTTTGAAATATACACTCTTTTGCATGTACTTAACTTACCTTATCTTAATCTGACAATTTCGAGTTTTTTTAAGGATAGATTTTTTTTATCAGGCCCCCCTTAACGAACTCCTCTGTGTTAAGAGCCAATATATGGTAGAGGTACATTTGCAGGGTACCAGGTTTCTCCCATATGCTAATCTGACGCGCTCGAGTAACTGCAAAAATCCCCGCTTGGGCTCCCCTACCATTATAAATAACTTGCAAAATAAATGCAAAAACAGGACAACAAAACAGCAAAAAATCAAACAAACTGATAAAAATCAAACAAAGCAACAAGTAAACAAACCAGAAACGTCACAAATTGTACTTAAAATCTGAAAACGTCCCCAAACGTCTTTTTGTAAAGTTTTCAGAGCACTGAAAGAAGGCTCTGAGCAGAACTATACCTATCTCTTTCCGATGTATTAAGTCTAGAGCTTTCATGGAAATAGCATGTGTCGTTACTTAATAACAGACGGTACATAGCTGGTTTGTCTTTAGTTTTATGCGTATAAGACAATAAAGCTAGATAAAATTGTGTGATTTATCTTGCCAGGTATTAATGAAGCACGGGTAAATAACCATGGACTCAATTGTAAATCAGATGAACATAAGAAGACCACAGTGCGGTCAATATGACATTTGTAAAAAATTATTTAAAAAAATTATTTACCGTTTTCGTATATACACTAAGATTTAAACAATCTTCTGATCCTTCGATATTCCCAGTAAAATCATTTCTTTGGTAACTCGAATCTCCATCGACTGTAGCATTTCGAACCCCCTGCCATGGAACAGCAGGTTCTGGAGCCTTAAAAAAAATAAAAATTAACTATCTAAACTTACAGATGATAGTATGAAACGTTAAAGTAAGCAAAGAATTTAAAAAAACAGAAAGCAGTAAAAAAATAATAGCAACATAAAATATCATAGAGTAATATTACAAGAATAAAAAACCGCTAAACGGCGTAGAAATGAGTGAAATGAAATCGAGAAAAATTGCATTCAACTTCATACATTTAATTTATAAAAAAACTTTGAAAACTCTTGATACAATAATAAAAAACCGCTAAATGCCGTAAAAATGAGTGGCGCATACAATATTCCAGCTAAAAAAGATCTGATATGAATATTACGTGGCGCAAAAATGTATTTTCATTTTGATGCAAAATAAAATTTTAGTTTTATTTTGAAAGATTTTTCCATATTTGCTAAATTTGAAGTAAAACGAGCCACAAAAGAGTAACTTTGATACAATTTGAATTTTGAAACTCTTTTGTGGCGCGTTTACTTCAAATTTAGCAAATATTATGGAAAAATCGTTTAAAATAAAAATTTAATATAATTTTGCATCAAAATGAAAATAAATTTTCGCGCCACGTAATACTCATATCAGATCTTTTTTAGCTGGAATATTGTATGCGCCACTCATTTTTACGGCATTTAGCGGTTTTTTATTATTGTATCAGGAGTTCTTCTTTATAGTTTTTTTTATAAATTAAATGTAAGCTTTATAAATGGTCGCCTTTATCGCATTATCTCCCAAATGATCTAGTGTCCATCCAATGTAAACTAAATTTTTTTTCTACTCTAAATAGATGGGAAAAAATATTGGAATGGCCCGTTAGTGAACTCGGATTGCCCGTTGCCAGATCAAATTTAGCGTCGTAACCACTACAACTACATAAACCGTTTCAGAAATATTCGTTAATTTTTTTATATTTTTGTAGCTTAATAACTTCTAAACGATTTAACCGATGTTAATCACTAAACATGAGGTTGAAACGTATTGACAAGTAGTAGGTATCTGATGCATCTAAGGTCAATTATGATAACTGAAGCTATTACAGGAATTATTGAGCTTGAAAACCCGTTTTTCCCATAGGAAATAGATTTGATCATACTATATATATATATATATACATATATATATATATATATATATATATATATATATATATATATATATATAAGGAGAGGTTAACGCGAGTTAATAGATATCGGCATGGCTCGCAACAATGAAAATACAAAATATGCATAAGATGGAATGCAACCACAGACACGTGTTTCTGACTTATTAGTCGTCATCAGTATGGTATAGCCAAACAGGAGCAACGAAACCAATTTGTGGCTGTAATGTTAGAAGACCCTCAGGATTCGAGAGCAACAACTAACACATCCACGGAGGAAGCTACAGCTACCTGAGTACAGCAATGCCAAACGTTTAAAACGTTTTTAAAATCAAACAAGGAGAGGTTAACGCGAGTTAATAGATATCGGCATGGCTCGCAACAATGAAAATACAAAATATGCATAAGATGGAATGCAACCACAGACACGTGTTTCTGACTTATTAGTCGTCATCAGTATGGTATAGCCAAACAGGAGCAACGAAACCAATTTGTGGCTGTAATGTTAGAAGACCCTCAGGATTCGAGAGCAACAACTAACACATCCACGGAGGAAGCTACAGCTACCTGAGTACAGCAATGCCAAACGTTTAAAACGTTTTTAAAATCAAACAAGGAGAGGTTAACGCGAGTTAATAGATATCGGCATGGCTCGCAACAATGAAAATACAAAATATGCATAAGATGGAATGCAACCACAGACACGTGTTTCTGACTTATTAGTCGTCATCAGTATGGTATAGCCAAACAGGAGCAACGAAACCAATTTGTGGCTGTAATGTTAGAAGACCCTCAGGATTCGAGAGCAACAACTAACACATCCACGGAGGAAGCTACAGCTACCTGAGTACAGCAATGCCAAACGTTTAAAACGTTTTTAAAATCAAACAAGGAGAGGTTAACGCGAGTTAATAGATATCGGCATGGCTCGCAACAATGAAAATACAAAATATGCATAAGATGGAATGCAACCACAGACACGTGTTTCTGACTTATTAGTCGTCATCAGTATGGTATAGCCAAACAGGAGCAACGAAACCAATTTGTGGCTGTAATGTTAGAAGACCCTCAGGATTCGAGAGCAACAACTAACACATCCACGGAGGAAGCTACAGCTACCTGAGTACAGCAATGCCAAACGTTTAAAACGTTTTTAAAATCAAACAAGGAGAGGTTAACGCGAGTTAATAGATATCGGCATGGCTCGCAACAATGAAAATACAAAATATGCATAAGATGGAATGCAACCACAGACACGTGTTTCTGACTTATTAGTCGTCATCAGTATGGTATAGCCAAACAGGAGCAACGAAACCAATTTGTGGCTGTAATGTTAGAAGACCCTCAGGATTCGAGAGCAACAACTAACACATCCACGGAGGAAGCTACAGCTACCTGAGTACAGCAATGCCAAACGTTTAAAACGTTTTTAAAATCAAACAAGGAGAGGTTAACGCGAGTTAATAGATATCGGCATGGCTCGCAACAATGAAAATACAAAATATGCATAAGATGGAATGCAACCACAGACACGTGTTTCTGACTTATTAGTCGTCATCAGTATGGTATAGCCAAACAGGAGCAACGAAACCAATTTGTGGCTGTAATGTTAGAAGACCCTCAGGATTCGAGAGCAACAACTAACACATCCACGGAGGAAGCTACAGCTACCTGAGTACAGCAATGCCAAACGTTTAAAACGTTTTTAAAATCAAACAAGGAGAGGTTAACGCGAGTTAATAGATATCGGCATGGCTCGCAACAATGAAAATACAAAATATGCATAAGATGGAATGCAACCACAGACACGTGTTTCTGACTTATTAGTCGTCATCAGTATGGTATAGCCAAACAGGAGCAACGAAACCAATTTGTGGCTGTAATGTTAGAAGACCCTCAGGATTCGAGAGCAACAACTAACACATCCACGGAGGAAGCTACAGCTATCTGAGTACAGCAATGCCAAACGTTTAAAACGTTTTTAAAATCAAACAAGGAGAGGTTAACGCGAGTTAATAGATATCGGCATGGCTCGCAACAATGAAAATACAAAATATGCATAAGATGGAATGCAACCACAGACACGTGTTTCTGACTTATTAGTCGTCATCAGTATGGTATAGCCAAACAGGAGCAACGAAACCAATTTGTGGCTGTAATGTTAGAAGACCCTCAGGATTCGAGAGCAACAACTAACACATCCACGGAGGAAGCTACAGCTACCTGAGTACAGCAATGCCAAACGTTTAAAACGTTTTTAAAATCAAACAAGGAGAGGTTAACGCGAGTTAATAGATATCGGCATGGCTCGCAACAATGAAAATACAAAATATGCATAAGATGGAATGCAACCACAGACACGTGTTTCTGACTTATTAGTCGTCATCAGTATGGTATAGCCAAACAGGAGCAACGAAACCAATTTGTGGCTGTAATGTTAGAAGACCCTCAGGATTCGAGAGCAACAACTAACACATCCACGGAGGAAGCTACAGCTACCTGAGTACAGCAATGCCAAACGTTTAAAACGTTTTTAAAATCAAACAAGGAGAGGTTAACGCGAGTTAATAGATATCGGCATGGCTCGCAACAATGAAAATACAAAATATGCATAAGATGGAATGCAACCACAGACACGTGTTTCTGACTTATTAGTCGTCATCAGTATGGTATAGCCAAACAGGAGCAACGAAACCAATTTGTGGCTGTAATGTTAGAAGACCCTCAGGATTCGAGAGCAACAACTAACACATCCACGGAGGAAGCTACAGCTACCTGAGTACAGCTATAATACGGCTATACCATACTGATGACGACTAATAAGTCAGAAACACGTGTCTGTGGTTGCATTCCATCTTATGCATATTTTGTATTTTCATTGTTGCGAGCCATGCCGATATCTATTAACTCGCGTTAACCTCTCCTTGTTTGATTTTAAAAACGTTTTAAACGTTTGGCATTGCTGTACTCAGGTAGCTGTAGCTTCCTCCGTGGATGTGTTAGTTGTTGCTCTCGAATCCTGAGGGTCTTCTAACATTACAGCCACAAATTGGTTTCGTTGCTCCTGTTTGGCTATACCATACTGATGACGACTAATAAGTCAGAAACACGTGTCTGTGGTTGCATTCCATCTTATGCATATTTTGTATTTTCATTGTTGCGAGCCATGCCGATATCTATTAACTCGCGTTAACCTCTCCTTGTTTGATTTTAAAAACGTTTTAAACGTTTGGCATTGCTGTACTCAGGTAGCTGTAGCTTCCTCCGTGGATGTGTTAGTTGTTGCTCTCGAATCCTGAGGGTCTTCTAACATTACAGCCACAAATTGGTTTCGTTGCTCCTGTTTGGTTATACCATACTGATGACGACTAATAAGTCAGAAACATGTGTCTGTGGTTGCATTCCATCTTATGCATATTTTGTATTTTCATTGTTGCGAGCCATGCCGATATCTATTAACTCGCGTTAACCTCTCCTTGTTTGATTTTAAAAACGTTTTAAACGTTTGGCATTGCTGTACTCAGGTAGCTGTAGCTTCCTCCGTGGATGTGTTAGTTGTTGCTCTCGAATCCTGAGGGTCTTCTAACATTACAGCCACAAATTGGTTTCGTTGCTCCTGTTTGGCTATACCATACTGATGACGACTAATAAGTCAGAAACACGTGTCTGTGGTTGCATTCCATCTTATGCATATTTTGTATTTTCATTGTTGCGAGCCATGCCGATATCTATTAACTCGCGTTAACCTCTCCTTGTTTGATTTTAAAAACGTTTTAAACGTTTGGCATTGCTGTACTCAGGTAGCTGTAGCTTCCTCCGTGGATGTGTTAGTTGTTGCTCTCGAATCCTGAGGGTCTTCTAACATTACAGCCACAAATTGGTTTCGTTGCTCCTGTTTGGCTATACCATACTGATGACGACTAATAAGTCAGAAACACGTGTCTGTGGTTGCATTCCATCTTATGCATATTTTGTATTTTCATTGTTGCGAGCCATGCCGATATCTATTAACTCGCGTTAACCTCTCCTTGTTTGATTTTAAAAACGTTTTAAACGTTTGGCATTGCTGTACTCAGGTAGCTGTAGCTTCCTCCGTGGATGTGTTAGTTGTTGCTCTCGAATCCTGAGGGTCTTCTAACATTACAGCCACAAATTGGTTTCGTTGCTCCTGTTTGGCTATACCATACTGATGACGACTAATAAGTCAGAAACACGTGTCTGTGGTTGCATTCCATCTTATGCATATTTTGTATTTTCATTGTTGCGAGCCATGCCGATATCTATTAACTCGCGTTAACCTCTCCTTGTTTGATTTTAAAAACGTTTTAAACGTTTGGCATTGCTGTACTCAGGTAGCTGTAGCTTCCTCCGTGGATGTGTTAGTTGTTGCTCTCGAATCCTGAGGGTCTTCTAACATTACAGCCACAAATTGGTTTCGTTGCTCCTGTTTGGCTATACCATACTGATGACGACTAATAAGTCAGAAACACGTGTCTGTGGTTGCATTCCATCTTATGCATATTTTGTATTTTCATTGTTGCGAGCCATGCCGATATCTATTAACTCGCGTTAACCTCTCCTTGTTTGATTTTAAAAACGTTTTAAACGTTTGGCATTGCTGTACTCAGGTAGCTGTAGCTTCCTCCGTGGATGTGTTAGTTGTTGCTCTCGAATCCTGAGGGTCTTCTAACATTACAGCCACAAATTGGTTTCGTTGCTCCTGTTTGGCTATACCATACTGATGACGACTAATAAGTCAGAAACACGTGTCTGTGGTTGCATTCCATCTTATGCATATTTTGTATATATATATATATATATATATATATATATATATATATATATATATATATATATATATATATATATATAGAGCGGTGAAATAAGTGTACTCTTTTAACTAAGTTTCAAGCTTTCGAAAATGTTTATTTTCATCATCAGGAATAACTGAAATAAAGTGCTACTGTTAGTACAGCATCCTCGAAAACATATAGTACAAGGTGTAAAGGTTTAAAAACTTACGTTATTGAGATTTGCTTTCCGTGGATGTTATACTCACAGGTGACAAATTCACGCACCACTCATTGATTGAGTCAAATATTAAAAAATACATGGTGTAAAAGACCAAATTGACAAATTATTTTCTACACTAACACATAAGAAAAAGACAATTAAAAAGATTTACATGCCACGTGTGCCGGCAAGTGTGAAATGTGAGGTTAGAAGTCAATGTCATTCCTGGACATACGCAAATGACACCACTTCTTCTTTTTTCTTTGTCTTATGTAGTACTAATACTTTAAGAATACACATCCAAAAATTTACCAGAGTTTTGTTTGAAGTTAAAAACCAAAATTATAAATAATTTACATTTCAATGTACTGAAAGCTGGAAACTTTACAATGAATCAGTTGATAAGACATCATTGAAATGAGGATAGTTGTCCAAACATAATAGATATGAGTAAATAGAGCTTAATTGATTTATGTCACTCCTTTTGTTCATTGCATTAGAATTCTGCGAAATGAAAGCCATCTCTAAGAACAGTCTTTTAGTATAGTTGGATTCAGAAGCTAAAACTCTGACCGATTCGTAATTCATTTTGTGATGTTCTTTATTAACATGTTCGGCAAGAGCAGATCTTTCAGGATATAATCTGCTATCACTGCGGTGACTAACTAAACGACTACCTAAATTACGTGCGGTTTGTCCAACATATACCAAATTACAGTTGTTACAGGGAATCTGGTAGACAACGTTAGAACAATCCCTAATGTCACTCTTGTCCTTAACCTTTGAAAATATAGATCTTGAAGTTAAAGATGTTTTAAAGGCTATTTTCAAGTTAGGGATGTCTTTAAACAGTCTAGCCAGTCTGGGTGTTATGCCTTTAACGTATTTTAAAGAAGTGTATAAACAATTGGCATTTTGTTCTCCGCTTGTAACAGTAATTTGCAACTCATTATTATGGCGTATTATGTCAGGGGTCAAACTGAATAATATCTTGGTGACTAGGTGTCTTGGATAAGAGTTGTCGATAAAAAGGTTAGACAGGATTCTCAGGTTCTTCTGATGGCAAGAAGGATCACTGATAGCTATGATTCTAGCCTTCATTTGCTTAATTAAATTGATTTTTATTGAGTGTCGATGATATGACCAATAGTTAAGAAAACGTCCAGAACTATGAGGTTTTCTATGCCAGTCAATTCTCAGGGAGTTGTTATGGGTTCTAATGAACCGGGTATCAAGAAAGGGGACTGAGCATAGATCATCCTCATGTTCAATTGTGAACTGTAATAGAGGGTCATAACTATTGAATACTTGCAAAATTTCAGCTGATCTATTGCTAGGAATAGCGAGGATTAAGTCATCCACATACTTTTTAACAAAAGGAATATAGAAGGACAATTCTGGGATCACCATATCCAGTAAATGATCCATCACATAACAGGCCAGAATGGGAGAGATAGTACCTCCCATAGGAGTCCCTTGTGTTTGTCTAAACACAGTATTATTAAATGTGAAGTAGGTGTTGTTAAAAAGAAAGGAAATGAGTTTTTTGAAAGATTCCAAGCTAATATTGCAATGAGAACTAATAAAATTCCAATTGTTTTCAACAGCTATTAAGGCTGCATCTAGATGTACATTAGTGAACAAAGAGACTACATCCAGACTGATAATAACATAGCCTTCAGGTAACTGATAGTTGTTAAAGCTGTTAAAGACATCAAAAGAACTTTTTACGTCATATTCATTAGAGACATATGCATTGGTCAAAATCTCAGTCAAAAAAGATGCTAATAAATTAGTAGGTGAACCAATGCATGCAACAATGGGACGTACCGAAAGCTGTGGTTTATGAATCTTAGGTAAAGCGTAAAATTTGGGTATGACACCCTTATACCCTGTTAATTTTTTCTTTGTATCATCATCTATTTGTCCCGAACTGCATAATTCCTTGATGAGGTTATTACATTTAGTTTGAACAGTATTAGTTGGATCTCTGTTCAATCTCTCATATATATTATCAGAATTTAGTAATTCGAGACAAGAGTGACATTAGGGATTGTTCTAACGTTGTCTACCAGATTCCCTGTAACAACTGTAATTTGGTATATGTTGGACAAACCGCACGTAATTTAGGTAGTCGTTTAGTTAGTCACCGCAGTGATAGCAGATTATATCCTGAAAGATCTGCTCTTGCCGAACATGTTAATAAAGAACATCACAAAATGAATTACGAATCGGTCAGAGTTTTAGCTTCTGAATCCAACTATACTAAAAGACTGTTCTTAGAGATGGCTTTCATTTCGCAGAATTCTAATGCAATGAACAAAAGGAGTGACATAAATCAATTAAGCTCTATTTACTCATATCTATTATGTTTGGACAACTATCCTCATTTCAATGATGTCTTATCAACTGATTCATTGTAAAGTTTCCAGCTTTCAGTACATTGAAATGTAAATTATTTATAATTTTGGTTTTTTAACTTCAAACAAAACTCTGGTAAATTTTTGGATGTGTATTCTTAAAGTATTAGTACTACATAAGACAAAGAAAAAAGAAGAAGTGGTGTCATTTGCGTATGTCCAGGAATGACATTGACTTCTAACCTCACATTTCACACTTGCCGGCACACGTGGCATGTAAATCTTTTTAATTGTCTTTTTCTTATGTGTTAGTGTAGAAAATAATTTGTCAATTTGGTCTTTTACACCATGTATTTTTTAAAATTTGACTCAATCAATGAGTGGTGCGTGAATTTGTCACCTGTGAGTATAACATCCACGGAAAGCAAATCTCAATAACGTAAGTTTTTAAACCTTTACACCTTGTACTATATGTTTTCGAGGATGCTGTACTAACAGTAGCACTTTATTTCAGTTATTCCTGATGATGAAAATAAACATTTTCGAAAGCTTGAAACTTAGTTAAAAGAGTACACTTATTTCACCGCTGCATATCCCAATAACCTCAGAATTCCGTTTTCTACGTTGTCAGCAAAGACTTCTTTTCCTTTTCTTTTTAAGGCATGGGATTCTATCAGAACATCGCATATCGCTATGGTGACCTCGCTGTACGGGCACTCAAGGATTGGTCAAAGACTAAACAAAAATTGGCAAGAGAATACAACAAAAGATGTTTTTTATTAAGATGTAGATCATCAAACATTTCACCTACACACATCATACACTCCACTTCATCCATCACAAAATTATTACAAAGACAGGACATCCAGTCGAACAAGGATGCTTTACAATTTACCAGGTTAGAAAACAGAATTTTGAATTTAGAAATTTCTAATTGCATTAAAGTCATTCACAATTTAGAGTCTAATTTATCTAAACTCAAAAGAGACATCATTGACTTTACTTCTGAATTCATTTTTAACAACTTTTCTAGTAAACAACAAGTTTTATATAACAAAACTTTTCATAAAACCAAATTAGTAAATACTAACAAATATAATAGATTATTTAATCAAGAACTGAACTTGAAACTAAAGACAAAACCGGGTTGGATTAAGAACCTTTCCAATGTAACTTTACCCGATGATATTTCTAGATTTTTGGCTTTGGGTCCAAAGTTCAGTATAGAACCTATTGTAGGGAAAGATATCCCTATCAGGGATATGTTGGCTGACGTTGAAACAATTATGCACTCTGTCACGGATGCACAACTGAGGGACGTACTAGTAGCTAAATCTACGTACATCATTACTGATTATGTACATAAAAATAACAGTAAGAGTGGCTTTAACTTCTACAGAGCTATGTTACTTAAAACTCGTAAGTTTCTTAGTGAAAACACTAACATTATTGTCATGCCTTCTGACAAATGTAATGTAACTGTAGTTCTGGAGAAGCAGAGATACTTAGATTTATGTCTCGAATTGCTAAATTCTGATAATATATATGAGAGATTGAACAGAGATCCAACTAATACTGTTCAAACTAAATGTAATAACCTCATCAAGGAATTATGCAGTTCGGGACAAATAGATGATGATACAAAGAAAAAATTAACAGGGTATAAGGGTGTCATACCCAAATTTTACGCTTTACCTAAGATTCATAAACCACAGCTTTCGGTACGTCCCATTGTTGCATGCATTGGTTCACCTACTAATTTATTAGCATCTTTTTTGACTGAGATTTTGACCAATGCATATGTCTCTAATGAATATGACGTAAAAAGTTCTTTTGATGTCTTTAACAGCTTTAACAACTATCAGTTACCTGAAGGCTATGTTATTATCAGTCTGGATGTAGTCTCTTTGTTCACTAATGTACATCTAGATGCAGCCTTAATAGCTGTTGAAAACAATTGGAATTTTATTAGTTCTCATTGCAATATTAGCTTGGAATCTTTCAAAAAACTCATTTCCTTTCTTTTTAACAACACCTACTTCACATTTAATAATACTGTGTTTAGACAAACACAAGGGACTCCTATGGGAGGTACTATCTCTCCCATTCTGGCCTGTTATGTGATGGATCATTTACTGGATATGGTGATCCCAGAATTGTCCTTCTATATTCCTTTTGTTAAAAAGTATGTGGATGACTTAATCCTCGCTATTCCTAGCAATAGATCAGCTGAAATTTTGCAAGTATTCAATAGTTATGACCCTCTATTACAGTTCACAATTGAACATGAGGATGATCTATGCTCAGTCCCCTTTCTTGATACCCGGTTCATTAGAACCCATAACAACTCCCTGAGAATTGACTGGCATAGAAAACCTCATAGTTCTGGACGTTTTCTTAACTATTGGTCATATCATCGACACTCAATAAAAATCAATTTAATTAAGCAAATGAAGGCTAGAATCATAGCTATCAGTGATCCTTCTTGCCATCAGAAGAACCTGAGAATCCTGTCTAACCTTTTTATCGACAACTCTTATCCAAGACACCTAGTCACCAAGATATTATTCAGTTTGACCCCTGACATAATACGCCATAATAATGAGTTGCAAATTACTGTTACAAGCGGAGAACAAAATGCCAATTGTTTATACACTTCTTTAAAATACGTTAAAGGCATAACACCCAGACTGGCTAGACTGTTTAAAGACATCCCTAACTTGAAAATAGCCTTTAAAACATCTTTAACTTCAAGATCTATATTTTCAAAGGTTAAGGACAAGAGTGACATTAGGGATTGTTCTAACGTTGTCTACCAGATTCCCTGTAACAACTGTAATTTGGTATATGTTGGACAAACCGCACGTAATTTAGGTAGTCGTTTAGTTAGTCACCGCAGTGATAGCAGATTATATCCTGAAAGATCTGCTCTTGCCGAACATGTTAATAAAGAACATCACAAAATGAATTACGAATCGGTCAGAGTTTTAGCTTCTGAATCCAACTATACTAAAAGACTGTTCTTAGAGATGGCTTTCATTTCGCAGAATTCTAATGCAATGAACAAAAGGAGTGACATAAATCAATTAAGCTCTATTTACTCATATCTATTATGTTTGGACAACTATCCTCATTTCAATGATGTCTTATCAACTGATTCATTGTAAAGTTTCCAGCTTTCAGTACATTGAAATGTAAATTATTTATAATTTTGGTTTTTAACTTCAAACAAAACTCTGGTAAATTTTTGGATGTGTATTCTTAAAGTATTAGTACTACATAAGACAAAGAAAAAAGAAGAAGTGGTGTCATTTGCGTATGTCCAGGAATGACATTGACTTCTAACCTCACATTTCACACTTGCCGGCACACGTGGCATGTAAATCTTTTTAATTGTCTTTTTCTTATGTGTTAGTGTAGAAAATAATTTGTCAATTTGGTCTTTTACACCATGTATTTTTTAATATTTGACTCAATCAATGAGTGGTGCGTGAATTTGTCACCTGTGAGTATAACATCCACGGAAAGCAAATCTCAATAACGTAAGTTTTTAAACCTTTACACCTTGTACTATATGTTTTCGAGGATGCTGTACTAACAGTAGCACTTTATTTCAGTTATTCCTGATGATGAAAATAAACATTTTCGAAAGCTTGAAACTTAGTTAAAAGAGTACACTTATTTCACCGCTGCATATCCCAATAACCTCAGAATTCCGTTTTCTACGTTGTCAGCAAAGACTTCTTTTCCTTATATATATATATATATATATATATATATATATATATATATATATATATATATATTACTCCCAGCGTATGAAGTGAGCCACATATCAAAAGAAACTGCGGTTGAAGTGAGGTCCTGTACAAAGTGAGGTCCAGTATACGGACCTCACTTAGTCAATCAATGTAAGACTTTTTCGTAGACATGTACTGATAGCAAACACTGTTCTTTTACAAAAAAAGTGGGACCTCACTTTGTATGGTCCACATCAATTTTTAGTTCAGAGATTTTCCGCATAGAGGCGCTGACTTTGGCGTATATTTTCTAACCATGTATATTCTATGCCCTGTTGAATAACTTACGATATACATAGTGAGGACCATACAACTGGCAACATCTGTTCAACCAATCTTTAAAACAGTGGATCGTCAATCGTCGCATAAATTCAAACAGTACAAAAATGTTTAATACTTTAATCCTTTTTGAGAGCGTAGGCGCAAAATTTCGGTCGAGTTCTTTTTAAACGCATTTATTTTTTTTCGAATCCTGAGATAACTAATAGGTATTTTTAAAAAATTTAAACGGAAAATAGAAGACTACATTATTCCCGAGGGCAGAAAGTCCCTTATAATGAACAAAAAGTTTGTTTTGTAATATATATTTAAAATTAAAAATCATACTATTTTTTTCACCCCTGTTACTTATTAAAATAAATATTATAGAAGTTCTCAAGGACTTTCGACCATGGATAATACAGTAATATTTCTTTCTGCGTTTAAATTTTTTAAAAATACTTAAGGTTTTCTCCGTATTCGAAAAAAATGAACGCATTAAAAAATAATTCGAGCGAAATTTTTGCGCATATGCTCGCAGAAAGGCTTAAAATACTATAAATTTTTGTAATCAGTATTTCAATAGTTATTTATGATATAAGTGTTAAAAGTACACGTTTAAGGCACGCATGTGAAAGTTTGCAGAATGAGCGACAGCGAGTTCTGCAATTCACATGAGTGCCTTAAAAATGCACTTTTTAACACGCATATCATGCAATATTTTTTCTACAAACGTAATTACAGGACAATATCTACAAAAACTTTTACTTGAACTTGACTGACATTCCATTTTTATATTTTTTTGATATTACATCAAAATTGCCTATACGATCAATACGAATTGCAGTGCCATAAAAATTTTAAATCACTAGTGCCTTAAAGCAGAGCCGGATAAAGGGGCGGGCGAGCCGGGCGACCGCCCGGGGCGCCAGAATTTGGTGGCGCCAAATTTTGAGAGACGCTGATATATAAATATAATATTTACCCCCCTCCGTGGCTCAGTGGTAAGAGCGCCTGCCTTTGGATCGACAAAATCCGAAAGGTTGTAGGTTCGAATCTCACCAGGGTCGGAAATTTTTCATTTATTATAAATTAATAAATGAATATAGTTTCTGTCCTCGTGGGATCGGTTCTCACCGGAGGGACCGCAGACGTTCGGATACAATTAGCGTCTCTTTGCAAAGACAATGACGTCGACATTGCAAAGTAACAAGCCACTTACTCAACACACACACTACTTACACATGACACTAGGTACCTAACTGTTCAAAATTACCGTACCTACCATGCCAATGGCCATTAGTTGTCGAGGCATTAGCTAAACAAAAAAAAAATATAATATTTTTTACATTCACTATTTTTTTGGACTTTATAGATTATCTTTGGGCTAAGATTACTCTTAAGACAATTAATATTAAATAATTGTAACAATAAGAAAACTATTTCTAGCTCACAAAAATTCTCTAATAAAAATAATGCAACCTAAAAATTGTTATGGCTTTTAAAGGTCATTTGTCAGGTAATACCTATCACTTTTATGGTATTACAATGTTATACATACATACTTAAAATACACGAAGATCAGATTTACGAAGTATCAACAAATTTATGAATAGTCAGTGATATTATTATACTGCTGCTTGTCATTATAGCCTCAATGGTTAAATAGTTTTGTCTTCCTGTTCTGTAACACATCGACATTCTCGTCCCGGACGTCGAAGAGTAAGGTCACTGCTAGCACACCCCACTCTTACCGACGAACAGCGAGAAGCCTGAGAGCACCAAGTGCTGAAGAAGCGGCGCACGGTTAGCCCTAAGCTATTAGTTTGGAACCAGTGTGAAAAACCAACGACGCTTGGCCGTGTAAACCAAAAAGGTAGACGGATTACTGGGTTTCAGAGGAATACTCTGGCCCTGGGCTCGAGCGAGTTCGCTCGCCCCGAACTCTACCTAGTGTTCACATACGGTTGCAAGAACAAGTGCGAGAAAGGGGGCCAAACTAACTGCGAAAAAGGCTTTCAACGAGGGACCCACCAGCAGCAGGGTAAACTGCACCCATCAGGTAATTATAGTCACTGTCTTACGCCGGAAAAGCACGGAGGGGTGGACAAGCCACCTTTATCCCTGGGGTTTACCCCCCAGAACACCTTGAGGCTGAGGTGCCCTCCGATCGCTCGACTTGCATCCTCACCCATTTGTAATGCCTTCTTCTCTAAGGTCAGTCAGCTCCACCCGGTCGCTTCGTCCTCGGACGACGACCTCGACAAGCGTTGCCACCACCACCACCACCACTACAGCCACCACTACTGCCAACCAGTTCTCTTCCTTACATCAGGAAGGCACTGTACCCCCACCCAGAGGTTACAACCGGCTCACGGCGGAGCTAGACCTCGAGACGCTTAGCGCGGAGATGGAAATCGTCCGCAACAAGTATCGCGAGGCCTACCTTCGCATCGAGCAGGACGACGCCTCCAACCCCCTTTTGCAGCGATATGCTAATGATTTTCCGCCTCTAAGAACACCAGCACAGGCTGGTCCTCAGCGACAGAGCGCTCGGAATATTCACGGTGCCATACCAAAAGTCCCAACTCAACCTTCAAAACAAGCACCCAAACAATCGAAACAACAATCTTCTCAACAGCAACCCTCTTCTCAACCACAAGCAACCATCAGCACTGAAAACAATCCTGAACCGAACGATTTCGTCTTCCAAAGAAGACAAATAAGACAAATGTCTTACGCCAATGCCGCAGCCAATCCACGCCCCAAAACCCAAGCCAAAAATCAAAACGTCATCAACGCCATAAACGATCCCACACTGTCCGAGTATCTAATCAAAGATCTTCCAAAAGATCTTTGTAACAAACGTACCTTCTTTCGGCAAATAAATGCCACCACTCTTTTGTCCAATAAAATTCATTCTTGTAAAGTTCTCTCACATGGAATCGCACATCTTCGACTTTTTAATCCTATAAATGCAGGGGATATCGAGAAAGCTATCCACACAGCAACTGGCCAAACCATGGTTACGGTCCATAGCCGTAGCAGAAATGCAAACACTTCCGCTAAAGAGCCCACCTATCTCCTCTGCATTACCGGAATCGACGTAGATTACTCCGAGCAGGAGGTCACCGACTTGCTCACAGAACAGCAATTCCCGGTCGAAAGACTGTGGAGAGTCAAAGCCTATAAAACAGGCAAAGACTCTAAAGTGATCAAGGTGGTGACCAAATCCTTGGAGAGATTTACGTCAGCACTGAGCCGAGGCATAACTCTAGATGGCGAAATCTACAATGCCGAACTTCCTCATGGCTCCGACCCTACAATCCCCACTCCAAAATATTGCAGCAAATGTTGCATCAACGGACATTCCATCGACGAATGCCCTCAAAAAGCATTCGTCTGCCCCCACTGCGGCGGTAACCACAAGTCCAGCGCCTGCACCAAACAGCAGGAACCCAAATGCCCGAATTGCGGCGGTGACCACCCCGCATACTCCAACAAGTGTCCACAAAGACACACCATCCCCTCCGCCCAACACGAAATACAGCCACTTACGATCGAAAGATCATTCCCCCCTTTCGAACTCCCTACAGAAACAAAGAACATCTTGTCTATTCAGACTGCTCTGTTGCTCAACTTGTTGCCTGAACTTCGCGAGCATATCGCTGCAATCACG
This sequence comes from Diabrotica virgifera virgifera, assembly GCF_917563875.1. Lineage (NCBI taxonomy): Eukaryota > Metazoa > Arthropoda > Insecta > Coleoptera > Chrysomelidae > Diabrotica > Diabrotica virgifera. The sequence goes on from NC_065450.1 coordinate 7,632,635, forward strand.
GCTAATCTGATTAGCCAAGTCTACGACCACTCCACAGTGGTCCACGGGTACGGGAGCAATGTCACGGTGACATTCCGCCCCAATCACTAAACACCCTCCCTTTATGGATTTCACCCTAGGCACAGTCAACTGTCAGGGTCTCTCCAAAAAAAGACCCCTCATCAAGAATATCCTGTCGAAGCATAACATCCAGATCCTCGCACTCACAGATACTCTGTCGAAAAACGATCCACACTTCGCAGGATATTCGATCATCCATCGAAGCCGTTGTCAGGTTTCACGTGGGAATGGTATTCTCGTGAAACACGGAATACCGCACAACACACACACATTCCCACAAAATTTTCGTCCACCTGATGTGGACTTCCTGGCAATTGACGTGCACATCCCCAATAACGAAACCCTCACGATAGTCTCTTACTACAAACACCCGGATCAACCACTCAACAGGCATTTGCTAGAGTACTTTTCGAGGCTCGGCAAGGCTGTGTTGATGGGCGATCTAAATTGTAGACACACACAGTTTGGTGATCATCGTCAAAACCCAGAAGGCATCCGCCTCACGGATTATCTACTAGACCTTCCTATTTCAAGAATCACCAACACTGAATTCACGTTTTTGAACGCCAATGGGGCTTCTATTGTCGACCACATCCTAGTTACTAGTAACATTCTGGATCGGTTCGGGGATAGATGCCACATAGGCGATTCGATTACGTCAGACCACTTACCTCTTCTTGTCGACACCGACATACTCATTCCAAAACAACCAAACCCTCCAAGATCTATAAGAGACTATCGTCACGCTAACTGGACTGAATTCCAAAACTTCATCACACAAAATCTCCCAATGTTAGGCGAACTCGATACTAACGATAGTATCGACACAAGTGCAACCGATATCGAGAACCTCATCACTGAGGCGATCACGCACGCAATTCCACTCAAACAAATAACTTATACATCACCGGCACTCCCACAATACATCATTGCCAAAATTCAACAAAAACGACGTCTTCTACGTCAATACAAGGCCAACAGAAACCCACTAATCGAAACAGAGTACAACCGGATCTGTGCCAGGATAAAGAGGGAGATATCTGTCCTAACGGCTCGCCGATGGGAAGATGCTACCTCAAAACTGGACTACAGAGACGGAGGTAAATTCTGGCAAAAATTCAAAGTCCTAACAAAACAAAAATTATCTCAACCATCTCATCTGTTGGTCAACAATCACATAGTCAATTCCCCAGAAGGGAAAGCCGAAGCATTCAGAAATTCGCTTCAAAACAATTTTCAAACGCCAGATAACCCGAACTTTGATCGCATATTTAAATTCAACACAGAATACATAGTAAATGTTACTCTCAACCACTACATTCCAGTCTATGATCCTATCATGGACCCCCTCACCGACAGGGAAACGGAGAGCTTTTGCCAAATCGGCAAAAACAGCGCTCCCGGACCTGATGGCATCAACCGAAGGTGCCTCAAAAAACTTCCAGAGAGTATCATTCCTCTTCTAACTAAAATATTCAATGCATGTCTCAAAAACAGCCACTTTCCTACTCCTTGGAAAGTGGCCAACACCATCATGCTTTTGAAAAAAGGCAAACCCCCAACCGACGTGGAATCCTATAGACCAATCTCACTAATCAATACTCTGGGTAAAGTTCTTGAGCTAATCCTAAAAGAAAGGCTCAATAACTTTCTCGAAAACCACAATATCATACCAAAATTTCAATATGGATTCCAGTCAGGTAAATCTACTAAACATGCATTAATAGATTTCACTACCAAAGTTACTCAAACCATCAACGATGGTTCAATCGCCATAGCCACATTTCTGGATGTGCAGAAGGCTTTCGACCAGGTCTGGCACGACGGGCTTGTTCGGAAACTTCTGGACATCGGGCTACCATTGCAATTTACCAAAATTGTACACTCCTACCTCCACAACCGTACTGTCAGAGTTGAAATAGGCGATCAAAAGTCCACCCCCTTCACTCCACAAGCTGGAGTTCCCCAGGGTTCAGTCCTAGCACCGCTGTTGTACATTATCTACAACAGCGACATCACTAACCAAAATATCCCAGGTACTCGGCTGTTTCTCTATGCGGACGACACGACTCTGCTCTCAACTACCTCTCGATACAACCCAAGACTCCTCTTCAGAAGAGCCCAGGCTCTGTTGGACGGCGTCGGCGAATGGTGTTGTAAGTGGAGAGTCACGCTGAATGCGAACAAAACAACAACAATTGTGTTTCGCGCCCCTTCTGTGTCAAATAGAATCATTTGTAATGATGACGACCAACATCCTCTGAGTCTGTTGGGAGAAAGGCTTGTTGTTAGCCCGACTGTGAACTATTTGGGAGTACTGTTTACCAGGACTCTCAATTGGGACGCAGATCTAAAGGCAACTTTAGATAGGGTAAGGAACAGGGCCAGACTTCTTAACGCTCTCTCGGGAAAAATTGGCAAGACACACAAGAAGACTCTCATTCACACTTACAAGACCTTTATTCGACCCGTCATGGAGTACAAATCATGTATCTACTCTCTTTGCTCAAGACAAAAACAAGAGAGGTTGTTGAGGACAGAGCGGAGAATCTTGCGTAGATGTAACTATGAGCACTGGCGATATCCCTCAAACGAAATCCATAACATCTCGAACACCCCCAAAATCACCGAGAGAATAAACTCTCTGAACAGGAACTTCACAATCAAAGTAATCAACGGCCCCCCTTCCGACACACAAGAATCTCTCAAATGTTCCTGTTCATCTTCCGGCCACGTACTCCACCGAAAGCCCAAACGCAAAAAGATTCATGTACCGTCCGCTCTAATGCAAACATGCATTGACGAACTCCCGGTGGAGTACGAAAACATCCTTGAGGCTACCCCGTTAGCCTACCGTACCCACCTCTAACATTTCCTCTTCCCTACCCCGAACAGGGAGAAGTTGGTTTTTTGCGGTTTCCCAACTTCATTGCACAATTATACCTGTTCGACCCAAGAAAATAGCCGCAACTATTTTCTCCACTCGAACGCTCACTGTCCACGCTGCGCTCAAAGCCACCTCCTGACCGCCGACGAGGGACGCAGGTTCGCCTGTCGTTGTACAATGGTTTCTAGGGAGACTGGTCGAGAGCAAAGCACGGACAGTACACGTAAATGTCTATGGAACCAACAACAACCCACCAAACTTTCTTCTCTGTTGTCTTCTTAGCCTTCTGGACACCATCGTCCGGCATAACCAAGGATCCAAGAACACCAGGACACGGCGCTTGCCCCAGTGTGTTTTTCGGACTGTTTGCTTTTGCTGCCAACACTAAACATTCACCACAAACCCTGAAGAGGACAAAATCCTAAACAGGGACACACATTGTTCGCATTTCTTCTAAGCATTTTTCTAGACAAGCAAATCAAACAATGAGATGATGATGATGATGTTCTGTAAACTTTGCTTTATCAACATTGTCGTGTGTCCGTGGGTGTGTAATTTGAAATAAAAAAAAAACAAACCAGGTATATCTATATGAATTAGAATTGACAAGTTCTTTTTCATAATATGAATATATAGAAATTTATTTCGAATACTTTGTACGCGTTAAGATGTTTCACTTTTTGCATAAAAACGGCACGAACGACGTATGAAAAAAAGGAATAATAGATTTTTGTATATATCATAAATTGAACGAGTAATTCCAAAATGATTTGTTATTTGAAATATCTCAGTGGCGTACTATGTTTTTCTTTAAAAAAATTCACACCATTTCAACAGTAGATATAAAATTATTAATTTTATGTCAAAAAATGCGCAATAATTACCTCTTAAAACACATCAAATTTCATTTGCATATCTGAACCGGTTTTAGAACAATAAAGAAATCGTCAGTTTGTAAGAAAAATGTCAACACCCCATATCATAGGTAAAAATAAAATAAAAATCTGTGGCTAACGGACTCGCATCCAAGCCATTTTTTCACACACACACAACACCCCATATCTCGGAAACGAAGTATTTGCTGACATACGCTTATAGAGCAAACTGTCATTATTTTTTCATATAGAATTACCCTTTAAAGTTTGTCGCATTTATTTAGAAACATCCTGTTTTTTCTTGACCACCCTGGATTTCCATAGTTTTTCCTGTATTATTTCACTTGACCGTTATTTTCAGTTCTTTCTGTTTGTCCAGTCCTGCAGGTTTCTTTTCTAATATTGCTTCGTCCATTTTATCTCTAAAAGATTTTCGGGGTCTGTCTCTCTTCCTTCTTCCTATCGGGCTCCAATCTGTTATTCTGTTTATCAACGATTTTGGTGTGCTCTTCTGCCATGTCCGTACCAGGTTAATCTCTTTTGTTCTATGTTGTCTATTATCCCTTGAATTCATTACCATTATTTTCTTAATCTCTATGTTATTTATTCTATCCCTTCTACAGCTTCTACTTAGGTATTCGATCTCTGTTGCTCTTATTTTGCATTTGGTTTTCGTATTTTTTATTCAATTTTCACACCCATTATTCAGAATAATTTTTGTCATGGTGTTATATTATATTCTTCTTTTTGTTTTTATACTGATGTTCTTATCCCACAGTACCGGGTTTAATTTTAGTATGCAGCATATTGTTTGTCCTAGTAACTCGATACCTAAAACCATAGCTTGGTTTTATAGGTATCGAATCATAGAGATAATAAAAAGCTCATGAGATAATAAAAAAAATAATGAATGATTTTATTTGAATTTGCATAGATGATTGTAAGGCCAAGGATATCACAACGGCTCTAAAAGGAAGAGAAAAAATAAAGATGTACAAGCTCGCGTTTGCAAAGAATATCCGCATGCTATTTTATGCTAAGTGGATGCCACTCCCTCAATTTAGTTATTGGGGATGCAGCTATATCTTGCGCACAATCAACATGTTTTTTGGTCTTGTAGAAGATTTATACACATTAAATGATATAAATGAGTCAGATTAAATAAATTATTAGACGAATTTTTTACTAAGCAACAACATTTTTGTTTAATTTAGTAGTATTTTGTATTTTGACAACGACACCCGATTTGGGCGTCGAAACGATAATAAAATTATTTTTTTCAATTTAATTGTGGCTTATTTTCCATCTAAATAGTTATTTAAACACATTTTTTACTGGTTGTTGATAATGTGCATTTATCTTTTACCTCGCTTCTTCGTCGCTTGAACTTAAAATGTGCTCGCTATGCTATGCCCTATGTTGGATAAGTTATAAGTAATAACTATCCTACTATTTTTTAAATAAATATATTTTTACATAGTTCTTTATGGTAAAATTTTGATTTTTTCCTATTTTTTTATATTTGCAGTAAATTTGTATATTCTTATATGAAGGGGCGCCAAATTTTATTTTGCCAGGGGCGCTCAGAACCCTAAAACCGGCCCTGCCTTAAAGTAGCATTTTTAACGCACGTATGGAGTTCTAAAATTTGCATTTTTAACACGGTTGTAGAAAAAAGCCTTTAAATGAGGTGTCACATGATGTACTTACTTTCCTATTTAAAAAAATCAAAGTTGTGCCTGTCACCTGAAGAAGAGGGATCGCGTAAAGTTCGAAACATTGACGCTATAATATACTATGATTATTTTAAAAATCGACCTATCCGAGCGTTTTTCTTATGTGCTAAAAATAAATAAGTTAATGAAGGGGGGTAAAACTTATTCCAGCGAACTGTATTTGTAACAACCAAGGTAGGGATGGCGGTTGTTGAACAAAAAACCGGTTTTCGGTTATACCGGTTTTTTACTTACGGTTTAACCTGGCGGTTATAACTGGTCAAAAAAAGCGGTTGTTCCAAAAACCATTTTTCGGTTTTTTTAATCAGAAGCAAATACTCGATAGGTTATAATGTTAATATAATGTTATATGTTACATACATTTATATTGCAATTCAGTTTGCGCAATTTTCCTCCCGAAAAATTCCCCAACCAATTCAACCTATAAAAATTTTCCCATGTGCTTTCAAATTACCCTAAAAATGGGCGAAAGTACCCCAATCTGGCATCTCTGATTCGTCGCTCGTTGTAGACGGCGTCGGTGTATATTGCGTTGTCAATTGGGATATTCCCAAAACTCCCAAAAGTGATGATCCTACCGACATGTCCCTAGGATCTATCGAGTTTAAAAAAATATCCAAATGACATATTTTACTTAAGAGGAAACAGTAGCGATCAACAGGTAGCGAAAACGCATTCCAAGATTGCGGCTGTAATTTTGAATATTTTTTCGAGATATGTGGCACACGTATTCGTAATATAATAAAGAATGGCGGTACAGAGCCCAATTTAAAAAATATATTAATATGTGGAAATTACTCTGTAATTAAATACAATATTAAAAAACGAGCCTGTACCGCCACTAAGAAGAACAAAAAAATACACTTTCTTCAAATAAACTTTTTTATCAAAAAAATGACACAAAATCTAGGCATCTGATAAAAAAGTTTATTTGAAGAAAGTGTATTTTTTTGTTCTTCTTAATGGCGGTACAGACTCGTTTTTTTAGTATTGTATTTATTTACAGAGTAATTTCCACATATTAATATATTTTTCAAATTGGTTTTTTACCGCCATTCTTTATTATATTACAAATACGTGTGCTAAATATCTCGAAAAAATATTCAAAATTACAGCCTCAATCTTAGAACGCGTTTTGGCTACCTGTTGATCGCTACTGTATCACCTTAAAAATAAATTCGATAAACCAATTCATCATTTATTGCCATCAAAAAATTTCAGTAGGTAGTATTTTTTAACACGTTTGTATAATACCTTTCATTTCCTAAGAATTATGTATTATTTAAAAATTACATAATGGAGATTCCTAATCGTATTTCGGTATTCACATTTCATACAAGAGTCTCAAAGTACTCAAGTATAAACAATTTTTAGATGATTTTGGGAATATCGATTTCAAGCAGATCACTTACCTTTTTATGTAAATATTCATGTGTTTCATAAAAGCGGATGTGACACTTTCGTCCAGTTCTTTATTAGTAAATAAAAGTTGAATTATGGTTGTTTGGGTTAATAATTACTTCGCATATTATTTATAATACATCTAGTAGGGGAGCAAAGTATGCTAAATGTGCAGTCACTCGAGCGCTTTGGGGACCTATTGGGTTGTGATTATTAGGTTCTAAAACCAAAAAAGTTGAGTAAAATTTTCCATTTTAGTGGGGACTTTCCATATTTTAATTTAATTTTCCATTTCCAACACCCGTTTTCTCCGATTATAGCGCCACCTATCCGTAATTAGAAAAAACGTTTCGAATAAAAGTTGCTTATTTTTACGCAAAGAATCCAAATCTGAAATAAAAAAAAAGAGTTCCTATTTAAGATTTTAAAGTAACCCTGCCCCTCGCCACCTCCGTGGGGGTCGTGTTTGGTACCATTCGATAGATTTCAGAAAAAATATTCAGAAATTGTAGTGTATTACCTATAAGAAGTTACCGTTAAGCCGGGTCCACACTATGTAACAAAACATGTTAAATAACAAAGTTTTGTAACTTGTTACAAAATTTTAAATAAACAAGTTTTAAAACACAGAGTTGTATAACATTTTTCTGGTTATATAGCATGTTTTATGTTATCCAACAGATGTCGGTAAACATCAAAGAAAGTTACAAAACCGAACCGCGACTGATCTACACCTAAAAACATGTTATTGAAACATTTCTCTGGCATAGTACCTACGCGAGCAGCAACCGTTGGAGTCATATCGCCTTGTTCATTCTGGAGTGATTGTGCTATATTTTTCTTTGCTCTGTTCACGTAGGGTTATTTACGCGATGAAATTGTCGAAAGAACTGACTACTCATTTAATTGAGCTATTTCGTAAGTAACGAGTATTATGGGATTGCTATGGGATGAGCTACATTTATTGATTTAAAAAACAAATAAAAAACACGATGAATAGACTGAAATAGAAGTGAAAATAGATACAGAAACTGTAGTTAAAACTAATGCACGTACGCCTATAACTCAAGCCAACAAAAGAAAAGCAGTACGCGGAACCTTAACAGCAAATCGGTGCAAATCAACTCTAAATTTGACATAAATACTATTCTCTACAGAGCAGAGTGTTCAGACATAAAACCTGTAACATTCACTTCATTCGCTACACAGATGCAGACTGCTTCATCAGCTACTCAAACAGGCACTCAATCATACAATATATCTGAGCCTTTCTATTCCGTCCACTACACCTACATCCGCTACTTCTCCAGCTACACCAATTCAAACAGACAGTGACACTCAATCATGAACAGGTGAAGACGATAATACTGAGGAATTAAATTTTACAGAAATGTTATACTTCCTCTCTGAAACAATGAGTAAAAAGTTTAAAAAATATACTTTGCTAATAATATAACTGTTAATCTTTCTCTTACTGGAATTGCATCTCGAAATGTCTTTCCTGCCTATTTTATGGCCGATTTCATTTATAAGAAATTCAAAATCAGAACTTTCTATTCTTAAGAAGTTTTTAAAACTGCCATCACATTTAATGTCTCCTGTCGATGTGTCTATGTTATCTCTTTCCAGATCAGCTAAAAGAGCTGTACCACTACCTATATTTTGCTCGAGCTGCTAATGAAGGACACATCTAAAATATTAATTTAACACGCCGGTGTCGCCTCCACAATATTACACAAGCTGCTGTTGCTATGAAGAGATCCTCCATACTTATATGACGCAATTTTATATACTACCTAACCTACCAGCTATCCATCTAAAATGCTGCAAAATTTATGCGCATGCTGTTGTTTTGTTTTTTGTTATATAGTCTGGATACTCATGCTATATTATAACAAGTTACATAACAAAGTTGTACAAGAAATTTGTTGTACAACTTTGTTATTAGCATGTTTTGTTACATAGTCTAGACCCGGCTTTAAAAGTTCCCCGTTTCAGGAAAAAATATTGTCTAAGAGCGATAGTCTAGTGACCTAGTGGGTAGACCTCGGATCTCGGATTCGTAAAGCAGAGGTTTCGATTTCAAATCCGGGGTGTGGATCTCCGATTTTTTTATTTATTGTTACTGCATTCATGTCTGTAGACAATGTTGCAATCTATTATGAGCACAATAAAAAAATATAGTAATAAAATAATAAATAAATATTTCAAAAAAAAAACAAGAAAAAAAATACAATCACTGGAAGCGAAACTAAACAATACGGAAGAAATATAACCACTGGATTCGGAACTGGATATGGAACTGGATAATATTAGAAAACTGATATTATAATATGTAAGCACTACGAGCCTAGTAGGCCCATGGCTTGATGTACTATTCTTTTCCACTCCCTTTTGTCAGTCGCTTTTGTTTCCCAGTTCCTTAAGTTAATTCTTCTCATATCTTCTCTAACTCCATTACTCCATCGTGACCTCGGTCTTCCTCTTCGTCTTTTCCCTGCCAATGCACTAGATAGTACCATTCTGGGAATTCTAGATGGAATCATCCTCTGCACATGGCCCAACCATCTAAGTCTTTGCGCCTTAATTACTGCTAGTATGTTAGGATCTTGATAGAGCTCAGTTAGTTCCTTATTTGTTCTTCTTACCCATTGTCCATTTAAGTTTTTCCCACCGAAGATTTTGCGCAGTATTTTCCTCTCCCAAACTAATAACAACTCTTGATGTTTTTTTGTTGTGACCCATGTTTCAGAAGCATACGTTACTATCGGCCTTATTACGGTCTTGTAAGTTCTTAGTTTTGCTCTTAGTGATATATGTTTACTTCTTAACAACCCATTAAAAGCAAATATAGCGCGGTTGCCCGACATAATTCTCTTTTGTATTTTTTCTTCACAGTTAGGATCTCTTGTGAAGACAGTTCCTAAGTACTCAAATCTCTCAACTTCTTCGAATTTATACTGTGTTCCCTTCGCTGTTGTCATTGTTATGTATTGCCCCCGAACGAATTGCTTATTTGTCCATTCCATATACTTTGTTTTTACTTCATTTATATACAATCCTTTGGTTGCTGCCCTCTCCTCGAGTTTCATGAGTGTTTCTATAAGTTCTATTTTGCTCCTAGCCAAGATTACCAAATCGTCTGCGAATGCCAAGCACTGATGTTTTTTGTGGTAGATCAGACCTGTTCTATTAATGTTTGCTTCCTGTATAACCTTTTCTAGTAATATGCTAAACATTATAGACGATAATGGATCACCCTGTCGCAGTCCTTGTTTGACCTCAAAGCTTTCTGTTATAGTATTGTTTATCTTGACTTTATCATACTGATATATCATACTGATATTGTTTAAAAACACTAATAATATTGATATAAAATGTTAATTAGTTTTATTTATTGTTATAAGAATCAAAGGTAAATATGATTAGGCGAATGAAGCCTTAGGTTTCGCAGTCAATATCCCAACCACACACACATGTTGCAATCTATTTCAATACGGTTTATAGTACAAACTATACATTTAATATCAAAATAGTGGGATATATTTTTTTAGTTGAGGACACTTGGTCACATTGCATTGTTTCAGGATAATGTGAAATATCTTCAATAAATGGAAAAAAGCATGTATGTCATATATTATAATACTTTCTATACTCTTAATATGTAGTCTCGTATAAATTTGTAGTTACATGATTTTAAGTATAAGAACAAGAAGTTTGCAACAATTTTCAGAGAAAATAGAAAACTAAAATTATTTTAAAATGATTATTCGAAATAAAACATATGCACATATTCACTGTATTTGCCATCTAGTGGAATAACTGTAAAATTAAGTCAGTAAAAAAGGTACATTAAGTTTAATTAAATTAAGTAAATCAGCTTGTATACTAAAATTAAGGTTGGACAATTGTCGTTTCAAAATGAAAATCGACAGCGGCAACAGTACCTATACTAAAATACACTCTGTATAGATAATTATGTCAATGTTAATAATACTGGATAGAGAATTGAATATCTTTTCAAATGAGCTAGCACACGCCCCTCTTCCCTATTTAAAAATAAGGGGTGGGGGAAATGGAAGGGAGGGGGTTGACAAATGACAGATATGTATGTACCGTAAAAACTGTGTTCCCCTTAGATCAAAAGTCGGGCTTTTATATTTATATGTTAAGTTCAATATAAATTTCACATAACTGAACTATCACTGTATCCTCCATTTTGATTATTATTGTTCTCAACTAACGCTATTTTCAAAATTCTTGCTTTCCTATCCATCTTTAACGTAAATTATTAAAAAATATAAAACTATTTCTTTATTAACGCTAGTCTCCGATAAGGCTACCGTGATTTAATGCTGAGGTACTAAAATGTTATAAAATTAACAAACAGTACGAGCAAGAACAAAGAGTCCACATCCTTCTTATAACTACAAGTGACTGAAACATCGAAACAATAATAATTCTTACTGTGTTATACAGAAAAAGGCAGTAGAAACGATTAATCTCATATTTATCGACAACACTGTATGGTCCTCACTTGATGAGCTGTAAGGAAATATACACGTGAAGTTGTCCTCACTTTGTGCGCATAACGAAAAAGTATATACAGTCTCACTTTAATAGCTGCGTATAATGGCCTCACTTGGGTGGCAATATACTTGAACAATACGGGGCACATATACGTAATTTTTTTTGTGTATACTCGTCATTTTTTAATTGCTATTTACTTGTCAAGGTCACTATGAAGAGTTGAAACGATTATGTCTACGTTTTCTACCGGTCCTCACTAAGTGCGCGTAATGTCAGGACCTCACTTTGATATCTGTGCATAAATATATATATATATATATATATATATATAATAGTTTTGTTTTGGGGTTGCAGTCACTTATTTTTTAGGGGCAGGATAAGTAAAATTCTTTGTTATTATCGAGCTTTCGCAAAATTTATTTGCTTTTTCAAGATAAGAACTTGAGGTTATTCCATAAAGTAAACATTTTTACAAAACATAATGTATATAAATTTCTATTTTATATAATCCAAATAACAATGTTCCAATTTGTAAAAAAATATGAGGAAAGATCTGATTTAATTTAGTTTTAAATTTGACTAATGCCAGAAAGACATTTTAAGTAAATTTGAAAAAGTAAATTTGAAAAAGCAAATAAATTTTGCGAAAGCTCGATAATAACAAAGAATTTTACTTATCCTGCCCCTAAAAAATAAGTGACTGCAACCCCAAAACAAAACTATTATACATAGTATCAGTCAATATTACCAAACTACTTTATATATATATATATATATATATATATATATATATATATATACATCCTACTATCAATTTGGCATCGATACATTATGCATTTACCATCGATTTGGCATCGTCTTGCAAAGTGGCATCTGTATATCGATGCCACTTTACACTACCTTAATAACTTTATTCCTGTACTTGCTACCAGAAGTCTAATCAGCTCGGTAGTTAGAGATTTGATTCCTTGATGTTACTTTAATATATCAGCTTTCCTTGTTTACCTCTTACTAAGTTATATAAGTTTATTCCATAAAATGTTTGAGTCCAAAATGATCGTACAGTGAAAATATTATATACATTTAGTTCAGTGTTTTACCGTTTTGTCGCTGCCGTTATATACATGAAAACGTATATCCCACTTTCATTATCAATCATTTTGGCATCAGAAATTTGGCATCACTGTTGAATACAATATTATTCACAACGAAAAATAGACAATTTGAGAATGTATATATTATTTTCATAAAGAAATCAGTCTGGCATCATGTTTTATTGTTTTCACCCAATTTTGAAAAAATGTGAAAACTTTGTATTATCCACGTCCGTCTGTCCGTCTGTCTGTAACCACAACTCCTCCGTCAATATACCAGCTAGAATGACAAATGAGGTATCAAATGAAAGCTGATAATCCAAGGATGGTACTAAAGGTGAGATATTTGACCTTGGCGGTCTGTCCGTCGGTCTTTACGACCGCGAATATAACTCCTCCATCATTATACCAGGTAGAATGACAAATGAGGTGTCAAATGAAAGCATATAATCCAAGGATGGTACTAACGGTGAGATATTTGACCTAGGCTGTCTTTCCGCCGGTCCCTCAGACCGCAAATATAACTCCTCCGTCATTATACCAGGTAGAATGACAAATGAGGTGTCAAAAGAAAGCTTATAATACAAGGATGGTACTAAAGGTGAGATATTTGACTTAGGCGGTCTGTGACTCGGTCCCTCCGACCGCGAATATAACTTATCCGTCATTATACCAGGTAGAATGACAAATGAGGTGTCAAATGAAAGCTGATAATCCTAGGATGGTACTAAAGGTGAGATATTTGACCTAGGCTGTCTTTCGGTCGGTCCCTCCGACCGCGAATATAACTCCTCCGTCATTATACCAGGTAGAATGACAAATGAGGTGTCAAAAGAAAGCTTATAATACAAGGATGGTACTAAAGGTGAGATATTTAACTTAGGCGATCTGTGCGCCGGTCCCTCCGACCGCCAATATAACTCCTCCATCATTATACCAGGTAGAATGACAAATGAGGTGTCAAATGAAAGCTTATATTCCAAGGATGGTAATAAAGGTGAGATATTTGACCTAGGCTGTCTTTCCGACGGTCCGTACGACCGGGAATATAACTCCTCCGTCATTATACCATGTAGAATGAGAAATGAGGTGTCAAATGAAGGCTGATATTCCAAGGATGGTACTAAAGGTGAGATATTTGACCTACATGGTCTGTCCGTCGGTCCGTCCGACCGCGAGTATAACTCCTCAATCATTATACCAGGTAGAATGATAAATGAGGTGTCAAATGAAAGCTTATAATCCAAGGATGGTACTAAAGGCGAGATATTTGGCCTAGGCAATCTTTCTGTCGGTCCGTACGACCGCTAATATAACTTCTCCGTCATTATACCAGGTAGAATGACAAATGAGGTGTCAAATGAAAGCTGATAATCCAATGATAGTACTACAGGTGAGCGATTTGACCTAGGCTGTCTTTCCGCCGGTCCGTACGACCGCGACTATAACTTCTGCGTCTTTATACCAAGTAGAATGACAAATGAGGTGTCAAATGAAAGCTGATAATCCAATGATGGTACTACAGGTGAGCGATTTGACCTAAGCTGTCTTTCCGCCGGTCCGTACGACCGCGACTATAACTTCTGCGTCTTTATACCAAGTAGAATGATAAATAAGGTGTCAAATGAAAGCTTATAATCCAAGGATGGTACTAAAAGTGAGATATTTGGCCTAGACAATCTTTCTGTCGGTCCGTACGACCGCGAATATAACTTCTCCGTCATTATACCAGGTAGAACGACAAATAAGGTGTCAAATGTAAGCTGGTAACACAAGGATGGTACTAAAGGTGAGATATTTGACCTAGGCGGTCTGTCGGTGGGTCCGTCCGACCGCGAATGTAACTCCTCTATCATTATACCAGCTATAATAATAAATGAGGTGTCAAATGAAAGCTTATAATCCAAGGATGGTACTAAAGGTGAGATATTTGAGCTGGGTACTCTTTCTGTCGGTCCGTACGACCGCCAATATAACTCCTCCGCCATTATACCGGGTAGAATGACAAATGAGGTGTCAAATAAAAGCTTGTGGGTGAAAACCTAGGACTTACGAAGTCCAATTTAAAAATAGGGCATATCAGAGATATGCCTTAGACATCATAGAAGACAATGACACAGAAAAATCAAACAAGCAATATGTCAAAAGGGCCTTAGTTATGTATCTTCGGTCCTGTTGGTCCAATCGTGATGTATAGCACCTCAAATGATAGGATTTGACAAACAGAATACAATGAGAGAAAAATCAAATACAACCTCATGTCAAAAGGGCCTTAGTCGCGTATCTTCGGTCCTATAAGACCAATCGTGACGTACGGCATCTCAAATAATAGGACTTGACAAATAAAATACAATGACACAGAAAAATCAAATACAGCAACAAGTCAAAAGGGCCCTAGTTATGTATATCTAGTCCTATTGGTCCAATTGTGACGTACAGCAGCTCAAATGGTAGGGTTTAATGAACAGAATACAATGACACAGAAAAATCAAATACAGCAATATGTCAAAAGGGCCTTATTTACGTATCTTCGCTCCTATTGGTCCAATCGTGGCGTACAGCACCTAAAATAACTGGATTTGACTAATATAATACAATGACGTATGAAAATCAATTACAGCATCATGTCAAAAGGGCCTTAGTCTTGTATCTACGGTTCTATTGGTTCAATCGTGACGTACAGCGTCTGAAATGATGGGATTTAACTGGCAGAATAAGATGGTGTAGACAAATGAAAATGACGGCATGTAATAACACTTTAAAATTGTAGAAATAAAATGGATTAACACACATGGTATGACATATTAGGTGAGAGTATTTAACAAATAGAATACGATTACATACGTCCAGTTTTTGACAAGCGACTTCTCTACATATGATAAACGCGAAAGGGCCCCAACGTTCACTGCTCGACATAGGCCTCCCGTTCACTGCATATACCCACTGCTTTCTGACGCTGTGACTTGAGAGGATAGGATTTAACGAATAGAACGACAAAGAAGACTAAACAAGGCAGCTCACGGGAAAAACACAACTGTCCGTTTTATACTCTACAGGGAAGCATCAAATATTCAACGTAAGAATATATTAGAGTATAACGGTATGATAAATCTTTTTCTTCTTTTTTTCATTTAGTGCATTCCGTACGTTTTTTAAACATAATCAGGAGAAGTTGTTGAATTTCTGAAGTCTATAAAAGAATTTCTTAACAAACCTTTTTTTAATTGTGTTATGGATTATTTTTAAGAATGTGTTTAAAAGGCAGTTCGCAGGCTTATTGTTCAATGGTCTTATCACTTTCAAGCGCCTGTCTTTTTTGTAGGACTATTAATTGTTACTTGTGATTTCAACCATTCTAGCGGGGCAATGCCTTTTCTATAACTGAAATGAATATTGTTATCCATTTAATTTTTTTCCTCAATTAATTGAATGCCTCCTACTGGTGTTTGGTCTAAGCTTACCGCTTTTCCCCATTTAAGCTAAACTGCTCGTCAAAAGTTAGGGATATAGAAAATTATGCTCATTTTCATAGCTAATTTTTTCGAGAACAGATTAACGGATTCCACTATTTTTTTTTAATATTTTAAATTTTTCTTTAGTATTTACACAGTTGTGCAAAGGTTTACACAAACTTCTTTTTTGTACTTATACCGAGTGGTAGGTATAAGTACAGAAAAGAAGTTTGAGTAAACCTCTTGATAGGTATTAGTTACGTATCTTCACTCCCATTGGTCCCAACGTGTCGTACGGCGGCTCAAATCATTGGAATCAGCCAACAGAATACAATGACTAGGGAGCGGATTTATATGCGATCAATTTTGATGAAATATTCGCATATATATGCGGTAAAAAATTACGAAATATGCGCAAGATATGCACAAAAATTCAAAAAATGCGCATTTCGGGAAACCACAAATTTTCTGTCTTATTTAGTAATCTTATTTATTATTTTTCAAATAAAATCATTTTTTATATATGCAATTTATTCACAGTTTTTACAAAAACTGCTACCAATAGTTACCTATTTAAAATAAAACAACAATATCACTATAAATATATCTTCGATTATAATTCACTACAATGTGTTTTTCCAAATTCTTTACGAGGAAACATATTCTTTGATCAGACAAAATATTTTTATAACTTGAAAAACTCCTTTCAACATCGATAATTGGTGCGTATTTAAAATAACTTGTTAATTTCCGTTAGAAAATCGTAAAACTTTGGCTAAAGGTGTAAATTCTCTTAACAATAGAGGATTTAAAAAATCACCAGAATTATAGGTAGGTACCTACCCTAATAGCACAAGGACGTCCAATGGACGTCCTTCACGGACTTTAGGGACGTCCATTGGACGTCCGTTTTCGTCCGAGGAACGTCCTTTATACGTCCTATTTTGGTCCAAATGTCGCGCTACCGAACGTCCATTGGACGTCCATCTAATGTCCGAGGGGACATATATTGGATCTTAATCGGACGTGAATTGGACCTTAATCGGACGTCCTAGGGGACGTAAATTGGACCCTAATCGGACGTAAATTGGACCTTAATCGGACGTAAATTGAACCTTAATCGGACGTAAATTGGACCTTAATCGGACGTAAATTGAACCTTAATCGGACGTAAATTGGACTTTAATCGGACGTAAATTGGACCTTAATCGGACGTAAATGGGACCTTAATTGGACGTAAATTGGACCTTAATCGGAGTAAATTGGATCTTAATCGGACGTCTTAGGGGACGTGAATTGGACCTTAACAGGACGTCCAATTTTGGTCCAAATTCCACGTTGCCAAACGCCCAATGGAGGTCCACCTAACGTCCGAAGGGACGTTCGGTGGACGTCAATTGGGCCTTCATAGGACGTCCCAGTTTGGTCCAATGTATTGCTGCCGATCATCCATCTAACGTCCTGGGAGGACGTTCGGTGGACGTCTAGAGACGATATTTATACCTGTGGAGAATGTATTGTGGGAAATAAAAAATATATTTTTTAAGGAACTTATATTACATCTTATATTAATTTACAATTATTGGATATTAGATTATTTACATTAAATTATAATTACATTTCTCCAAGAAATTAACGCACCACCTTAAAAATGGGCCATTTTTGATGTCTCGAATTTCCTAAAGCCATTGTCCCATCTAAGTGATTTTTTTAATAATATTATAGCCTAGGCTATATGGGCTACCTCCATAAGCTTGTCATGCACGGGGAGCTATACTGTAATAATATTATATCACATCGCTGAGGGAACTCTACATTACATATACTTTTCGAATCAAAACTTTTATTCTCTTAATATTATTACTTAAAAAATATATACTACATTCGTCTCGCTAAACTCGAAAAATAACTTATAAACCATAAAAATCTCCAAAAATATAAATGACATAAATGAGAATTGGCACAATTATTATTATGGTGTTTTAAGTTGATTTTTCGGATTTAACTACAATATTATGCAAAAAATTATGTTATATCGCAGATTTAAAATGGGTTTATCTCGAAAACAGTTATATTAAGTTTAGCGAGATGATTGTAGTACACTTTTTTTAAGTAAAAATATTAAGAGAATAAAAGTAGACTGGTACGCAGTCTGATTTTTGCATAAGAGTTTAATGAAATGGTAACAAATCAATTGGAAGTTCTGTCCGACAAAATACATGGAACGTTTTCGGTAGTCTGATGTTCCAAGTTTTTAACCTGTTCCACAATTAAAACTTCCCCGGTTCCAGTATTCCCGTACATCAAAGTTTGTCCGACTAGACACCGTGAAGCTATTAACAAATTTTCAGCTTGCTGTTAATCAACTTTTTTTATTACGCGGTATCCAGGTCTATAAATGAATACAATAAATAAGTAGGTAGGTACATATTATACACTTATTTATACGAGTACAATTAATAGTAGAGCTGGTTTTTGGGATGTTACAAGCAGCATTTGCATTTCCACAGAGATACTTATGACAGAAATAATAAAATACCGAGACGGACTATTATTATAATAATTTACAATAGGACCCGACGGCCGACGCTATAGGGACAGGTAAAATTTATGACTGAACAATGCACCGAGCATCGATACAAGCAATATGTACCGGTCGAAGGTTATTTTTTATTGTGCCAAATGGACGTATGTAGTACCTACCTTTAAAAATCGAATACACAAATTAAAAGATATTTAACAACCATAAAGATTTGTCAAACTCTATCACCGACTTCATGAAAACAAGTATTACTACATTCTTTGATGGTTTTTGCTGTAAATTTTAAAGGATTGACATGAAATTTGGCATACGCATAGCTAACATGCCAAAGAAAAAAAGTGATATTGTGCCAATGTGTGCTATTGCCCTGGGGTGAGTTTCACTCTTTCTCTGGGGTGAAAAACGTTCAAAATAAGTCCGGACTTCGATAAACTGATTAATATTAAGCAACCTTTATTCCATACTTACAAAGTATGTGTACTTACAAATTAGTATGTGAATTTGGGGGGTGAGTTTCACCCCGAGGAGGGGTGATATACAAAATATAGATAGATACACAAAAGATATACAAAAATGTTTCAAAACATCGAAAAAATGTGGTAAAATGCAAATATACATATCATATTATGATAAAATTGCGATTTTGGCGATTTGCCTTTTTGGATAGAATGATGATGATGTTGATTAGGATAAAACTGCGAAGAATTTTTTTATCGAAATATAGTAAAAAATATGAAAAATATACCAAAAAGCTTGAAAAAATATGTAAGTATGTAAGGAAAAACATAAATAATTAAATAAACTTTTGACAACACAACACAAAAGTTTGAAACACTCACTATTTGGATTGGTTGTCCTGGCTTGTGATTTTCTTCTTTGCAGATGACGCTCACGGATCGATGTCAATGTCCAACGGACGTCCGAGCACGGACGTCCAATGGACGTTCATATTTATTCAACACGTAAGTACGTCCAACGTCGGACGTCCGAAGGACGTTCATTTATAGTCCATCCGCATTAGGACTAAAACTGGACCTATTTTGGGCACACGTACGCTCAACTTCAAAAAGATGCTCTCAATATTCATCTGTAGTAAGGATACATTGATAAAAATTATATTTTTGCTTATTAGAATTAACCACCAAACTTCTATCATCTTGGTAAAGGGAATAATAAAACATTATAAAGTCCACTTTACATCAACAATAATTGAACAAGAAATTGACGACAAGTTATTCAAGGTCAAATTTGGCTTATACAAAACACAATTCTACTTCCAATTTTGCCGTGAATAAACAGAAAATAAAGAAATTTGACAAAATAAAACATATCCAATTGTTCTATTTCATCAAATTCCTTCATTTTCTTTTACAAATCATACATTTTGTACTCGTCAAATTTGGCCTTGAATAACTTAGTCAATTTCTTGTTCAATTTATTGTTGATGTAGAGTGGACATAACGAATAATTTACCGATCAGATTTTCACACTTTACATAAAAACAAAAACATGTATTAGATATTAAACTACATATACAGTTTTGAATTAAATATGATTTATAATCTTTTCCATTTAAACTATTTTATTAACATAATTAAGTTAATATTTTATTACATAATTTTGCTGTTTAATCCCCTTATTGGTAGAATATGTACAATATGGACGATTGGAAAAGGTCCGTATTTCGTCCGAGTACGGACGTCCAAAGGACGTTCATATTTATTCCACCCGAAGGACGTCCAACACCGGACGTCCGAAGGACGTACATATTTAGTCCACCCGAAGGACGTCCAACGCCGGACGTCCAAAGGACGTACATATTTAGTCCACCTGAAGGACGTCCAACGCCGGACGTCCAAAGGACGTACATATTTAGTACACCCGAAGTACGTCCAGCGTCGGACGTCCAAAGGACGTCCGTTTATGGTCCATGGACGTTAGGACCAAAAATTGACCTATTTTGGACGTCCAAAGGACGTCGTGTGCTATTAGGGTATTAAATATAACAAAAGTATATAAAATTCGGATTTCCGGGTAAAACATCCTTCGTCATTTTAACATCCTACAATCATTTCATAACGGCGGCGTATTATCCTATAAGTACTTTGTGTAGAGATCGTTTATTTTCTAAGAAAAAATGAAAGGCGGTTAATGAGCTGTCTCTCTTGGTTCTCGAATTAATACAGACCACAGCCTGTGCGTGGAAATATTTTGTCGAATTAAAAAATTTAAATTTTGTTTTGGACTAATGAAATAAAACATTTTAGTAGTTCCAAAATGACACAAAATCTAGGCATCGGATAAAAAAGTTTATTTGAAGAAAGTGTATTTTTTTGTTCTTCTTAATGGCGGTACAGGCTCGTTTTTTTAATATTGTATTTAATTACAGAATAATTTTCAAATATTACCTAACATATTTTTCAAATTGGGCTCTGTACCGCCATTCTTTATTATATTACGGATACGTGTGCCCAATATCTTGAAAAAATATTCAAAATTACAGCCGCAATCTTGGAACGCGTTTTGGCTACCTGTTGATCGCTACTGTATCACCTTAAACAATTTTTTAAACAAATTCACAAAAATAATTTTTTCATTACGAACGATTTTTTAGATAAGTTGGGTTATTCTGAGCAAAAAAGGTATCTTGAGATTTTTCTCTAAAATTGATTTTTGTCGAGTTATATGGCCATTTTCGCATTTTTCAGGTTTTAAATCGCGTATAACTCGACAACAATCAATTTTAGAGAAAATTGACAAGAGACCTTTTTTGTTCAGAATGTCCAAAATTATCTAAAAAAAATTGTTCAAAGTGAAAAAATTATTTTTGTGGATTTGTTTAAAAAATTGTTTAAACAATTTTTCGACCACGGCACCTTGTGAATATGTTATAAGGACCTCTTTTTGAGTAAGTTTGTGCAAAAAAATCGAATCGGAATAATTTCACTAACAGGGGCGACGATAAATCCGGGACTATAGCGCTAATTATTAATAATTAAAAATAACAGCTTTGTAATAAAATAATGACAAAAATCTCTTAAGGACCTTGAAGCAAGGGTTTGAAACTTGATCTGCTCACTTTTTAATTTCATAATAATAACTTTTAATCGAGTTATTAAGACTTAAAAATGGCCATTTTCGCATTTTTCAAATTTTTAATCGCATATAACTCGACAACAATCAATTTTAAACAAAAATGGCAAGACACCTTTTTTGCCCAGAATGACACAAGTTATCTAAAAAAAATTGTTCGAAATGAAAAAATTGTTTTTGTGAATTTGTTTCAAAAAAATTTTTTAATTTTTTAAACAATTTTTCGACCAATGCACCGCCCGGCACCCTTTGGATATGTTATAAGGACCTCTTTTTGAGTAAGTTTGTGCAAAAAAATCGAATCGGAATAATTTCGCTAGCGGGGGCGACGATACTGCCCGGTCTACTTTTGATGCTGATGGTGATAGAATAGATACTTTTTATATAACAAAAATAAAACTTTTTTTAAACTCTTTAAAAAATTTGTGGCGGGTTTTCCCCGAAAAGTGCGTTATTTTTTGGACATTTTACGTTGAACTAGTCGATTTGGAATTTGACGAATAAGAACCAACTTTTGATTAGCTCCAACTCTGTTTTTATTGTGTGTCCAGACTTCATACATACATCATTTTTTTTACTGTTTTATAAGCTTTATATTTGCTAGGAATAGTTTTTCGATCAAATACTTACTTTTTGATTTATTTGCGAAAAACCATCTAAAAACAAAAGTTACAAGGAATTTAATTAGTTTATCCACTTACGGACTTATTTGGACCTATATTTTTTCACACTCGAGAAGGGGGTGGTACTCATCCCCAGAAAAAAAGCACACACTGGCACTCTGATGTTCATTTAGCGAAATATCGCAGGGTTCGTATTTAAAATTTTTAATTTACTCCTCACCCCTTTCCGTGGGGGTTCGTTTTTGGTATCATTCGATAGACTTTTGAAAAATATTGAACACGCATTTTTTAGTTTTTCGATCTGACGTTCATTTCGCGAAATATTCGCTTTTTTGTGAAACTTTGTGACTCGCCCATCATTTCTTCAGATTTGGGAACACTTAATAATCGGAGGGGGCCAAGTCAGGAGAGTAAGCCGCATGAGAAAGTAATTAGAACCCCAACTCGAATTTTTGCTACTGTCACAACGCTCTTGTGAGTCGATGTATTGTCTTAGGTCTTGAGAACACTTTTTTCTTCTGCTTATGGAGTCGTTTTTCATTCATCACATACCGGAACTCACCACATAAATTTTGAAGACCCTGACATCAAAACTGTATTAAATTATATGTGATCTAAGTAAGTTAATGAAAAGTCAGAATAGATAGAGTAGAACACTTATAAAAAAAATTGTAACAAGCAATTGGACATCGTAAGTTCTAATTTTTCACAAAAAGTGACCGGAAGTTGAACCGGCAGTCGATATTTGAACCCTTCGTGTAACTTTTTGTCAGCTGATATGACGGATGAATTTTGTTCACCTACAGATATGGACGAACAGACAGGCATGAAACCGGAAGTATGTATTTGTTCTGGTCTTTCTTAGTCGTGTTGACCAATAGTTTGTACTATTTCGACGAATTTAAAACAGTACTTTCGGTTGCAACTCTGGAACAGGCAGTCCGAGGTCAAACTTCTCACATGTAATATCATATTTTGGTTATAGGCTTTCATTTGACACCTTATTTGTCATTCTTTCTGTCCTACTAATAGACGAGTTGTGTTTATTGACGGACAGACATGGATAATTCTAGGTTTTCACATTTAATGATAAAAACAATAATTATACAATTCAGTTAACCTGACTATATCATTGTGATAATGACTTCTTATCTAAAAGTGACAACGGCAATAATTGCCGTTGTAATAATTATTATTCCATTCACTCACGATAAAATATCGCAAAACCTCCAGATTTTAAAGAACCGCTTGGATTGACATAAAATTTGGCACACACGTAGCTAAAATGCCAAAGAAAAAAGTGAGATTATGCCGATATGTTCTCTTGTCCTGGATGTGACTTTCACCCCTTCTTGGAGGTGAAAAAACATACGTGCAAAATAAGTCCGGAAGTGGATAAACTGACTAATTCTAATTCTAAGCAAATTTTGTTCTATAAAAGTTTTAGGTCAATACTTTTCGAGGTATGTGCGAGTGAATATGTTTATTTTTCATAGAAAAACACGTTTTGGACGGATTTTCGCAAATAACTCAAAAAGTAAGTATGTACATATTTTATCGAAGAAAATATTCCTAGCAATAATATAGCTTATGAAAAAGAGGTGTCAGTATAAGGTCTGTAGACCCAGTAGAAGCAGGGTTGCAGCTAATGAAAAATAGGTTCTTATTCGTCAAATACCAAATCGAATATTTCAACGTAAAATAACCAAAAAAATAAAGCACTTTTCGGGAAACACTCATCATAACTCTTTTAAAGTGTTTAAAAAAAATTTTTTTTGGTGTTTTTAAAACAGTTTCTAGCGTGAAAAGTAAGCAAGTTACGCTGAAAATAAAATCGTTCCCTGTTTTTCGGCAAAAGAAAGTCATGAAAATTAATTGTTACCGCTTCACACGTTACTTTAGATAAATGTATTGTTTATACAGGGTGTCTCCGAAAATAGTGCGTTCCTTTAAGGTGTGGATATAATACACAATTTAGAACAAAAAGGTGTTGTAACATTTTTTCCTTAAGTTAACCGTTTCAACAAAAATTACGTTGTTCTCCATAAGAGTAAATTTTTATTTTCATAAATTTATATGACCTGGCAACATGGCGTAGAAGAACCTGTGACTGTGAAATTTAATCTAATGGGACCCCTTGTTTATTTACTAATTGAGTATCAATTTGCATATCAAAATGTGTTTTCGTTTTTTGGTCAAACGGCTGAATTTAGAATAAAATGTTATAAGACTTTTTTGCTCTACATTGTGCTTTCTATCTATACCTTTAAGGAACGCACTATTTTCGGGGAAACCCTGTATATGATCTGTAAGTTGCATTGGTTCAAAATGCTTATTTTTGAAAGGGGTTTTGTTGAAAGGCCTCGAACGAATCACTAGTCACGAGTATGTATATGCAAATTTTGAACAGCCATATCTTAACCAATTTTTGTCTTCCAGAAAATCAAAAAATTCCAAATATTTAAAAAAGCAACACCTACATTTTTTACTCTTTAAGATATTTGGTATCACTAATAATTTTTAAGTTATATTGACAAAAGTCTTTTTTTCAAAATTAAAGATTTAAAAAAATTTACTTTAAAAC
This sequence comes from Diabrotica virgifera virgifera, assembly GCF_917563875.1. Lineage (NCBI taxonomy): Eukaryota > Metazoa > Arthropoda > Insecta > Coleoptera > Chrysomelidae > Diabrotica > Diabrotica virgifera. Next base: position 7,657,512 of record NC_065450.1, read on the forward strand.
CAAATTTTTCCACAAATAAGCACTTTGAACTGATGAAACTTACAAACACAAACAATACATAAAGTTACTTGTGAAGTGGTAACGATTAATTCCATTTGGGCTGTTAATTAGAGGGAGTTTTTAGAATATTTTTAACCAAAAAAAAAGGAACAACTGTATTTTGAGCGTAACCTGCTTACTCTTGCTGCTGGAAACTTTAAAAAAAAATTAAAATAAACGTTTTCTTAAACACTTTAAGAAAGTTGTAATAAGTTTTCCCAGAAAAGTGTTTCATTTTTTTTATTTCACGTTAAAATATTCGATTTGGAATTTGAGATATAAGAGCTTATTTTTCACTATAGTCTGTTTTTAAACAAGAGGAGTCATTCAAATTTCCCGCGCCGTACACCTTGTTTGTAATTGGTACAACCTCAGGCAATTTTACTCATATCAAATTTTGACACTATTGGCATTTCATAGGTCAGTTTATTTATTTTATCAGCAATTTTTGTATTTTCTGCGTTCTTCCTTTTATTTGTAGATTTTTAGTCAAGATTACCGTCAAAGGCCGATATGATCAACCAAAAAAGAAGATTTATCTGATGATATTTCTAGTGACTTTCTTGGGTGTGAATCTGCCATTTAGTTTACCTACTCCTCTTGGTTTTAAAACAAAGCTTAGCAATAACTCTGCTTCTACTGGGTCTACAGACCTGACACATATACCATTTTTTCACTTTTTTATAAGCTATATTTACTATTTGCTAATTTTTTTTCAATAAAGTACCTACTTTTTGAGTTATTTGCGAAAAACCGTATAAAAACGTTTTTTTTTTTGTTGAAAAATGAACATATTCACTCGCAAATATCTCTAAAAGTATTGACTTAGTGAAAAACGCTATAAAATAGAAGTTGCTTAGAATTAGTCAGTTTATCCAATTCCGGACTTATTTGAACGTATTTGTTTTCATACCCTATAACCGACGAAACTCACCTCCAGATCAAAAGCACATATCGGCACAATATCACTTTTTTTCTTTAACATATTAGCTATAGGTACGTGTCCCAAATTTTATGTCAAACCAAGCGTTTCTTCAAAATTCTGACCAAAAACCCTAAGTAAATTAAACGAAAATATAAAATGAATTTTTCAAACAAATATTTTAAGTCGGTATGAGAAATTTTAATTTAACAGATGAAATCAAATAGACACAATTCAACTCGTAAAATATTTAGACCCTTGCTTGGTAATCCAGCTGAACAGGTAAAGAACCTACCTTTTATGTAGTTTATAATCTGAGAGGATGGAATATTTTACCAAAATATTCCATCCTCTAAGTTTACAATAGACCTTTTCTACCTGTCCTCAAAAGATCGGTATTTTTAACTCGTGGCAACGTCGAAAAGCGGCAAAATGATGGGAAATACACATTTTTATGTGGTGGAAGTCAAAATGGTTATGAAGTGTAAAAATTTTTGTATATAATTTAAATTTTTAAAATTAAAATTTTAGAAAACTGAGAACGATACAGGGCGTTAAAAAATGCGCTCAACAAACATACACGAATTAAAATTCGAAAATGATAGTATTTCTTGGTGATGCCAAATGACTGCAACATGAAAAGATGACATAATGATAGCGGGATGTATATATATATATATATATATATATATATATATATAGGTCTTTTAGATATTTCTTTATTCGTCGTCGTCTTAAGTAATACGTTTATAGTGAATTTGTGAATATATGTTTATTGATAACACTTACAAAATTAGGGTAGCTTTTGTTACTAGGCACACACACGTCTTACTGTTGCTGATGGTAATATGCGACTCTCTTTTTTGTCTCCCGTCTCGCGCCTTGATCTTGCGGCGAACGATATGAGCTCATATGTGGGGCATGGATATATACACATATAAACTTAAATTAATATTTTGATTTATTGTAAAATATCTACACTCGGCCCTCCTGACAAGAATCCGTCTCGGATTCTTCCGATTCCCCATCGATCCATGGCTTCATATACTCGGCGCAAGTAGACGTATTGTTCGGGCCATCATGAACTCCTACCTTGATAACGTCGTATCTATCATTTCTCTTCACTTTGATAACTTCATAAGGCCCAAGAAATTTTTATCTAATTTCAGATCAGGTCCAAACTGTGTCCTCTTTATAGCTACTAGGTCTCCTTCTTTGTATATTCTAGCTTCTTTCCTTGTGCTGTCATAACCTCTTTTATTATCTTCTTGAATTTTTGCAATGCGCTTCTTAGCATGAATTCGCATCTCTTCTCTCTGCTCAGAGAATTCTTCGACAACTTCTTTGTCTATTAATTCTTGAATCTTTATGTCTTCCTTACTTCTCATTTTCTTTCCAAATAATATGTCAAACGGTGTACAGTCTATTGTTCTCTGGTACTTCGAATTCAAAGCTTGTTGCACTCTACTTAAGTGTTTATACCATTTGGTTGGGTTTTCAATAGATAGTTTCGTTAATACAGGAATTATTATCCGATTTATTCTCTCAACTTGACCGTTTCCTCTTGGTGCACCTGCAGTAATGGTAAGAAGTTCAATATTTTCTTCCTTCTTCTTCTTCTTCTTCTTCCTCTTTATAAGCAATTCTGCTTGTTCATTGGCGGATTGATACCTCTATGGAAGGTTGTCGCTCCATCTTTTGCGCGGTCGGCCGATACTTCTTCTGCTGATTGGTGATTTATCTCGTGCTATTTTGACCACACGTGTCTCCCCCATTCTGGTTATATGGTTGTTCCATTCTTTTTTTCTATTTAGTGTCCATTCGTTTATACACTGTACGTTACATTGTCTTCTAATATCTTCGTTCCTCTTTCGATCTCTCAGTGTATTTCCTGTAATTCTTCTCAGTACTCTCATCTCTGCCGTTTTCAGTAGTCTTTGTGTTGTGGCTGTATCGGGTCTTGTTTCTGATGCATATGTCATTATTGGTCTTACACTGGCTTTATAAATTCTTGACTTCATCTCAGTGTTAATATGTCGGTTTCGCCATATAGTGTTATTAAGGCATCCTGCCAATCTATTTGCTTTTTGTACTTGATTTCTCACTTCTTTGTCTAGGTCTCCGTAACTTGACAATGTAATTCCAAGGTATTTTACTTCCATTACTTGTTCAATACTGATACCATCAATTTCTATTTTGCATTTGATTGGTTCTTTACTGATTACTAAAGTTTTAGTTTTTTGAGATGAAATTGTCATATTGAATTCTTTTGCTCTTATGTTAAATCTGTGGACTAATCTTTGCAGACTATCTTCATCTTGGGCTATCAATATTGCGTCGTCTGCGTAGCAGAGTATTTTTACTTCTTTGTTTCCCATTCTATATCCTCTTCCTTTGTTGACGTTTTTGATGATTTCATCCATGATTAAATTGAAAAGCAGAGGACTCAATGAGTCTCCCTGTCTTATTCCGCTGCCTATATCTACAGGTTCTGTAAGTTGTCCATCTATTCTGACTTCCATCTTGTTATTTTGGTAGATGTTCTCAATAGTTTTTATGATATCTAGAGGGATTTCTCTATTATACAGAAGGTGGATTACATCCCTGAGATATTTTCTTGCTGACAATATAATTTGAATTCATTAGATGTAAATCCCGTTCCTTTATCCGTTATTATTTGTTTAGGATTCCCGAAAATTTTTTGCTGTCTAGCTAAACAATCTAAAATTTCTTTTGTGGTAGTGCTCTTTGTTGGATACAACCACACAAATTTCGAAAAGTCGTCAATTATAACCAAAATATATTTAAAATTTTTATTTGTTGACAAAAGGGGTCCTAAGTGATCAACATGGTAAGTGAGAAGTGGTCCCTCTTTTGGTAAAGGGTTTAGAAAACCTTCCTTTTTCCCATCTTTCTTATTTCCTAAAATGCACTTTATGCAATTTGTGATGATATTTTTGATCTTCTCTTTTGCCTTTTTGACATAGTACTCTTTCAAGTACCTCTTTCGTCTTCGTCACTGAAACATGTCGTATCTCGTGTGAGCGTCTTAAAATATCATTTTGCATAGCCTCTGGTACAACTATAAGTTCTTTATCGTCTACGTATTTATATAAAATATCATTTTTTAGGAAATAATTATTATATTCGTCTTCACGTTCCAATATCTTCTTTATTGATTGAATATATTCATCTTTTTCTTGCGCTATCTTTAGCCTTTTGATAATTCCACACTCTATTTGTTCGTCCTCTGACAACACAGCACAATGTCTGCTAAGAGCATCAACATGAGACATTCGGGTGCCTGCTCGATGTTCTATTTCATATTCGTATTCCTCTAATAGTAAAGCCCATCTTGCCACTCTCGTAGTTAGATCGTTTTTGTCCATCGTCTTCTGGAAAGCTTGGCAATCTGTTACTATCTTGAATTTAGTACCTAATAAATAAGTACGGAACTTCTTTACTGCTTGGATGACAGCTAGTACTTCCAATTCGTAACTTGAGTATTTTTCTTCAGCTGGCGTCGTCTTTTTGCTCATATAATATATCGGATGAAATTTATTATCTACAAAAGATTTTTGCATCAGACAAGCTCCGTATCCGTATTTGCCTGCATCTGTGTGAAGTTCTAAATCATAACCCGACTTGAAAATTTCCAGAACTGGTCCGCTACTCAAAAGATATTTTAATCGTTTAAAAGCTTTTATATGAGGTTCCTCCAATGTAAACGGTTGGTCTTTCTTAAGCAAATCGCTTAACGGCTTAGCGATCAGTGCGTAAGATTGTATGAACTTCCTAAAATATCCAGTTAGTCCCAAAAATGATTGTACTTGTCTTACGGTAGTTGGTCTTGGATATCTTTTTATGGCTAACGAGTTTTCTTCCGACGGTCCAATTTTATTCTCCATGATTATAAAACCCAAAAATTCTATTCTTCTCTTCAAAAATTGACATTTCTTCTTCTTGATTTCTGGCCCATAGTCTTTCGCTCTATCTAAAACTATTTTAAGTCTCTCTAGTCCTTCTTGTTCGGTATTACTCAAAATAATGACGTCGTCCATGTAGTACATTACTATCTTCTTTCTAGTGAGTTCTCTAAAAATGTGAGCGACGGATCTTTGAAAAACTGCTGGGCTGTTGCAAAATCCAAAAGGGCATTTTAGAAATTCGTATTGTCCATCAGGCGTCACAAAAGATGTATACTTACGGCTTCCTTCTTCGACGGCTACGTGAAAAAATCCGTTTTTAAGATCAATCGTACTGAAACATTTAGCTCCTTGTAGGCTATCGGTTACATCTTCAATTAATGGTAAAGGAAATCTATCTTTTAAAACACGTTTGTTTAATTTCCTATAGTAACAGCAAATTCTAGTATTTCCGTCCTTTTTCTTTACCAAAACAATCGGACATGCAAAATCTGAACAGCTCTCTTGTATTATTCCTTCATCTAGCCAGGTTTGTATCTGTCCTCGTACGTCTTCTTTCTCAGATATTGACAATCTCCGTGGGCTTTGATATATTGGTTCCTCGTCTTTTAAAATGATCTTCATTTCAATTTCCGTTGAAAATATTTTTCTTGGTTCATATTCCTTTATCATTATTTCTACTTCTTTTCTGCATTGGTCGTCTTCAATGTGACTTACTTCAATAGCTTCCTCGTCTTTTCTGTCTAGTGATATTTTCATAAGAAAGTTTTCGTCTTCTTTTCTTCGTACTGTTATTTCACCGTCCGTTATAACAACATTGGCTTTTCTGGTCAAATCATTTCCAACGATTGCCGTAAATCGAGATACGTCGGTTGGTATAACATGTATTTTCAACTCCATTTCTTCATCGTTAACATGTACAATTTGCGTAAAAGTTCCCAATGTCGAGGCTCTATTAGTACCAATTCCTCGTAAGTTTATAATTTCTGCGGTCAACTTAATGTTTTGAAAATGGTTTTCATACACGTCATTTCTGATAACCGTAATTTCGCTTCCAGTGTCAAATAAAGCTATCAGCTCCACACCGTTAATGTTGAGCTTAACTGCACTGCTGGGTATTACATCAATCGTTGCGATACTTGTCGACGTGCTGGGTTCTTCTGCGGCTCTGTTTGTGCTTGGCCTTTGCGTACACATGCTAGATGTGTGTCCAAATTTATTGCAACTAAAACATTTGAGTCCCTTGCTCTTATTAGGACAGTTCTTTGATATATGGCCTCTATCTCCACAATTGTAACAATATCCTGCTCTTTCAATTTTTGGTTTATGGGTTACTTTCCTTGCATCTCCTTTGGTGGTTTCATCTCTATGGCTTCTAGTATCTGGTACCTTTTCTTTCGTTATCGTTCTTTTCATACTTGCTCGTATTTTTCATACATTTGTACCTTTTTTTTAAACTGCCTAAAATTTTTTGCCCCATACAGTACTATTTTGTTGCTAGTATCGTCCTGTATACCATCAATAATATACTGAATAATCACTTCTTCCTCTATGTAGGCTCTACTACCTATTTCCCTAATATTCAGTACATATTCTTGCACGGACTCATCTTTCTTGTCTTCTATTCATCAACATTTTGTGAATTTCAGCGCTGCTAATACTTTCCTCAAATTCTGCTATTAGCTTTGTCTTTAGCACAGACCACGTCTTTATTCCTCTTTTCGACTGAACAAATAGTTTGGCTAATCCTCGTAGTAGGTTCTTTCCAAAAATTAGTTTCTGTAAATCATTCCACCCTATAATTTCAGCTACTTCTTCAAAATCTTGGATCCACTTACGTACGGGATACTCGTCTTTGCCATTGAAAGTTCTTATACTTTCTTCGACGTCCCTGAAAGTCAACGAAAATAATTCCGGCTTTTTTCCTCTTCGTCTTTCACCAATGATTTCTTTTACATCGTCTGAATCATCGTTCTCGTCGTCCTGAAAATCCTCCTGAATTTCTTCCTGAAAATCTTCCTGAATTTCTTCGTCTGTTACGTCATCATCTTTGTCATTTTCTAAATTATCGTCATTTTCTTCCATCTTTGGTTCATTTCGAAATGCGCAAACGTGTTCGGTCACCTCGTCTTTCGAGCCAGTGTAGTTCAAATCAAGAATATTACAAATTGCTATCAAATCTGATATCCCTACCTCAGATATGCTACTCAATTTATTCGAATACTCGTCAGAATCTTTATTGAAATTGAAGCCACTAAACTTACCTAAAATTTTTCTGTGTTTTCGTGGAACACCCTTATCCCCAAAAGCAATGGTATATAATATTTTAATCGCAGTTAAATTTCCCGTCTTTAAATTTTGCTGAATATTCGGAAAAGATGCTTGCCATGTTTATATTAAAATTAAATTATAACGACAAAAAAAAAATAAAATTGCAATATTTGTATTAAAAAAGTAACTATCTAAATAATAAAATATACTGTATAAATCACCCTGTAAAAGTAAAGACCGTTTGAAGCCTTGTAACAAAAACAGTACAAATTATAGGAAACAATAATTATTATAAAATTTTATGTAAAAAGCACAAATTAACGACCAATAAACTGAACCAATGTCTTAATTTTAATTAGTTTCTGTTTTTACGTCACTCACTGGGATGCTGAACCCATTAAAATTATAAGCGTCTGGCGGCCTTGACTATTTGGCTCTTGGCATGCATTCATTGACAGTAAAAAATTAAATATGCACCATACCTCGTTACGTCCTTAAGTTTCTTATCGTCTTACCATCTACTATCTAGGTATTAATCTTTCGTCTTGGTATCGGCTGGATTATATAGAACTGTTATTTTTATTTGTCGCCTGGTTAAAAATAATAAACTATCGGCTCCATATAATAATCTCGTCGCTCTATCACAAATTCACTAAGGGCGTATGATCTCGGTTTGAGCCCCCAATTGTAGGTCTTTTAGATATTTCTTTATTCGTCGTCGTCTACTATTAGATCTACACGTCGTCGTCTTAAGTAATACGTTGATAGTGAATTTGTGAATATATGTTTATTGATAACATTTACAAAACTAGGGTAGCTTTTGTTACTAGGCACACACACGTCTTACTGTTGCTGATGGTAATATGCGACTCTCTTTTTCGTTTCCCGTCTCGCGCCTTGATCTTGCGGCGAACGATATGAGCTCATATGTGGGGCATGGATATATACACATATAAACTTAAATTAATATTTTGATTTATTGTAAAATATCTACATATATGAAGCCTATAACTTAAAAATTAGAATTTTACCTGATATGAGGTATACACCGTCAGATTCGTCTATAGTCCTTCTACAAACGCTCAGTTATTGGCGCAATTCGTAGGTTGAAATTTTGAGTAATTTTCGAAAAACCAAAATTTTAAAAGTTAAGTTTTACAAAAAGACTAAGTTTTCACTCTAATGGCATATAAAACAACATAATGCTATTCTACACCCCACCAGAATGAAAACAATGGGAACCTTCTCTGGTTACACCTCCGAGGCTTCTACAATTTGCAAGCCATACGGATGCTGAGACTAAGGAAGATGAGGGAATTCTACAATTTACAATTCACGTCCCATCTGCTCAGCGAGGTAAAGTTCCAACGAGAATGGTTCCCTTCATACTCCACACAGAGTAAATGTAAATAAAAAATGAATAACCATTTACAATTTAATTAAGTTTTTCGGTGTTTCGGCGTGATACTGATCCGTGTGTATGTCTGATCCTGACCGATTGGACACCATTAGAAAGCTTAACTCAACGCTATTAATTTGGTGTATTTGCGGTTCTCCTGTCTCTTCTTGAATCGAAGATATATACCCCCAAAAAATATACCGTTTTGTACCTACCATGTCCTATAGCTGGCTTGTGGGTGGTCAAAAGTCACAAACTACACCGGTTCTGAATCGGGTCTGACCCCCTCTTCAAACACAGGAAAAAAATCAGATCGGTTTGACTTTACCAGTCACATACATACATATCCACAAATATTTCCCTTTTTTTTAAATAGAAATTGAGTCATATTTCTGAGCTCGGTAACTTTTGAATGGTATAACCGATTTTCAAAATTAGACATGCGTTGGAAAGATAATGATCACTACTATTAGAAGCCGCAAAGGTGGGACTTAAATTTTCGAAGTTTTTGTGAGTTTTTGGGACGAGAACAAAAAACAGGCCCTAAATAGGAAGGGCCGTTAAATCCACACCCTTGGACCAAAATGGATGGTTGACATATGAATGGGTGAGTCTTTTCCTGAACTTTAAGATGAGAGTTGGCACAATTTTCAATTCCGTTAGATTTAGAAAATCGAAAATTTCGTGTATACAGGGTGATTGATTAGTGGGGTAAAGTGCACCTTTGAGCTTCATATTACAAAATTAGTTAGAATGTTACAGGGTGTTCTATAACACAGTGGCAGACCAAACTTATGTTTTTTTAAAGGGAACACGCTATATTTTATTTTATATTCGAAATCCTGTTAACTTCTCCATCACAAAAATATAAAGGTTTGTAATGTTATACAGGGTATTTACAAAGTTATAACCAATTTTGTATGAAAATCGTAACAAGTTCAACTTCCTGGATAAATAAAAATAAGCACAACAGCAATGGTTTATTAATACAATATTTTTTTACTTATTGTCAAAATTTTCAAGATTTATTGACATTGCTAATTTTCTTTATACCAAATACAGGGTGAGTCAAAACGCAAATACATTATTTTCTCAGTAATGTTAAATGGAACACCCTGTATTTTATATCATTATTGAAAAGTAACATTACCGTACTTTAATTTTTATATAACATTCCCTATGCCCAAATTTATTAGTTTTCGAGATATTTTCATTTTTCAGAGAAAATTATTTTAGGTGCTTAAATTTATCTAAATTTTAAGTAAGCCATGACTGAGCTGGCAATTTACGATTACCGATTATCAATCCGGTAATCAATGTAACACTGTAGCAAATAAAGAAATAAAAATAATTTATTAGTAATACATTTTAGAAACAAAAACACAACCACAACATGCAACATTTTTGAAACAATTAAAAACTATATTTTTATGTAAATGCAACAAATAAACAAAGAAAATCAGTAATAAATTTTACAAAAAAAGCACACAAACACAAAATACAACATTTTCTGAAGAAAATTAAACACTACTTTTGTATTTAAATGTAACAAATAAAGAACCAAACATAATTTATCAGTAATACATTTTGCAAAAAAACATGTTTGAAAAATTAGAAGCTACTTTTAATAAAATATTTTTAATATTTAATTACATAAGGTGTTCAAAATTATCTCCTAACACATTTATCCACGTCTAAAAACGATCATTGGATGAGCTACTTACTCTACGAAGCATTTGTAAATTAACACATCGAAATACACTTTGTATTATATTTTTCATGTCATCCCTTGTTGTTGGAGGTATTTTAAAAACTTCATTATTAACGTAACCCCAAAAAAATCACTCCAGTTTATTAAATTCTGGTGATTTGTGTGGCCACGCTACTGGTCTATTGAAAAATGAAAATATCTCGAAAACTAATAAATTCAGACATAGGGAATGTTACCTAAAAATTAAAGCACGGTAATGGTACTTTTCAATAGTGATATAAAATACAGGGTGTTCCATTTAAAATTACTGAGAAAATAATGTACTTGCGTTTTGACTCACCCTGTATTTGATATAAAGAAAATAAGCAATATCGACCATTCTTGAAAATTTTGACAATACGTTAAAAGATGTGGCATTAATAAACGATTGCTGTTTTGCTTATTTTTATTTATACAGGAAGTTGAACTTGTTACGATTTTCATATAAAATTGGTTATAACTTTGTAAATTCCCTGTATAACATAACAAACCTTTATACTTTTGTGATGGAGAAGTTAACAGGATTTCGAATTTAAAATAAAATATAGGGTGTTCTATTTAAAAAAACATAAGTTTGGTCTGCCACTGTGTTATCGAACCCTCTGTAACATTCTAACTAATTTTGTAATGTGAAGCTCAAACGTGGCTTAAATTTTTGTTATTAACTTTTATTGCTATCTATTACTATAGCGGATCTATTCATCCCCACTTATCAATCACCCTGTATATAGTGTCGCGTGTAGGGGGTGTGGGTGTGCGCTACTGGCGAGAACTGCCGTTCTCTGGTAAAAGAACAAGTTATGATTTTTCATGCTGTAATGAAACTTTACGTCTTTAATTTACGTAAACTTTAAAACATTTTAAAAAATATAAAAAGTCCAGATGCATAATTTATTAAAAATAATAAATAATAATTTAAATCTCAAACTTTTCGTGGAACTACTTTCTGGTAACATCCTAAATCTCTGATTTTTTACAATTTATAAGACAAGAGACGACGATAAAGGAGACGAAAAGGACTCTATAATATTCAGTCAAATTTTGTTTCATTCGTCTAGGAAAGTTCCGAAAGTTAGATCCTAGGATTCAAAAATCTGAGTAAAGATAAAAGTGACTCTTAGTACTCAAAAATCTGAGTAAAGATAAAAGTGATTCTTTTATCTTTACTCAGATTTTTGAGTACTAGAAACAGTTGGATCTTTCGGATCTTAACTTTGGAATCTTTTCCCAGACTCTAGCTAGGCGAATGAAGCGAAATGTGACTGCATATTGTAGTCATTTTCGTCTTCTTTATTCGTCGTCTCTTATCTTATAAGTTGTAAAAGTCAGAGATTAACCCTAAGCTCCTAGCGTTACATGTATGTAACGCAAAACCGCTAAAATCTTAAGCCTAAAATCGGGAAGTGATTATAATTTTAACTAGATGGTGATGCAAAACTTTTAATGGACACTTGTTTACTAGTTTTCAGCAATTGGTTCAGGGCCGCGTTTAGGTCAACTGACGCCCTAGGCAATTCTCTAGTAGCCGCCCTTCAACCATGTACCATTTTTGCGAAAAAAAAATTGAAAAATTTGCAAAAACACTAAAAATGGATTTAAACTACGATGTTTATATACCTATAACAGAAAAAAAATTCATTCCAGTTCGATCACATTAGAGACTTCTTTTCAAAAAAAAATTTTTTTCTTGACAAAATCGGCAAATAGTTAACACGTTCTTGCGTCATACTTGATGGGAAATTATTTTTAATTCTTGACATTTTCAAAAATGACCTTTCAGCGGACACGTTGGCAACTGGGATGCACAAGTAAATGTACAAAGCAATGCCAAAATTAGGGAAAATATCTTTCAATCCACTTAGTGCAGTCACTGAAGGTTTTCACCTCCGATACCGTTGAACCTCCTTCAATTTTCATGAAAATTGGTGAGTAGTTAGAGGATACCTCAAGGAATAAAGGTGACATGATGCCGACTTGCGCTTTTACCGTGGTCGTGAATGCCACCTCTTCTCGGGGATGAAAATTATTTTTATAATAATACCATAAATCGATAGAGAGACAAATTCTAAGCAAACTTCGTTATATATAGTTATTAATATAAATCAATACTTTTTGAGTTATTAAAGATCAAAGATTTTATTTTTTTATAAAAAAATGCATGTTTTAAAGCTGTTGCTATATTTTTTTCAACGAGTACTTACTCAAATCTACATAAGTATTCAAGCTTAAATAACGGGAAAGAGATGCATTTTATAAAATATACCTACTGCTTACACACTTGTTAAAGTACTTCGGAGTACCTATCAAATGAGCTCCAGTAGAAGTTAATATCATCACAATTAAGCAAGTTATGATGAAAATAAGAGAACCCTTTAGAACTTTTTAGGAAAAAGTGAAAAATGAAACATACACCATTTCCACAAAAATTAAAATTTATAGTAATCCTTAGCAGAATTTCTTTATATTAGCATAAATAATGATTTCAACAATTTTGACCGGTTTAGAATGCATATTAAAAAATAGATATAATTTAAAAAAAATCAGAATTTTTAAAATTATCGTAATTTTTATTTTCTTTTGGTAATAACTCCAAAAATACTCAATATACGTAAAAAGTGATATATGTATAACCAAATTTTAGTTTTCTTTGTATCAAATATTTTAACTTTTTATATTTTAAAAACTAACGGAGGTATTTAAAAAAACAATTGAACAACTTTTTTGGAAAAATTTTTAAAAGATAAATTTTGAAAAATATTTTGTGCATAAATTTTAATGCTATCAACTTGTTCGGGGGCTCATTTGATAGATATTTCTAAGTACTTTGACAAATGTTTAATAAGGTTATGTTATAAAATGCATCATTTTCCCGTTATTTAAGCTTGGATATTTAGATTTGGGTACGCGCCGAAAAAATATACATTCAATTACCTGTAACTCACTTTTAGTTAACATTAAAAGGTTTTTTCGGTAAGGAGTTTATTTCATTTTTTATTAGCTTCAATTTTGGTAATAATAACTTTTTTTTAAATCTTATAGTTTTTGAGTTATTTATGAAAAATCGGATAAAAACATGCATTTTTCTCATAAAAAATTAAAATCTTTGATCTTTAATAACTCAAAAAGTTTTGATTTATTTTAATAACTTATGTAACAAATTTTGCTTGGAATTTGCCCCTCTATCGAATTCTGGGGATATTTTTAATAAAATAATTTTATAATTTTCACTCCCGAGAAGGGGTGGCATCCACCCCCAGGGTAAAAGCGCAAGTTGACACCATGTCACCTTTGTTCCTTGAGATATCCTCTAACCACTCACCATTTTCATGCAAATCGATGGAGGTTTAACGAAATCGGAGGTAATAGCTCATATCCACCTTCAGTGACTGCACTAACTCTTCTTTAAATATTAAGATATTATGTCAATTGGCTATTTATTGTGGTATTCAAATGACCCTTTAAGTGAATGCATTCATGCATGAATGATATATCTTGGTCGTCTTTATTTTGTAACAGATTTTCAGCTTCTTTTATAATTTCTTCATTGCTTAATTGTGGCAAATCTGTTAATAACACGAAAACGTTGATAAATAAGTCGATAAGATTCCAGACGTCTATTTAGGTCTCTTATCAGAGTGTCCATTATAATATAGAATGTGTGGATTTTCATCTCATCGCTAGCTAAAAAGTTTAGTTCATCATCGGCCCCCTCGTCAAATTGAATTTTACTTTTTCTCTTTCTTATTTCTTTATATGTTTTATTTGGGCACAATTTTTTGGCTTCCTTGCGGTAAAGTAATTTGAAAGAGCTTCATACTCTTTAGTGACAGAACCCAGATCCATAATTTTTATATACAAATCTTTTTGAAGTTATACTTCTTTACGGGCGTAATGACGGTGAAATTTTATATGGTAAAACCTAGCGACCGGGCGCATGCGCATTATAACTTTGTTCTGATTGGATGTTCAAATGACATGACAAAAATTTTTCAATATGGCAGCTGTGGCACAGCTGTGGGACTGTGGTTTGGTTATAATGTATGCTTGTTGCGTTTTAAAATTTGTAGGAAGAGAAACAACAAACAAAAAGTTAGTTAATGGTTATACTGCCTTTTTAAATAGTTTTCATATTATATTTTTGGACTTAATTACATAGAAGAGATGATTGTTGCAGGCCAATGTGAAAGCTCATCAAACTGTGACAAGTATGAGTGCCGCAGATCTCGCTTATTCAAAGCTAAAGAATCTTTCACTGGTAAGTGTTTTATAAATAGTTGATCAAATTTTGTTATGATATTTGAACATAGCCACTTTGCACGACGCAAGTGATTGCGAAATTTATTAGTCGTTATACGGGCTCCGATACCTACCTCGAACCTACCAAAATACATAAGTAGTATGTAATACTTTTATTTAAATAATTTGATTACCATCAAAATTTCTATCAATATTCACCTAATATATTGTTTTCTTACTCTATGTTTTGTTGTATTTTTTCAAGTCTAAATCATTTCAATTCAAAATCAAAATAATTTGATTTACATAAGTTAAAAATGTCAAAAGGTTAATCTGTTTAGTTAGACGATCTTCGCACATAATGACCAGCTGTCTCTGTGGCGAAGTTTTAATGCGAGTGAATCCCAATACAACGCAAATACCAGCCGTGTGGTAAGTTGGTTCGAATCCCAATAGAAACTTTTATTTTTTTATTTTTTTTTATACATTTTATGATTGTAAGTATATTTACTATATAATTTTATTTTCAGAAAATACGTATTTAGTTAAAAAATTTTCCGACAATTAATGTTCAGAAATCATTTGTGGCATTTTTAATGTGTTTGTGTGTGTTTTATTTTTTTATTATTTTAATTTTTGGCACTGTTTTAATAAAAATGTTTGAGAAGTAGTAAGTATAAATTAATTTAATATTTAAATAAAATATAAATAAAAAGTATATTAATTTCGTTTATAATCACATAATCATATAATAGAAGTATAACTTCTTACGTGCGTACAAAGTAAACACACATTCTTTTTTGTACAGTATTTTTGCCGCCCTCTCATAATGTGCCGCCCAAGGCAACTGCCTATATTGCCTAATGGATAAAGCAGCCCTGAATTGGTTCGAGGATTTGATCCAATCTGTTTATTTAATTGAGTGTTTTATGTGACGGTGTTTATTATTTATGGTAAAAATGGATCTCAAGTTTGAGTAAGTATATTTTTACTATTGTTTGTTTGTTATTATATTTTGTTTATAGGGTTTTCAATTGAGCATAAATTAATGTCTATTCTTATTGATAATATAAATTTTTAGAAATTTTATCCTGGTTTTGTAAAAAATACCTTTAATTTTTGGTAACGCTAGGAACATATGGGAGCAAAAATCGGAACTTTTAGAATTGTAATGTATTTTTTATTCCAGAAAAGGGTTTTCTCTTCAAGAAGCGCTGGAAATGATTGATGCTATTAGACTTTGATGCTATACATAGGTACTGAATCCCTAGAATTGAATGTGCTTACAGACGAGGAGTCTGGTGATAAGGAATATAATGATTTTAACAGGCTGTCCGAGAGAATTTTTAGAGCACCGGTTGAACTTGGTTTACAAAATAGTGAAAGAGATTCCGAAAATATGATGAAATTGACGAGGCTCAGCCTTCCAGATCATCAAAAAAAGCTAAAAAACTAGTGAAAGAATAGTTGAAGTTGATCTTATGCACCAGAATATAGCTAGATAACAAGTAGAAATTTGCTCTAAAATAATGGAGGTGGTGTCTATTTACATTGATGCTGGACATAACTGGACATAATGGATCCTCTGATCCTATGCCACAACTAGAATTTCGAAGGTATCTAGTAACATCGTATCTTACGAAATATGGTACCAAACCAAAAGATGCAGGCAGGCCATCTTCGTCCAAAGTAGTCGTAGATATAAGATATGATAAGATTGATCATCTCCTGACCTATATTCCTGATAAGAAAAGGAGACGTTTTGCAGATGAATGCTGTAGTTCATATGTGAGTACCATGAGTTGCAAGTGCAATGTGGGAGTGTGCATCAAGTGCAACATAGATTTTAATCTACAATAACTTGGTTATGATTTTTCATTTATCTAGTTTTGTATTTTGTTTGTTATATTGAAATTTATAATCGGAAATATTTTAAATATTCTTGCTCCTATATCTTCCTAAAATAAATCCTCAAATAAATTAAAATTCATAATCTTAAGGGTTAAGGATGTTACCAGGAAGTAGTTCCACAAAAAGTTTTTAGATTTAACTATTATTTATTATTTATAATAAATTATGCATCTGGACTTTTCATCTTTTTTTTGAGAGATTCGCTACAGCGTCGTAAAAGTTGATTATAAAATTATTTTTATGATTCTGCTTATATACACAGTTTGGATTCTTTTCTATTTAGAGGTGTTCAGGTAGCCCCACTGAAAACGTCTAGAGAGATAAACAACTGTCTGGGGATGCAAATTGCCTCTGAATCGAAAGGAAACAAACTGTCTTTCACTTAAATGATGTACTTTTTTAAGTATCAAGTTTCTTTTCTTCATAACTGAAATAAAAGAAAACATCAAGCCACAAAAGCTCCCAGCTATGATTAATCACTACTGACTTACTGAAGTATTAAAAGCCTACTTCATAAATCTATTTTGAAACTTACTAATCTTATTAACGCTGCCTTTATATGCATATGGCCATATTATGGAAAATAACGGAAGTTATTCAGATACAAGAAAAATTAGAGCAGGAGTTTCGCAAGGTAACATGTTACGCCCGGCCCTTCATTTGCTATACTTGTATGACTACTAGGTCAGGGTAATAAGACAAAAATATACCCTGTTCGTGACACTTCAGCAGCCAGGGTACTGAAGCGTTTTTTAGACAGGTAATACCCATAGGAACATATTGTAACTATTTCCTGCGTAGGATCTGGCGGCCATTTTTATTTATAAACAATTAACTGTCAAAAAATGGCATTTTCCCTTTTTTTCAAATCAACCAAAAATAGTGAAACTTACGATTATTTTAGTATAAATATCTTTAGATTATAGAAAAAGCTTTAAAATGACGTATTACAAAGTTTGATATACTCATTTATTGTTAATATAATTGCGAAAAATGGTCGGAATTACAAAAAAATATTTTCGCAATAACTGTTGTAAAAATTAGTGCACAGCTTTGAAATTTTTGTCAAATGAGGGTTCTTTGGTGATTAATATGTGATAAAAATTTCAAAGCGATTCATTCAATTGTTTAAATTTTATTCAAATTGTTTATCATGAGCATGAGCTACGTTTTCAACCTGGTTTAAAAAAGTGAATAAAAAATGCATTTATTAGTAATAAATAATTATGCAAAAGTATCGTCAATTTTTCATTATAAACTTTTTGAATAACTTTTTCCAAAAAAATTAACTTTTTTACCCTGATTTAAGTGCACAACTACCAAGTAATGGTATTTATATCAAAACTGATAAAAAATTGTAATAAATATATATAATTTCTTATATAACAAAATAAAAAGTTTATAAGGATAGGTTTACGATACTTTTGCATAATTATTTATTACTAATAAATGCATTTTTTTATTCACTTTTTTTAAACCAAGTTGAAAATATATCTCATGCTCTTTCATTTGCCACCTGTGGAACTGTTCTAACGTCATTTTTTTCTGACTAATGTTATTGCAAAAAAAATGCTCTCTGGGATAAACAATTTGAATAAAATTTAAACAATCGAATGGACCGCTTTAAAATTTTTATGACATACTAAGCACCAAAGAACCCTTATTTGACAAAAATTTCAAAACTGTACACTAATTTTTACAACGAAATTTTTATTGCGAAAATAATTTTTTTGCATTTCCGATCTTTTTTCGCGATTATATTAGCAATAAATGAGTACCTTTTTCAGATTTGTTATGTCACCCTTTTTGTGTAATAAAACAATGCTGACACAATGCTGTGACATAACAGATCTGAAAAACTACCGTCCTATCATTTTGCTATCACACATATATAAACTTTTCACAAAAATTATCAAAAAAGACTGGAGGCTAAGTTAGACTTCTATCAACCTAGAGAACAAGCTGGATTTAGATCTGGATATAGCACTAACGACCACTTACTGGTAATAAAAAACCTAATAGAGAAGTTTGCGGAATACAACAAACCATTGGCACTGATATTCGTGGACTACGAGAAAGCATTCGATACCACAAGCCAGCGGAAAATGTTAAAAGCATTAACAGAATGCCGAATAGACCATCGCTACATTAACATGATCAAATATATCTACCAAACGGCAACGGCTAGCGTAAGACTGTCTGAACAACAAACAAATACATTCTGTATACAGCGAGGAGTACGGCAGGGAGACACCATCTCACCAAAGCTGTTCAAAACCCTTTTAGAACACACATTTAAGAAGACAGATCTAAACGAATATGGTATCAATATAAATGGAGAGAAGCTCAGTCATTTGAGATTCGCAGATGACATCGTCCTTATAGCCGATCGTATGGATGATGCAATAATAATGTTGAACAAATTATATTACGCTTCCTTAGAGGTCGGACTAAAGATTAACATCAACAAGACGCAAATAATGACTAATCTGGTGCTAAATCGTAATATTGTTGTTGATGGAATGGATATTGAGCAGACTGCATCTTATAAGTACTTGGGACATGAAATTCGGTTGGGACGAGATAACCAGACGTGCGAACTCCCACGTCGCATAGGATTAGCCTGGGCAGCGTTTGGTAAACTTAACTATGTATTTAAATCGGACTTGCCCATATGCCTCAAAAGGAAAATCTTTGACCAATGTGTGTTGCCTGTACTCACTTATGGAGCCGAAACATTAACACTAACAAAAAAGGTAGTGAACAAGATTCGCGTAACTCAGAGGGCTATGGAGCGCCAGATGTTGGGTGTCTCCCTGAGAGACCGAATCCCAAACGAAGAAATACGCCGTAGAACAAAAACAGTAGACGCTGTCCAAAAAATCGCGTCGCTTAAGTGGAATTGGGCAGGACACGTCGCCAGATTGCCAGACAACCGATGGACAAAACGTATTGTCGAGTGGAGGCCGCGAGAAGAAGCACTAGGGAGCAGAGAACGCCCACTAACCAGATGAGCCGATGATTTGAAACATGTTATCGGTAACTGGATGCAAGCCGCACAAAATAAAGATGAATGGAAAGAGCTGAGGGAGACCTATGTCCAGCAGTGGACGCGTACGGATTGATGATGATGATGATGATGATGAAATGAGTACCTATATCAAACTTTGTAATACGTCATTTTAAAGCTTTTTCCATAATCTCGAAGATATTTGTACTAAAAAAACCATAAGTTTCCCTGTTTTCCATTGATTTGAAAAAAAAACTGAAACTGCCATTTTTTGACACTTATTTGTTTATAAATAGAAGTCGCCGCCAGATCCTACGCAGGAAATAGTTACAATTTGCTCTTATATGTATTACCAGTCGAAAAAACGCTTCAGTACCCTGGCTGTTCAAGTGTCATGGGAAAAACCTTATTACCCTGGACTATACCTATATTAGAACATAACCCCATTGCCAATAAGGAACTTGCACATAAAAAATTTTTGCATAAAATTGTTAATTTATTTTTAAAAATGTTATATTTAAAATATTACGTCTTAACAATGAATAGTGTCCGTACAACCACTGATCGAAGTTCCGCGCCCAAAATTTCCGTTTCAAACAACTTCAAAAGCTCTAGCTGGGGTCTGACGTCACCAACCAGTGCATTCTCGTTCGCCCGTTCGGTGAGCTATTGCATTGATGCATTTTGCCATTGATAGTAGTTGTGCGTGTCGAATAACTGTCTTGCTTGCTCGGTGTTTATCTTTTTGTATTTAGTGTATGTATTTACGATATTCAAAACTCGATTTTAGAGGAGGTAAGGGAATCTTTAAAACCACCTACAATGTTAGCAAAAAATGACTGGATGAACCAAGAAATTCTAGACCTGATGGAAGTTCGACGAAAATACAAAAATAGAAATATTATCAAATTTAATACCGTGGAATAAACAAACTCATAAAAAGAAAAATTATACAGGCCAAAGAATCCTGGCTCGAGAATTCATGTAAAGAAATAGAAGACCTCCAAAAAAAGCATGACAGTTTCAAACTCCACAAGAAACTTAAATATACCTCCGGAATTAGAAAACAGAAAAATGCTCACGTACTTAAAACCGCAGACGGAAAAATTTGTGATCACGAACAACAGTGCAAAGAATGGGAGAGACACATTAGTGACCTTTTTGACGATGCTTCTCGAGAAAATGCTTCAAATACTACCTGTGACAACCAATTAGACAGAGATCCCAGTATACTGAAGTCAGAAGTCATAAAGCAATACAACAAGCCAAAAACAATAAAACACCTGGACCAGATCAAATCCCTGTTGAGCTACTTAAAGTTTTAGATGAGGAAAACATTACCTACTTGACTACTTTCTTTAACAAAATTTACAACGAAGGAGAAATACCAGATGATTGGTTGGAGTCACTGTTTATAACATTACCAAAGAAAAGCAGGTCCACCAAATGCAGCGATTTTAGACTAATCAGTTTGATGAGTCACACACTTAAGATACTTTTACGTATTATACAAAACCGAGTATTCCTTCTATCTGTGCGAAACTAGAATGGGTAATAAGCAATTTGAATTTAGAAATAGTCTAGGAACTAGAGAAGCACTATTTTGTTTGCGCGTTCTATTACAAAAAAGTTGTGAATTCCGAAAGAACGTTTATGTTTGTTTCATCGACTTCGAGAAGGCATTCGACAGAGTACAACATGATACACTTTTCGATTGCCTGCAGGCAGCAGGACTTGACCACTACGATATAAGACTGCTGAAATACTTATATTACAATAAAGAAGTAGCCTCTATCCAAATTCGAGACAGTGGTACTGAAAAACTGCCGATGAAACGTGGAGTACGACAAGGTTATGTTTTATCACCCACCCTTTTTAATCTGTACTCTGAAGAAATCTTTAGGGAGGCTTTGGATGACAGACAAAAGGGGGTAAGGCTAGGCGGAGAAGTAATCAACAATATTAGCTACGCTGACGATACAGCCATTCTTGCTGAAAATTTACAAGATCTTCAGACACTACTAAATCTAGTCAGTGAAGCAAGTTATCGGAGAGGCCTTAAAATCAACATTTCAAAAACAAAGTGGATGGCAGTTGGAAAGATTAATATAGATCAAGGTCAGCTTTCTCTTGATGGAGAGGAGTTAGAACGGGTAAATCATTTCAAGTAACTTGGCAGCTGGTTAAATGTAAATTGTGACTCTGATGAAGAGATAATAACTAGGATCGAAATATCACGGAAGGCTTTTATGACCTGGAAACCAGTTTTATGCAAGAGAAACCTGTCGATGAATATTCTAAAGAAGGTCCTGAAATGTTATGTGTGGTCTATCCTATTGTATGGTTGTGAGACATGGACGTTAAAAACCACAATGCTAAACAAAATAGAAGTATTCGAATTGCGGTGCTATCGACGAATCCTAAAGATATCGTGGATTTCGCACACTTCCAATGAAGATGTTCTTCCTTCAAATGCTGAATTCAGAACGTCTGCTCATAAGCATCATAAAGAGGAGAAAAACAGAATACTTCGGCCATATAATTATAGCACCTAAATACCATCTGCTTCGCCTTATAATACCAGGAAAAGTGGAGGGAAAGAGATGGATTCTTCTTGATGTCCCTATCCGTGACGAATGTTGGCGATCATCATGGCAATCTTCACTTTATCTGCAGCAACGCGGAAAAGCTGCACAGATGTTGTGTTGAACCAGGTTCTGAGGTTCTTTAACCAGGATGTTCTTCTTCTTCCTGGACCTCGCTTTCCAAATATTTTTCCTTGCAGGATGGCTTGTAGGAGGGCATATCCGGATTTATTTCGCATAATGTGTCCAAAGTATTCCAACTTTCGAGATTTGATGGTGGTTAGTACTTCTCAGTTCTTCCCCATTCTTTTAAGAACCTCCTCATTTGTGACCCGATCAGTCCATGGGATTTTAAGAATTCTCCGATATAGCCACATCTCAAATGCTTCCAATTTTCGGCACATATCCTCGTTCAAGGTCCATGATTTAACACCATAAAAAAGGACAGAGAAGACGTAACATCTCAGCATTCTTACTTTTATACCAAGAGAAAGGTTGTGGCTCTTGAAAAACGCCCCCATACGGTTGAAGACTGATCTAGCTTTTCCGATGCGCGCTCTTATTTCTTGGTTATTGGTCCATTCTTCATTTATTATGGTGCCGAGGTAGTTGTAGTGCCTCACTCTTGGTGTAGTTGTAGAGATGGATTAGTCGAAAGAAACTTTCATGGCTGCGTAATATTAGACAATGTTGTGGCTGCGCAGTAGAAGAATTATTTCGCGCAGCAGCTGATAGAGAGAGATTTCAGGAAATTGTGAACATGATGACGGCCAACGTCTGAATACAGACACGGCACCTAAAGAAGAAGAAGAAGAAGAAGTATGTATTTAGTGAATAATATATTTTGTCAAAATGGAAATAGTCCAGAAAGCCACTGCGCATCCGCTAGGAAAAATATTCTGATTCAAATTTTTTGCACAATCTTACTCAAAAAGGACACCTTTTAACAAATTTGCATGTTACCAGGACCAAAAAGTGGTCAAAAATTTTTTAAACGTTTTTTTTGTTTTTTCCTAAAATTATTTTTTTTGCATGGAAAAAAGTTTTTTTAGGTTTTCTGGATCATTCCAAACAGAAAAGGTCTTTAGTGACTTTTCTCTAAAAATAATAGTTTTTGACATATTAGCGAATAAAACTTGAAAAATTGCGAAATCGGCCATTTTTAACCCTCAAAAACTATGTGAAAAACTGAAAATTTGAATGTTGCCAAGGTAGGTAGATATTCTTTAAACATCGATTGATGAAATCCCGAAGAGTTTTTTGCAATACAATATTCAAAACTCCTTTGTTTTTTAATTGCTAATCAATCGTGCGCGACACTATTTTCCACCGACAGTATGGTGCAAATGAAAGGAATAAATTCGTTATTTCGTAAACCGGCAACTTTAAGGAAAAATCCCGAAACATGTCGATTTTTATTCTTAAGTTATGATACTGTGGCATATATGGTATACTAGTGACGTCATCCATCTGGACGTGATTACGTAATTGATGATTTTTTTTTAAATAAGAATAGGGCTCATTTGAAAGGTTCTTCAATTCTCTATTCAGTAATATAAACATTTACATAATTATTTATACAGGGTGTCCAAAAATTTTTTATTAAATGTAATTATTTGACAAAAAGAGAAGTAGAAGGACACCCTGCATAAATAATTTTGTAAATGTTTACAATACTGAATAGAGAATTGAAGAACCTTTCAAATGAGCTACCACACGACTCCTATTCTTATTTAAAAAAATCATCGATTACGTCATTACACCCAGACGGATGACGTCACCAGTATACCATATATGCCACAATATCATAACTTAAAAATAAAAATCGACCTGTTTCGGGATTTTTCCTTAAAGTGGCCGGTTTACGAAATAACGAATTTATTCCATTCATTTGCACCATACTGTCGTCGGTGGCAAATAGTGTCGTGCACGCTTGATTATCAATTAAAAAACAAAGGAGTTTTGAATATTGTATTGCAAAAAACTCTTCGGGATTTCATCAATCGATGTTTAAAGAATATCTACCTACCTTGGCAACATTCAAATTTTCAGTTTTTCACATAGTTTTTGAGGATTAAAAATGGCCGATTTCGCAATTTTTCAATTTTTAATCGCTTATATGTCAAAAACTATCATTTTTAGAGAAAAGTCACTAAAGACCTTTTCTGTTTGGAATGATCCAAAAAACCATGCAAAAAAGATAATTTTAAGAAAAAAACAAAAAAAAACGTTTAAAGAATTTTTGACCACCTCATGGTCCTGGCAACATGCAAATTTGTTAAAAGGAGTCTTTTTGAGTAAGACTGTGCAAAAAATCCGAATCAGAATATTTTTCCTAGCGGTTGCGCAGTGGCTTTCTGGACTAAAAACAAACCTGCGCAATATAAGTACCGTATAGTGACGGAATGCCAAAGCACAAATGTCAGAACATCCAACAAATATTTTTTTACTCTACCAGTAGAACCAAAACGTCGACTGAAATGTCTAATGTCTAAAGGCATACAGGTGAGATAAAAAGGATATTTCACAAAGTAGCAAAGGTTTCTATGTCTGTGAGGATCCTTTCGATGTGAGTATTTATCTAATTAAGTACCTAATAAATAAGCCATTTTCTATTTCAAGAAAAAATATTAGGTAGTTGTCGTTTCATGAAATGTGCCTACTTAAACTTATTTATTTATTGCAGTTGGAACAAGACATGGATAAATATACAGTGAGCACGTAAAGGTTGGAATAAATTCATTTTCTCGAGAATGGACGGTTTTGGAAAAAAATCCCGAAACAGGTCAATTTTATTTTTAAATTACGACTTTTTGGCAGATATATCATACTAGTGACGTCACCCATTTAGGCGTGATGACGCCATCGATGATTTTTTTAAATGAGAATAGGGGTCGTGTCATAGCTCATTTGAAAGGTAATTTAATTCTCTATTCAGTAATATAAACATTAACATAATTATTTATACAGGGTGTCGAAAAAAAAAATTTTGAATTAAATTTATTGACAAAAAGAAGAATATGTGTAATTTATTTAATTCAAAATACATTTTACTCCTCTCAGAGAACTCAAAAATGTTTATTTGAATAAAATATTGCTTTTCGCTTAAATTAAATGCTCAAATTGTCAAGAGGCAGGTGGGTGGCTTCTTTAATATTGAATTTGCAAAAAACAATATTTTTTATTTGACAAATAAACATTTTTGCATGTTTTCTGATAGCAGTAAAATGTATTTTTAATTAAATAAATTACACATTTTCTTCTTTTTATGTCAATAAATTTAATTCAAAAAAAAATTTTTTTTCGACACCCTGTATAAATAATTATGTTAATGTTTATATTACTAAATAGAGAATTAAATTACCTTTCAAATGAGCTATGACACGACCCCTATTCTCATTTAAAAAAATCATCGATGACGTCATCACGCCTAAATGGGTGACGTCACTAGTATGATATAGCTGCCAAAAAGTCGTAATTTACAACTAAAAATCGACCTATTTCGGGATTTTTTCCAAAATTCTCCAAAATTCTCGAGAAAATGAATTTATTCCAACCTTTACGTGCTCACTGTATAAATTCAAGATTATGGGTGGTCCCAAAATTATTAAGTCAGGTGTTGTCCCGCACATATTTGATTGTTAATCAGACATAAAACGAACTTTTTCTTAGCCCGTGAGGGAAGCAGCCCATAAAAGGGTTCAACGAGAGCTTCTTTAAGATGTCGTTTCTACATCTAAATCTGTTCTAGAGGACAATGATGATAAGAGACAGTGTGATCCTAGTTTCACAAACTTAGTTCCACCAGGACCTGAATTAAACCAACCAGCTTTACCTCAAAAACGGAATAATGCATCAACACAGACTCGCATCAAAATCAGAAGTAAATGTATTCAGTGTAAATTTCAAAGGAGTGTTATAGTCGGCTTGTCGCCATTCAAAATACATAATAAGGATGCAGGAACTTCACCTATAAACGACTTGCAAACATTATTTAAAGTTACCTACAAAAAGTGAATCAGGACGTTCTGTATTTGAAGATAATAGTGAATATGGTGGTAGTGATGACTATTGGTACAATGAAAGTGATTCTTTATCTTGTGATGAAGATGCGAAAGAAGAGGAAGTAAAACAATTTAAAATGTCTGTAAAGTGTACGTGTACAGTGATGAAGTTACAATACAGACCTATACTAAATTTAGAATCAAGATGCAGTAGAAATAAACAAACCAAGACACGTTAAATGCTACTAGGAGCACTACCGAATAATATTTTACAATGTTATGTATATGTTATAGTCAAAGCATGAATTTCAGGCACTCCTAGGTTTGACTAGGCAATCCTCAGGTCTGACTGACGATCTTAGTCAAAGCACGAAATAAAGTTACAGTTTCGGCCTTTGACTAGTCAAACCTAGGAGAGATTAAGTTCGTCAGGCAAAGGTCGAAATTTAATTTTATGAAATCGGGGTTTGACTAGTCAAACCCCGATCAGCTATTAAAATGTAATTTGTTAGATTATGTTAAATAAAACGTCATTTTTTAATTTTAATATTTATTATTTTTATATTGTCGTAATTAAAATTACAAAAATAGTGTTTATTCTCACATGTTGAGGCATTATGACATTTACAGCCGGTTTCCGAAAGGATGATCATCTCAAAAATTATGTAATCGATGGTTAATCGTTGATCAAATGCATTTTGAGTTTCAATAACACCAGTTAAACGGGAGTTCAATAACAGTCGATCATATGATTTAACAAACGATTAATCGTTAGTTAACAGCCGATCATAAGTGTTTTGAGTTTCCGAAAGGCTGATTAACCAATTTCGCATGTCACACGGCGACCAAAAGGAACTGTCACCTAATTTGAGGTTATTGGTTGATTAAAGGGCTGTTAATGTTTATAAATAGTTGTTTTTAGTTATTAAATAGAGTTTTTTAGTTATTATATGGGTTAAATAGTTATTAAATAAAGGGTATTTTAGTGTTTAATTAAAATTATTAGTTATTTAGTTATAATTTAATTTTTAAAATTAAATATAATATAGTGTAATTATGCAGTGAGCAGGTAAAGGTTGGAATAAATTCATTTTTTCATGAATGGGCAATTTTGGAAATAAATCCCGAAACAGGTCAATTTTTATTTTTAAATTACGACTTTTTGGCATATATGTCATACTAGTGACGTCACCCATCTGGGCGTAATGACGTCATCCATGATTTTTTTAAACGAGAATAGGGGCCTTGTGATAGCTCATTTGAAAGGTAATTCAATTATCTATTCAGTAATATAAACAATAACATAATTCTTTATAGAGGCTGTCCAAAAAAAATTTTAATTAAATTTATTAACATAAAAAGAAGAATGTGTGTAATTTATTTAATTCAAAATACATTTTACTGCTATCAGAATACAGGAAAAAATGTTTATTTGACAAATAAATATTGTTTTTTGCTTAAATTCAATATTAAAGCAGGTACCCACCTACCTCTTGACACTTTGACATTTAATTTAAGCGAAAAGCAAAGAATATTTTTCAAATAAACATTTCTTTCTGTTTTCTAAGAGCAGTAAAGTGTACTTTGAATTAAATAAATGACATACATTCTTCTTTTTATGTCAATAAATTTAATCAAAAAAATTTTTTTGGGCAGTCTGTATAAGTAATTATGTTAATGTTTATATTACTGATTAGAGAATTCAATTACCTTTCAAATGAGCGACCACACGACCCCTATTCTAATTTAGAAAAATCATCGATGACGTAATCACGCCCAGATGG
Organism: Diabrotica virgifera virgifera; assembly: GCF_917563875.1. NCBI lineage: Eukaryota > Metazoa > Arthropoda > Insecta > Coleoptera > Chrysomelidae > Diabrotica > Diabrotica virgifera. Next base: position 7,685,349 of record NC_065450.1, read on the forward strand.
GTGACGTCACTAGTATGATAATAATGCCAAAAAGTCGTAATTTAAAAATAAAAATTGACCTGTTTCGGGATTTTTTCCCAAAATCGTCCATTCTCGAGAAAATGAATTTATTCCAACCTTTACATGCTCACTGTATATTGGGCTGCACACTGCACACACATGTAGATGGTGCTACAGGGGAGCATTAGTTTAGCTCTACTTCAACATATTGTGTTAGTGTGAAAATAAAAAAATAATGTTTAATTTTAAATATTTAATTTAGAATTACTACTTACCTTTTGTTAAATAATTAAATAAAATAAGGACTCACTACATGGCAAGTAAGCAGATGCACCATCTGCAACTGTTGTATAAAGATTAGATTTGGTTGCCAATTAAATCCAACATTGGGATATGCAATATGATATCTGCTTGATATCACATACAATAGATGACATGAAGAACGTGATAAGGAAGCTGGAAGGAAAGGCAGATGAGGTTGATCTTAAAATCATCACTAATAAGATAGTAGAGATGAGAATAGGAATAAATGAGCATGGTAAACGATACATCAATCAAGAAGAAATAAAACAGGTTAAAGAATTCTGCTACCTTGATAGTATAATAGTACAAAAGTTGGAGTCCAGGCAAACATTAAACATAGAATAGGAAAAAGAACAACAGACAACAGACCTTTGAAATCCTCTCATATCATATCTCAACATAAATTAGCCAAAACACATTTAATAGTATCATCAAATCAATACTACTACATACACTGTGTCCGTAAAGTATGGAACAAATTCTTTTTTAGCTAAACAGAGCATTTTAAGAAATAATCCTGAAACACGTCGATTTTTGATTTTAATTTACCGTATTTTAAAACAATATTCTAATATACAGGGTGAATTACTTTCGAGTAATGACGTCACCGTCATTTTTTTTAAATGGAACACCCCCATTTTGTCTCAATTTTCGGATTACTCTAGCTGAGCTGATTCCAAAAATGTATCACATGTTGATTCAAATTGGTACAGGGTGGACAAAAATACAATAGATTTGTGTGTGTTCATACAGTAACGCGTTAGTTAAATTAACAATATTTTCAAAAATACTTATTTTATTTTTGATATTTTAATTTTAATTAATTTTTGATATTGTTTAGTTGAATATTTTAATTTAATATCAAAAATTAATTAAACTTTAATAATATGAGCATACACAAAACTATTGTATTTTTGTCCACCCTGTACCAATTTGAATCAATATGTGATACATTTTTGGAATCAGCTCAGCTAGAGTAATCCGAAAATTGAGACAAAATGGGGGTGTTCCATTTAAAAAAAAAATGATGGTGATGTCATTACTCGAAAGTAATTCACCGTGTATATCAGAATATTATTTTAAAACACCGTAAATTAAAATCAAAAATCGACGTGTTTCAGGATTATTTCTAAAAATGCTCTGTTTAGCTAAAAAAGAATTTGTTCCATACTTTACGGACACAGTGTATATGGGAATATGGGAGTGAGACATGAACAATATCAGAAGGAAATGCAAGGAAAAGTTTTTGTAAATAGATTCCCACAAAATATTCTGAAGATGTATTGGCCCAACACCATAACAAATGAAGAATTGTGGAATGCATTAAGACAAAGAAGCAGAGGACGAAGCTAGTAGGTAATAACTCATTCTAACAGGTGGGTAAATAAACTTTGAAAAATACATTTTTTATTAATTTTATTATTTAAAGAAATTACAATTTTTATTTAAAATTACTTTAGTAGGGACATACCTAACCACTATTACCTAATAATTTATTGAGTTCGAATTTTTTTATTTGAAGCTCTACTTCTAAAATTTCTCTTTTTCTTGTTGAAAAAAATACTATCTTACTTCTTTTCTCTAGTCTTGCTGTTTCAATTTTTTTTTGTAAAAGATACATTAAGGGTTTCGCTCCCTACATCTTTTAATTTTTTATTTTTTGAACGAGCCTGAGACATCTTGGCTGTCTTCTTGGGCAGGACAGCAGTTGTCGTGGGTGTACTGAGCAGCACAGTGGAAGTAGAGGGTACATTGGACGTCTGCTATGTGTCTTCCAATTGTAGGTAATCTACTTCCACTTGACTATCTTGTGCAACTATAAAAATAAAAAAAATTCAATTGTTTTAGATGTACCAGATAGTTTTTTCTTTATAAAAAATCTTTCTCGAATTAGGTAGGTAGTTACTTTTATTTATCTACTTTAGCTATCTTAATAGCTAAGTTAATAATCTACCTTAATTTATAATTGGAATAAATAATTATAATAATTAATTCATATTAATAATATTTATAGATATTAATTCTCATATTTTGAGTTTGCTTAAATTTGGTTTACAAAAGATCTTTTTTTGTTTAATGATGTCTATAGATAGGCCTATGTCTGGCTATGGGTAACCCTTGTTATCAGATTTATTATTGATCAACATAGAAATAATATCTTTAACAATCAAACTTTAAACAATAATACCTTTCAAAAAATCTTAAATTGGCTTAGAACTGTAGGATGCAATATCCATTTTAGATGGAAATCTTTCAGATGCCAAAAACATTCTAGATTCACTCAAAAACTTACATCCTGATGTACATACTTTGGAAACAATGGACAAACTTAAGTTTATCTTTAGAAAACCGGCTATACCATACCTCCCTCTTCTAATCATCCTTTTTAACAGAAGGTGGCTTCTTTCTATTGCTACATCCATAGAATACATAATAGCATTATCCGATAATAGTTTTAAATAGTTAAACTAATGGTCACTCTACTACATTTGTGAATAACGTGCTGAACAAAAAAATGTTCTAATTCAGAAGTTTTGTACAGATCAAGACCATATACAGGTTATTGTTCAGATAATATTGGAAATATTGATCAGGCTTTATATATAAATAAATTTAAAATTAGTTACCTTTATTTAAATAAATTAATAAAATAAGGACTCACCAGATGTGAAGAAACCAGATGCACTGTCACAACTGTTGGGTAAAGGTTGGATTTGATTGCCATGCCAATCAAACTCAACATTTGTGCCCCTACATCTGTGCAAGTATGTCTTTCTGAAAACAATTCATTAGTTCATTACTGATTAAGAAATGAATGGGTTAAAATCAAAGTGGTGTAAGTCATATTCTTGAAATGATGTAAGCCCTATTTTATAATCTTGATATTATATACATAGACCTCTTCAGAGAAAAAGTGGTGTGTAAGTTTTTACTGTAAATACTTACACCACTTTTCCTGATGAAAAAATGTCTGTTTATCAAAGTTATAAAGCAAAACTTCCATCATTTCACAAATATGAGTTACACCTCTTTGGCGGTAACACCCTCAAATACTAAACTTCTATTGTCTCAACACTAGGTTAGTTCCAATCATGAAATTAGTTTCATTCGATTATATTTTTATAAAAATATTCCACTCAGAAATAGTGTAATTCGACTGACCTGGTGTTAAGAGCTTTAAATTTAAGTATACCTACTTTGTCCGCAGTTTGGTCTCTCTTCAAATGGTCCAAAACCTTCTGCTCATTATATTTTTGAATCTGCAATGTAATTAATCCATATAGCTCTAAATCAACCGAAAGTTTTATACACTTACATTTTCCTCTTCTACTTTTCAGTGTTCAGCTACTTGGGAGTTCTGGGAAATTCAGCGCTGGCATTAAATTCCAGTGCTATTTTTTCCCAGGTTTCATTGTTTTGGTTGGTGGACATAGCATTGGTACATTATTTGTTTTCAATTATAATATGGTTGTATCTGAAAACAAAAATACAATTAGAAATTTGTTCTATAAGTTAGACAGTTTCGTACTTACTTTCCAATTACATATTTCCAACAGCAAACATTTCTCTCTCTCAGTATAATTTATGCGTTGAGGATTTCCGTTGGTATTGCTCATTTTTAATATATTTTTTAATTTTATAAATTATGTAACTATGGACTATGGATTGAAATTTTTTGGTTATAAAATGAAATTTTGAAGGATGACAGCCGATTGTGACAGTATCGATACCAAATCGTATGTCAGATAATCGATTTTCTACGATCATATAATTTTAAGATGATCGACGTTTGAGAAACTGGTCACTGGTTAACAGTTGATCAAATCTAACAGCTCGATTAGATGATCGAAGATTTGAATAACGTTTCGGAAACCGGCTGAGTTGCACAATACGTTAGACCTTTTAAACTTTTGAAGAGCCTTTCTTATTGCTGTAGCATTTTATAAAGCCTTGTCCTACAAATTTAGAACCTTTTGTACTAATTTCTCTTAGAGACATCTTAACGTCTGGAACATCTTCGAAATTAAGAAAATTCTCTTTGCGTTCTCTTATTTGATTTCTTGAAAAAATAATGTTTATTGTTCCGTATTTCGTACCAACTCTATATAAACCGTCAAAATTGTTTTATCTTGTGTGATACTCAAAATATTTCTAGCATCTCCTTTGGCTCTATCAAAACTGGGGATAGGTATTGTTACAGCTATTCCGATCGAAATTGGAGAATTTTTTTTCATTTAATTGTTTCATAGTCTTAGCCTGGGCATGAAGACCTTCAATCGCCTTTCCTATATTTATTTTAATCTTTTCTGTCTGTGTAACAATACCTATACCCAGCTTTGATATAGCCAAAGGAGATGCTCCAAATATTTTGGGTACCATAAAAGCTAAAACAATTGATGGTTTATATAGAGTTGGTACGAAATACGGAACAATAAACATTATTTTTTCAAGAAATCAAATAAGAGAACGCAAAGAGAATTTTCTTAATTTCGAAGATGTTCCAGACGTTAAGATGTCTCTAAGAGAAATTAGTACAAAAGGTTCTAAATTTGTAGGACAAGGCTTTATAAAATGCTACTGCAATAAGAAATGCTCTTCAAAATTATGTAAGTGTAAAAGGTCTAACGTATTGTGCAACTCTAAATGTCATAATGTCTCAATATGTGAGAATAAACACTATTTATTTTATTTTAATTAAGAAAATATAAAAATAATAAACATTAAAACTAAAAAATGACGTTTTATTAAACCTAATCTAACAAATTACGACATTTTAATAGCAGATCGGGGTTTGACCAGTCCAACCCCGATTTCATAAAACTAAATTTCGACCTTTGCCTGACCAACTTAGTCTCTCCTAGGTTTGACTAGTCAAAGGCCGAAACTGCAATTTATTTCGGGCTTTGACTAAGATCGTCAGTCAGACCTGAGGATTGTCTAGTCAAACCTAGGAGTGCCTGAAATTCGGGCTTTGACTATATATACATTGTAAATCCCTAATAATGATTTCCAAAGTTTATACATTGTAAATTATGATTCTGTAGTGCTCCTAGTAGCATTTAACGTGTCTTGGATTGTTCATTTCTACTGCATCTTGATTGTAAATTTAGTGTAGATATATCTACATTCCAATTAATGGAATAATATTGTAAAACACAAACAATGCATCTATTTTTAAACGCTTTTATTTATGGTAGGGGAGCAAAGTATGCTAAATGTGCAGTCACTCGAGCGTTATGGGGGCCTATTTGGGTTGTGGAGAGTAGGTCCTAAAATCAAAAAAAGTTAAGTAAAGTTTTCCATTTTAGTGGGCGCTTGTCATCTTTTAATTTAATTTTTCATTTCCAACAATCGTTTTTTCCGATTATAACGCCATCTATCCATAATTCGAAAAAATGTTTTGAAAAAAAGTTACTTATTTTTACGTAAGGAATCCAAATCTGCAATAAAAAATGGGGGCTCCTATTTAAGATTTTAAAGTAGCCTCCACCCCACCTCCGTGGGGGGTCGTGTTTGGTGCCATTTGATAGATTTTTCAAAAATATTGAAAAAGCGTATTTTATTTAATATTGATCTGATGTTCATTTCGCTAAATATCGCGGGATTCGTATTTAAAATATTAAATTTACCCCCCACCCCTCTCCGTAGGAAGTCATGTTTAGTATCATTCGATATATTTTTAAAAAATATTGAGCACTTATTTTTTAGTTTTTCGATCTGTCATTCGTTTCGCAAAATATTCGCTTTTTCCTTGTGAAACTTTGGGACTCCCCCATTTCCTTACGCCTGGCTCAAATCGTCAGATTTTTGTAATATACACTCTTTTGCATGTACTAACTTACCTTATCTTAATCTGACCATTTCGAGTTTTTTTTAAAGATAGATTTTTTTTCGGGATCCCCTTAACGAACTCCCCTGTGTTAAGAGCAAATATATGGTAGAGGTACATCTGCAGGGTACCAGGTTTCTCCCCATATGATAATCTGACGCGCTCGAGTAACTGCAAAAATCCCCTCTTGGGCTCCCCTACGATTAGTTCAATCGTTTGCGTCAAATCTTTAGACGTTAATTTGACTGCCTTTTCTTCAATGGAAATGAATGAAATTTTGCAGACATATGGATTCGCGGGAACAATACACGAATAGTAGATCAAATTTTTTTTGTGTTTATGAATTGTTTAAATAAAAAAAACGATTTTAATGGAAAATGATTAAATTATCTTGTTTTTTACAATGTAGAAACTTGAAACTTTTACATATTGTAGCTAATTATATGAAGTATACATAGTTTCACTTTTTACGTTACTTGTTTACGTTATGCTTCATATATAAATAATAAAGTTTCAAATTTATGCAGTTTCTGTCCGATTTCTATCCAGTTTTCAGCGAAAAAAAGTTATGGCACCGCAGAGGGACGAATGCTGCCCTTAGTATTGTCGTGGGCTTCGACTGTCCATAAAAGGCAAGGTTCGACTGTTGACTACGCTGCCCTTTCGTGAACTTGGGCTCAAAAGTGTTTGCGTAAGGACAGGCTTAAAAGCCTGCATTGAGCCTGCAAAACTTACGTTTCATTGAGCCGAGTGCGATCATTAAGGTACGTATCCATACAAGGATGAACCCGCTCGGTGTAGCTGCTCAAATGGATACAGCATGCGCTCCCTTACATATAAACCGCAAACCGGTTGAAACGAAGAGTGTACGCGCCAAGCGGCGATCACCGACGTATCCACTAAGTGGAGCTACTACACCGAGCGAGGTTTACCTTTGTATGAATACGTACCTTTAGACGACTTGCGCATCGAAGAACTGCATTGCGAGAAATTAACAGCGTCTACACCGTGCAATAGTAAAGTATTACAAGAGATGGGAATACTGCGAAAACTGTAATAGTCGTAAATAAAGATTTTGATTTAAGAAATGTATGAAGAAATTACAGAAAACGTACAATGCATGTATCAAAAGTTAAAATAAATGCAAAAAAGGTATCTGTCATATACCTACATCCTTTTTTTTTTAAACAAGACGATATATTTTAATGTTTGAAAAGTGTAAGACCAAAAAGCAAAAAATAAAACAATATGAAAAAAATTTTTTTAAGAAACGCTTTTATTTAGCTATGAGTGACTAAAAGTTAAAATATAAACAAATCAACTAAAAAGCAAAAAATAAAAAAAATAAAAAAAAGAAAAGCGTGGGGCGTGTCTTCATCGAATAAACGGTTTTCTCCCCACGCTTTTCTGTAACGAATGTGTTAGATTTTTTTAATTTTTTGCTTTTTAGTTGATTTTTTTATATTTTAACTTTTAGTCACTCATAACTAAATAAAAGCGTTTCTTCAAAAAAATTTCATATTGATTTAATAACTCTTAAAAAGAACAGGACACATATTTATGCCTCTTGGAGATGATTTCCGCATAAGCGAAAGCAATGCTTCGAGAATATTTGCAAAATTTATTCCATTAATTAGTAAATATAAAGAATACAAATAATATCTGGTAATTTCCAACCAAATGCGATTAAAATGTTTTATACAATGCCCGTAATATTCGAATCGCGTTTAACCGGGCTCGACTCGTAGCCAGGTTGTGGTCCGTGACGTCAGACCAATAGAAGGACGTTCAAGCGCGTCCTAAGAAATTTGAATTTTTCAATACCTCGTAATAAGCGTATGGGTTAAGAATATTTGTTTTTTTTACATGCAAGCGTTTTAAGATCATGTTACCTTATGTTTTTAATAGTATTTTAATATTTAAAAATTTATGCAAGTTACCTATTGTCACCTTTGCAAACTACTGTTTTAGGGGTTGATAAAAGTATCGAGGGAAAACAAAGAGACAAAAGGTAGAGCATATTCACAGATGATACAATTTTGGAAAAAACAGAAAAATTGACAGATGTAGGTAGAAGGTAAATTATTCATCATCATCAACAACCCGTACGCGTCCACTGCTGGACATAGGTCTCCCTCAGCTCTTTCCATCTTTCTCTGTTTTGTGCGGCTTGCATCCAGTTGCCGACAATACGTTTCAGATCGTCCGCCCATCTGGTTGGTGGTCGTCCTCTGCTCCGTAGTGCTTCTTCTCGTGGCCTCCACTCGACAATACGTTTTGTCCATCGGTTGTCTGACAATCTGGCGACGTGTCCTGCCCAATTCCACTTAAGCGACGCGATTCTTTCGACGGCGTCCGCTGTTTTTGTTCTACGACGTATTTCTTCGTTTGGGATTCGGTCCCTCAGGGAGACACCCAACATCTGGCGCTCCATAGCCCTTTGAGTTATGCGAATCTTGTTCACTACCTTTTTTTGTGAGTGTTAATGTTTCCGCTCCATAAGTGAGTACAGGCAATACACACTGGTCAAAGATTTTCCTTTTCAGGCATATGGGTAAGTCCGATTTAAATGCATAGCTTAGTTTACCAAACGCTGCCCAGGCTAATCCTATGCGACGTGGGAGCTCGCACGTCTGGTTATCTCTTCCCAATCGAATTTCATGTCCCAAGTACTTATAAGATGCAGTCTGCTCAATATTCATTCCATCAAGAACAATATTACGATTTAGCACCAGATTAGTCATTATTTGCGTCTTGTTGATGTTAATCTTTAGTCCGACCTCTAAGGAAGCGTGATATAACTTGTTCAACATTATTATTGCATCATCCACACGATCGGCTATAAGGACGATGTCATCTGCGAATCTCAAATGACTGAGCTTCTCTCCATTTATGTTGATACCATATTCGTTCAGATCTGCCTTCTTAAAACTGTGTTCCAAAAGGGTTGTGAACAGCTTTGGTGAGATGGTGTCTCCTTGCCGTACTCCTCGCTGTATACAGAATTTATTTGTTTGTTGATCAGATAGTCTTACGCTAGCCGTTGCGTTGTGGTAGATATATTTTATCATGTTAATATAGCGATAATCTATTCGGCATTCTGTCAATGCTTTTAACATTTTCTGCTGGTTTATGGTATCGAACGCTTTCTCGTAGTCCACGAATATCAGTGCCAATGGTTTGTTGTATTCCGCAGACTTCTCGATCAAGTTTTTTATTACCAGTAAGTGGTCGTTAGTGCTGTATCCGGATCTGAAGCCAGCTTGTTCTCTAGGCTGATAGAAGTCATAGAAGTCTAACTTAGCCTCCAGTCTCTTTTTGATAACTTTTATAAACTTTGATAAATTATTATACTAAACATAATATCTTAAATACCTAGCCATAAAGGATAAATAGTACATTGAATCACGGTTTTTGCTGCGAATTCTAAAGAGTCGCTTGGAGTGGCAAGAAATTTGGCACACAGACATATAGATAACATGACAAAGAAAAAAGTGATTGTGCCGATGTGTGCTTTTGCCCTGGGTGTGAGTTTCACCCCTTATCGGGGGTCAAAAATATACGTTCAGAATAAATTCAGAAATAGATAAACTAACCAATTCTAAGCAACTTTTTTTCTATAGCATTTTTTACTAAGTTAATAGTTATTGAGTTATTTTCGAGTAAATATGTTCATTGTTCAACAAAAGAAATATACGTTTTTAAGCGTTTTTTTCAAATAACTCAAAAAGTAAGCATTTTGTCGAAAAAACATTCCTAGCAAAAATATAGCTTTCAAAAAAGTGAAAACAATGGTGTATAGTGCATGGCCTCTCTAAAACCAGTAGAAACAAAGTTGTAGCTAATGAAAAATAAGTTCATACCCGTCAAATTACAAAGCAAATATTTCAACGTGAAATAATAAAAAAATGCTGCACTTTTTGGGGAAAACTCATAACTTTTTAAGATTGTTTAAATAGGTACTTATTTTTGTTTTTAAAAAAAGTAACTAAGCCAGTTACGCGCAAAATAAAGTTGTTCCCTTTTTTTTGGTCAAAAAAACTTGCAAAAGTACCCCCTAATTAGCATCTTAATCAATTTACTCGTTACCGCTTCACAAGTTACTTTACTTATGTATTATTTATATGATCTCTAAATTTCATCGGTTTGAAGGTCTTATTTTTTAAAAAATTCAGTTTTAAATATATTTTTTTTTAAATTTTTAATTAAAAAAAATGCGGTTTTTTTCAAAATAACTTAAAATTTATAAGTGATAACAAAAATCACAAAAAGTAAAAAAATGTAGGTGTTGATTTTCTGAATATTTTGGATTTTTGGTTTTCTGTAAAGCAAAAATTGGTTATGACTGTTCAAAATTTGCATACATTCGTGATTATTGACTAGTTCAAGCCTTTTCAACTACAGCCCCTTCAAAAATAAGCACTTTGAGCCGATGAAACTTACATATAAGGACATATAGTCCAGGGTAATAAGGTTTTTTCCATGACACTTGAACAGCCAGGGTACTGAAGCGTTTACTCGACAGGCAATACCTATAAGAGCAAATTGTAACTATTTCCTGCGTAGGATCTGGCGGCCATTTTTATTTATAATCAATTAAGTGTAAAAAATGGCATTTTTAATTTTTTTTTTTAATCAATGGAAAACAGGGAAACTTATGTTATTTTGGTACAAATATCTTCGAGATTATGAAAAAAGCTTTAAAATTACGTATTACAAAGTTTACTATACTTATTTATTATTAATATAATTAAGAAACAAGATCGAAATTGCCAAAAAAAATATTTTCGCAATAACTGTTGTAAAAATTAGTGTACATCTTTGAAATTTTTGTCAAATAAGGGTTCTTTAGTGCTTAATATGTGATAAAAATTTCAAAGCGATGCATTTAATTGTTTAAATTTTATTCAAATTGTTTATCACAGAGAGCATTTTTTTGGCAATAACATAAGTCAGAAAAAAATTACGCTAAAACCATTCCACAGGTGTCAAGTGAAAGAGCATGAGCTATTTTTTTAACATGGTTTAAAAAAAGTGAATAAAAAATGCATTTATTAGTAATAAATAATTATGAAAATATCGTAAATCTTTACTTCTAAACTTTTTATTTTGTTATATAAGAAATTATATATATTTATTACAATTTTTTATCAATTATGATATAAATAACATTACTTGGTAGTTGTGTACTTAAAACAGGCTAAAAAAGTTAATTTTTTTGGAAAAAGTTATTCAAAAAGTTTATAAAGAAAAATTGACGATATTTCTGCATAATTATTTATTACTAATAAATGCATTTTTATTCACTTTTTAAACCATGTTGAAAATGTAGCTCATGCTCTTTTATTTGACACCTGTGGAATGGTTCTCACGTCATTTTTTTCTGACTTATGTTATTGCAAAGAAATGCTCTCTAGGAAAAACAATTTGAATAAAACTCAAACAATTGAATGAATCGCTTTGAAATTTTTATCATATAGTAAGCACCAAAGTACCCTCATTTGACAAAAATTTCAAAGCTGTACACAAATTTTTACAACAGTTATTGCGAAAATAATTTTTTTTGCAATTCCGACCTTTTTTCGCAATTATATTAACAATAAATGAGTATATCAAACTTTGTAATGGGCCATTTTAAAGCTTTTTCCATAATCTCGAAGATATTTTTACTAAAAAAAATCATAAGTTTTACTGTTTTCCGTTGATTTAAAAAAAAATGGGAAAATGCCATTTTTTGACAGTTAATTGTTTATAAATAAAAATGGTCGCCAGATCCTACGCAGGAAGTAGTTACAATTTGTTCCTATTGGTATTACCTGTCGAAAAACGCTTCAGTACGCTGGCTGTTAAAGTGCCACGAACAGGGTATATTTTTGTCTAATTACCCTGGCCTAATACACGAGTAAAGCAACTTGTGAAGTGGTAACGCTTAATTTCATTTGGGATACAAATTGGGGGTGATTTTCGCGGTTTTTTTTCCAAAAAATGGGACCAACTTTATTTTGAGCGTAAATTTCTTATCTTTAATGCTAGAACCTATTATTAGTTATAACTCTCCTTTTACTGGGTTTAGGAATCAATTACATATACCATTTTTTTACTTTGTTATGGTCTATATTTTTGCTAGTGTTTTTTTCGATAAAATACTTACTCTTTGGGACTAAAATACACACATGTGGATTTTTGGTCTATTTGCCTGCATGACTATTTTGTGATAATATGTTTGTGAAAGTTTAATATTTTTGGTTCTGTAATCATTATAAATTTTGCAATGGAATATAAGTTTTATAGAAAATTATATTCGCATGTTTCCGTGTAAATTGTTAACTTAATTATAAAATTAAAACAAACCATATCTATCAATCGCAGTAATCTTTTATACAGGAAAATTGTTTGCAACAACAATTAGACATCTGTACCTAATTACAAAGACTAGTAAAATCTATAATTATTGGTTAGTTATAATACAGATTTTAATTTGTAATTTTCACTAAGATATGGGATTTTTAATAATAGAATTTGCAATAAATTCTTAAAATAAACTTAGTCGAAGAAGGAAGAAAATATGTTTAGCAGCTTTAGCCTTAGCATCAAATTAGAACTGGCAAGATGGTACCTGTCCGTGGCACTTGATCATTGGATCTTTGTATGGAAAGCCAGACATTTTCAAGATTTGATTAATTTGTGTATAATAATAAAATAGATGAAAATAGGAACGGTAAAGTTATTATACTCTATTTTTAAACCAGTAGGAGTAAACTCAAAAGACAGATTCACACCCAATAATGTCACTAGAAAAATCACCAAATATGTACTTCTTTTTTTATTGATCATGTCGGCTTTCGATGGTAATCCATAAATATTATTTTATACTAATACGTCACTAACGAGTTAAAAACAACTGTTTTTTATATAAAAGTAGATTAAACATCTAAAAATTAAAGGAATAACGCAGAAAATACAAGGAATCGCCGATATAACTTAATTAACCTGTAAATTGCCAATAGTGTCAAAATTTCATAAATGTCAATAGTGCCAAAATTTCATGAGAGTGGAGTAAACTTGTATGAGGTTGGACCAATTACAAACATTGGTGTACATTTGACCTGCGGTAAATTTTAATTACTCCTCCTAGTTTAAAAACAGTGTATAGTACCTAAATAATACCAAATTGAACTGAAATGTAAACAAAAGAGAATGGTGAACAAAAAGCAACAATAAGTGCAAATGCAAGTAAATTGGCAGTGCCATAGGATGATGTTTGTATTTTTGAAAAGGTATATAGTTCATGTGGTGAAACATCTCCCGCCTGAAAAAATTTTTGATTCGGTTTCTTTTTGGATTCCTATTCAAAAATGTCCCCTTTAAACAAATCTGAAGGGTGCCGGGCGGAATTTTTGGGCAGAAATTGTTTAAATAAATACAAAAGATCACGTTTTTTGATCTAAGGCATATTTTTTTTATTTTTTTGTGTCATTCTAAACAAGAAAGGTATCTTGTGATTTTTCTCAAAAATGGACAGTTTTCGAGTTATAGACGATTTAAAATCTAAAAAATGCGAAAATTCGAATTTTTGAGGCTTAAAAACTCATATAATAGTATTCTTGAGGGTGTCAAGTACTTAACATACATACATAATCGGTTGCCTCTTTTACCATATTAGGTGTCGAGGATTCCTCCTTTATATAATACTCTCTGCAAATTTACGCTACTTCTTCCTATCTGTTGCTTAACTTTACAGTTGCTTCTTTGTTGGCTATTGTCATTACTTTAGTTTTCTCCATATTTATTATTAAGTTGTAGTTTTTTAGTTCTTCAGCCCAGATTCTAATGTTATCTGCGAGAGCCTTTTCAGTTCTTGCAACTAATACAATGTCATCAGCAAATGCACAGGCTTCAATTTTTATTTGTTGCAAATTTCTATACCCTATAGCGCATTTTTTAGTTTTTTTCCAACACTTTTTAATAACTTCATCCATAACGCAAATAAATAACAGTGGGCTCAACACTCCACCTTGTCTAACCCCGTCGTTATTAGAAAATTCGCCGGAGATTAAGTTACTTGTCCTGACCTGGTTTTTTGTGTTGACATACAAACTCTTTATTACACTTACAAATTCTTCATCTACTTCCTTGTTTTTCAGGCTTTGCCATATTCCTTCTCTATTGACCATGTCAAACGCCTTTTTCATATCTAAAAACGCCAGGTACAGTGTATCGTTTTTTAACAGTGTTTTTTCAGTAATTTGCTGTAGTGTGAATATATGATCTTGTACGCTGTGTGATGGTCTAAATCCACTTTGTATATCCGCCAGTCGAGGCTCAACTATTTCTCGTAGTTTCTTTTCTAGGATAATTTCGTAGATTTTCAACGCTGAGCAGAGAAGTGATATACCCCTATAATTACTGCACTCTTTCGTGTCTCCCTTTTTGTGTATAGGCAGTATTATTGAAATGTTCCAATCCTCTGGGATTTTTTTGTTTGTCCACGCTAAATTTAGTAGGTCATGTAATTCTTGTTTACCCTGTTGTCCAAGATATTTCAATAATTCAGCACCTATTCCGTCGATCCCTGCTGCTTTACCAACTTTTAGTTTTTCTAGTGCATCTTCAACTTCTTCCATCTTTATTTTAGTTTCATAAACGTCTTCTTGCCCTCCTTCAGGTGTTTCGTCTGTTATCTGTGTGCGATTCTCTGCTGTTGCATTTTCATTGTTTAAAAGTTCCTTGAAATATTCTCTCCACCTTTCTATAATGGGCTCATCCTCAGTTATTATATTTCCGTTTCTATCTTTTATCTGCTGTAGTTTAATTTCCGTTTTACTTCTCATATTCTTTAATACTCTATAAAATAATTTTGTATTTTGGGTACTATTTTCTTCCATAGTTCTTCCAAATTCTTCCCAGGCGTTCTGCTTTTCTTGTTTTATCCTTACTTTAACTTTGTTGCGCTGTTCCTTGTATTTATCGTATGCCTCTTGATTTCTTTTTTGTATGTACATTTTCCATAGCCTTTTCTTTTCTCTGACTTCTTTTTTAATATCGTTGTTCCACCAGCTTGTCTGCTTTTTATGATTATTTCTACTGGTATACCCGCAAACTTGCCCTGCTGTTTCTAATAGTATTGCGTTAAATCTGATCCACTTTTCTTCCACATTTCTACTTTGTCTTCTCTTTTCAATCCTTGCAAACTGTTTTTCTGTTTTTTCTATATACTCATTTCTTGTTTGCAAGTTTCTCAGCTTATAGGTTCTTATTCGTCCGCTATAGTTTTTGTTTTGTATCTGTTTTCGGTCCTCGACTTTGTTGTTATTCTTGAATACTCCTTCTAGTAGATAATGGTCACTACCTATATCATAGCTTCTTTTCACTCTGACATCTTTAACTTTACTCCTTTTTTCTCGAGGAACAATTATGAAGTCTATTATTGATTTTTCATTTCGCTGGGGCATTGCTCTTGTTATCTTGTGTATTTCCTTGTGTTCAAAGAAAGTGTTGGCTATAACTAAATCATTATCTATACAAAACTCTAGCAATCTTTTCCCGTTTTTATTAATTGTGTGTTCTCCGTGCCTACCTATAGCTCCTTGCCATTTCATGTTTTCGTTTCCCACTCTAGCATTGAAGTCTCCCAATATTAAGAGTGTTCCCTCATAATCTTCTACTGTCTGCTGTAGTTGTTCCCAAAATTGATTTTTGTCGTTTGCTTTGTCACTTTCTCCAGGTGCGTATATTACAATCAAAGTTATAATATCGCTTTTACTACAATTCATTGATACTTTCAATAGTCTCTCATTGATGAACTCCCAATTTCTTATACTTTTTACTTTATCTTTGGGTATCAAACAGGCTACTCCTGCTCTGGCCCATTCAGTTTCCTTTACATCACTATATATTAATAGATTTCCATCTCCTATTATTTGTGTCCCAGCTCCCTTTTTTTTTGTCTCAGTGATGGCTATTGCAGCATAGTTTGTGTTGCTAAGGGTTTCTACTAATTCTAACTCTTTTCCACTTATTCCTCTAACATTCCATGTCGCTGTTCTCCATACCACTCCTTTCTTATCTATAACTTTCAGTTCCATTTCTTTTTCCGTTTTCATTGCCGAATTTGTCATCGTTTTGTCCGCCTCTGCTTTTATTAGTTTTTTGGATTAGCTCTGTTGCTCTCTTTTTCAATTGTGCCAGTTTCCATATTCCATTTCCATATTTCATCATTTATAATGATCTTCTGGTATTTAACTTTTGCAACATTACCTTTTTGCCTCTGTTCATTTGCATATTCTCTTAGTTGTTTTTGAATCTTTCTTTCTTGGATCGTATAGTCATCATCAATAAAAAGTTTTCTTCCTTTAATATGTCTTAACTTGTTCTTATTTTTCATTATGTCTGCTTTATCACCATATGTACTCAATTCTAACTTGCACATTCTCTTATTCAGTTTCGTTATCTCTTTTATCTCACACTTTGTTCCAAGAAAAGTTTGCAACTGATTCTCTATATCTTCTTTTAGCTCTATAGTATCTCCTGCAGTTTCAAATCCGGTGATAATAATGTTATTTCGACGTTCTTTCTTTTCCATAGCTTCAAGTTTATATTCTAGCACCCTGATTTTAGTTTTCATTACTTCATTTTCTCTTCTAATCTATTTTACTTCTTCCAAACTCTGCTTCCATTCACTTGTTAAATCTTTGACAATTTTTATTAATTCTTTACGCTCAGTTCTCATTTCTTTCATTTCATTTGCTATCTCTCTCATTCCGTTTGTTACTTTTAACCATCCCGCTCATTTCATCCATTCCGTATTCCTCTGATACGCCTATGGAATGTGTAATCTGTGTTGCCTATCTGCTAGCGCCAACGATCATCTACAATTCAACCTTGCGGATAGATAAATCGCTACCAACAGATAAGACGCCACGTGATTTTGATTTCAGCCTACCTCTAATATTATTAGTCCTATTGTGTCACTAACACTCTCAGCACTTTGTTGTAGTATATTATTTGCTCACAGTTCACTCTTACAATTTCTAATTCTCGATATTTCCGAAATTCGGATGAAATATCAGAGCACTCAAAATTGCGTTGTTTATCAACACAGTGGCGTACCTCAGCTCTCAATGGTGAACAATTTCAAAAGCTCTCACATTTCAAATGGTGAACAATGATGGTCAAAAACTATGTTAATTTCCACTTACCTGCAGGGCCCACTGTGATCTCCCTTGGGGAGGTACTGTGGTTCTCGGGATACAGCCAGTTTCATAATTATTGAGTACCAATTTCAAATGGTGAACAATGATGGTCAAGTACTTAAATTGTCGTTTAAACATTCATTTTCAAGATTCTGAAGAGTGATCGGGTCTAACTTCAATTAACACCGTTGTTATTTAATTGTTAAATATGCGTGTCCATCCGATTTTTTTGGCGGTGCGGCGCGCTCTATTTCAACAATCTCCTATTTTCCTCCGAAAAATATTTTTTAAATTCTTTGGGACATTCTAAATAACATAGGTTTCTTGTCATTTTTCTCAAAAGTTTTATAGTTTTAAAGTTATAAGTTATAAGCGATTTAAAATCCGAAAAAAGCGAAAATATACATTTTCGGATTTTAAATCGCTTATAACTTTAAAACTATAGACTCTTGAGAAAAATGACAAGAAACCTATTTTATTTAGAATGTCCCAAAAATCTAAAACTCTAAAATTTTTCAGATGAAAATAGGAGATTGTTGAAATAGAGTGCGCCGCACCGTTAAAAAATCGGATGGAGAGCCATATTTAACAATTAAATAAGAACGGTGTAAATTGAAGTTAGACCCGATCACTCTTCAGGAACCTCAAAAATACTATTTTAAATAATTTGACATCACATGACATGTGATGCCAGGGGTTAATCTGGAAATATTTTTAACATCTTTTAAAATCAGATAGTATAATGTAACCCCAACTGTTTAATATCAAATTAAGGGTTTTTACCCGTACATTTTGGTGGCTTAAAGCATGTAAACCTGTAACTCTCTATTCATTTTTTACCTTTGTCAAAATCTAACCTCACGTTTGTTTTATTTATAGAGTTATACTTATTTTAGGTGATAACACTGATGACGGAATATTGATTTCGAAAACGTTTTGTTATGATACAGCCCGTTTTAGGGATTTTAAATATACCTTTTACAAGATAAGGTTTTTATTTTCAAAAGAGGTATGTTTGTTTCTGTCGAGCACAGAGTGTACTGCAGCGTTGGGTTTTATTATAAGATATACACTTGGCATTATATAAAATTCAATTAATATTTACAAGCCTATTTGTTAATTTGTAATTTTACAATTGTACATAGAATAAAGCATATCAGAGGAGATTGACAAGAACGAAATATTAGAAAACGGTAATATCAAGAAAAACTGGGAAAACTCAAAGAAAACATTATTAACGCAGCATCAGAAGCACTTGGAAAAAAGGAAGGTAACGAATACTAACATATTTATCAAAGGGGGAAACCTCGTGGTTTGGAGGGGAAGTGCATATAGAACAAAACAAATACAACAACTAGAAACGAATTAGAAACTAAACGAATACTTTATTCAGGTAAATAATAAAAGGAAAATGGCAGAGCTCGGACCAGGAGAGCTATGGAGAATGATCAGAGAACAAAGAAACAATTGTAAAGACTGCTACGTTTTTGTACACAACTATGACAACTGAATGACTGGGAATAGAAAAGTATTTTTGAAGTGTGTAAATTTTATTAATTCCTAGCTGAACAACTTAAAATAATCTGCTATGCAGACAATGCAATACTAATCGCTAAAAGTGAAGATGATTTACAACGTATGATGCACCAATTTAATATAACCGCAAGAAAATTTAACATGTTAATTTTCCCCAAAAAAGACAAAATGCATGGTTATAACAGCAAATCTACTAAAATGTAAATTAGAGCTGGAGGGTTAGATAATAGAACAAGTGATGGAATTTAAATATTATTATCTAAGCATCATACTATCGAGCTACGGACAGCTCGAAACAGAAGTGGAAAGTCAAGTGAATAGAGTAAACACAGCCGCAGGTTGCCTGAATGAAACAATATGGAGAAATAAAAAGATCGGAAAAGAAACATTTACAAAACAGTCACCAGACCAATTACATATGCGGCTGAAAAACGACCTGATACAGAGAGAACAAAACGAATGACAGAAATAGGAGAGATGAAAACTCATCGAAAAATCGATATAATATGGAACAGATCTAGAAGCAGGTACCGATATACAACGGGGATACAAGGTGGAAAACATTAAAAAATATCCAAGAAACAAGAGTAGATCGGAAAAACTTTGTCGTCTTGAAATTTATTGTTAGCCCGTATTCTTGCAAAGCAAGATGACGGTCGCTAATTTAATAATTTTTCCCCATCTAAAAAGTGCACGAGTTCCCTAAAGAAGTTTTTACTTCCAAAGTTTATTTTGTCGAAGCAATAACGTCGCTAATTCAATACTTCTTCCCCATCCAAAAAGTGCACAACGTCCCTAAGGAAGTTTTCATTTCAAAAATTTATTTCGCCGAAGCGATGACGGTCGCTAATTCAACACTGTTTCCCCATCTAAAAAGTGTATAAGGTCCCTAAAAAAGTTTTCGCTTCAAAAATTTATTTCGTCGAAGCAATGACGGTCGCGATGACGGTCGATAATTCAACACTTTTTCTCCATCTGAAAAGGGCACAACGTCCCTTAAGAAGTTTTCACTTGAAAAATTTATTTCGTCGAAGCAATGACTATCGCTAATTTAATACTTTTTTCTCATTGAAAAAGTGCAAAACGTCCATAAAGAAGTTTTCACTTCAAAAATTTATTTCGCCGAAGCGATGCCGGTCGCTAATTCAACACTTTTTCCCCATCTAAAAAGTGCACAACGTCCCTAAAAAAGTTTTCATTTCAAAAATTTATTTCGTCGAACCAATAACGGTCGCTAATTTAATACTTTTTCCATATCTAAAAAGTGCACAACGTCCCTAAAGAACTTTTCACTTCAAAAATTTATTTAGCCGAAGTGATGACGATCGCTAATTCAATACTTTTTCCCTATCTAGAAAGAGCAAAACGTCCCTAAAGAAGTTTTCACTTCAGAACATTATTTAGTCGAAGCAATGACGGTCGCTATTTCAATACTTTTTCCTCATCTAAAAAGTGTACAACGTCGCTAAAAGTTTTCACTTCAAAAATTTATTTCGTCGAAGCAATGACGGTCGCTAATTCAATACTTTTCCCTATCTAAAAAGGGCACAACGTTCCTAAAATAGTTTTCACTTTCGCCGAAGAGACGACGGAAGTTTTACATTTATTTTAAATTTAAATACTTTTATGCAATTTATGTATACATACACATAATATAGATACGTACAAAATTTATTTCGCCGAAGAGATCACGGTCGCGAAATCAATCCATTTTCCCCATCCCATAATAGGTTTTACATTTATTTTAAATTTAAATACCTCTGCACAATTTATATATACATACACATAATATATATAGCATAAGCGATGACGGTCGCAATGACGGTCGCGATGACGGTCGCGCGATGACGGTCGCCAAGTCAATGCTTTTTCCCCTATCCCAAAATCGCAAAACGTCTCTAAAGAAGTTTTCACTTCAAAAAATGTAATCCCTAATAAAAACAGAAATACTGAAGAAAACCAATCAGAATCAAAAGAGGTATGTTTGTTTCTGTCGAGCACAGAGTGTACTGAAGCGTTGCGTTTTATTATAAGATATACACTTGGCATTATATAAAATTCAATTATGATTTACAAGCGTATTTGTAAATTTGTAATTTTACAATTGTACAAAGAATAAAGCATATCAGAGAAGATTGACAAGAACGAAATATTAGAAAACAGTAATATCAAGACAAACCGGGAAAACTCAAAGAAAACATAATTAACGCAGCAACAGAACCACTTGGAAAAAGGAAATTGGAAAAAGGAAAGCAAATACAACAAATATAAACGAATTAGAAACTATACGAATACTTTAGTCAGACAAATAATAAAAAGCATAATGGCAGAGCTTGGAGCGGGAGAGATATGGAGGTGGAACGAAAAGGTCAAAAAAAATAAAAGAAAAGAAAAATTCTTGTGGCTATCGTTTAAAAGTTGTGTCAGGTGATAGAAAAAATTGGTGCGAGAGCATTTTGAAATAAAAAAATATCTTGGGGTTCCATATTGGATTTGAAAAATGAAAAAACCAAAAAATTATTTTTGTCGAAAAAATCAATATGGCTCTGATCAAATTTCAATCATCGTGTGTTACCAACTGAGTGTGACATTCTAAAGTGCTTTTTCTTTATTCGTAATGAACTTAAGTTGACAAATAATAATAAAGATCCATCTATCGCCGACGTCTTGAATGCCGTTGCAACGAAAGTAGAACAAATATGAATATAAGCTTCAATTCCAACATTATCGCATAAGTGCATTCAAGATATGATTAAAAATATTTATATAGAGTATAAAAATCTTAAGCGATAGGTACACAAAAACTCAGCAAGCATCTGATTCATAAATAGAAAAGAATTGCCAGTTTCGAAAGGAGCGTAAAAAGTTATTGAATATCGCGGCTTGTGAGTGCAACATGACTGGAACTGTGTGTGTGTGTGTACTTGTGATAAAATCAAGAAAGTACCACAAAATGAGCGAATTTTCTTCAAGATCAACGATCCTGTCGAAAAATGGCAATTGGACCAGTGGATATTGCAGCATCTGCAGCAATAAGGAAGAAAATGGAAAGAACCATGAAGGCAAAGGCAAGTTATCAAAAATATAATACTGACTAAATTGTTCTTAAAGCATGTACCGTTGATTATTCTAATCCTTCCATAAGTAGCAGCTTGTCTGACTCAAATTCTTCTGATGCAGGTGACCATGAAGAAGAATTCATTGCTCCTTTGTCAACAGTTACAGTCCAACCATCTTCGTCACAAATACTGCGGCACATTACTTCAATGGCTAGTATGCTTATTTCATTGCAATGAGCTACCTCTACGTCATTTAATTCAACAGTTAGATGGACGCACCAGTGGACCACTTGGTTTCTCAGGGCCAACAGGGAAACTTCTGGAACGCCGTGAAGAGAAGGCTGTTGTCGATTTTGTCTCAATAGAAAACAACCTATCAATATTATTAGAAACAACATACCTTAGTACCGATCACAAGTACTTTTACCAAATCAGTCAAGCAGTTGCTGCGGGAAACTGTTCTAATGATTTGAGCCTTAAAAACCTGGGAAAATATCACACGCAAGTTTCATCCAAAAAGTGTATGCACCAGTTTGGTTTTATATAAAACTGTATCCTAGCTGTTATGATGATTCAAAACATTTATGGCGAATGATCTATTATTCACGATTTCTACCAGTTGACCAAATAAAAATTGTCGATGCCGTTATCCAAAGGAATGCTTATTTTGCCCATCCCAAAAATGTATTACTCGGTATGATGAATAGTGTGACCAACTCCAATTCAGTCGAATCCGGGACAAGGCTGAAAAAAATATATGAAATACGGGACTTTTCAATGAAAATCGGGACCATTTTTTTCAGAAGACGATAATTAAAATACAGAACCGAAAAAAAGTCCACCGTTTTAGTTTTCGTAGAACTATATAATACGTCGATATAAAATGCATGCGTTTTGGATGTGGTATTGGTACTAGTATTACACTCTTGGATGTGGTATTGGTACTAGTAGAAATTGTCTACTTTTTTTGGTCCCACCAATTCAATTTGATGTGAATTCTTAGAAGAATAACGTATTCAAAATTTCAAAATAGAATTTTACCAAAATTTTTAAAATTTGGATAGCCCGGAAGCCTTGTCCGGGACGCCGGAACATGAATTCGTAATTCGGGCCATGTCCCGGATTTTTCGGGCTAGTTGGTCACACTAATGATGAAAGATGAACGAAAACATATACGAGAGCTAGGAATACGCAAAGTGCCAAAAGCTAGAGAAAGTCAGAAAAAAGATCCGGAGATTCAAAATACCAACATTAGATTTTAGTGCTGCAGATTATAATGACTTAATTTCTATCTCTGGATTCAACGTTACGGCTCCTCCTTTCCTAAAACATATTTCCAATGAAGATGTAAGGGATATTATTTATTCTGGGAACTACAAAAACATAGAGGTCTTAAACTGCCCTTGTCATACAAAATCCGTGGAAAGAACTGTTAAGTGAGTAACTGAAGCATCAGCTGCTGTTTGTGGACCAGAATCAAGGGATGGCTTTATTCGTTCAAAGTTGCATTCTAGAAACATTATGCCGTTTTTTAACAAAAGATCAGAATACCAATCTTAAAATGTATATTGTTAAACAATTATTTAGATTCAAAGAACTGATAAAAAAATAAATTTTTAAAATTTTATTTTTTTTGTTATTCCCAAAAATTTAAATGTAATATGAAGATAGGGATACAAAAAAGATTTCTTACAGTTTTATTATACATCAAAACACAACTTTTTCGCACTAGCCCCATAAAAAAATGATGACTTAGGATTTTTCGTTACACCCTAATGGAGATGGATCAGAGAACAAAGAAACAATTGTAAAGACTGCTATGTTTTTGTACACAACTATGACAACTAAATTACTGGGAAAAGAAAAGTATTTTCGAAGTGTGCAAAATTTATTAGTTCCTAGCTGAATAACTTAAAATAATCTGCTATGCAGACAATTCAATACTATTCGCTAAAAGTGAAGATGCACCAACGTATGATGCACCAATTTAATATAACCGCCAGAAAATTTAACATGTTAATTTTCCCCAAAAGAACAAAATGCATGGTTATAACAGCAAATCTACTAAAATGTAAATTAGAGCTGGAGGGTGAGATAATAGAAAAAGTGATGGAATTTAAACATTATTATCTAAGCATCATACCATCGAGCAACGGAAAGCTCGAAACAGAAGTGGAACGTCAAGTGAATAGAGCAAACAAAGCCGCAGGTTGCCTGAGTGAAACAATATGGAGAAAAATAAAAAGATCGGCAAAGAAAAAGTTACAAAACAGTCACCAGATCAATAACATATGCGGCTGAAAAACGACCTGATACACAGAGGACAAAATGAATGCCAGAAATAGGAGAGATAAAAACCCTTCGAAAAATCGATATAATATGAAACAGAGCTAGAAGCAGGTACAGATATACAACGGGGATGCAAGGTGAAGAACACTAAGAACTATCCAAAGAACAAGAGTAGATCGAAACGGCCAAATAAGCCGAATGACAACAAAATAAAGTAGTTAAGATGACGGGATACCGTCCCCAATACGAAGATGATCATTGGGAAGACCACGCACACGATGAAACAACAACTTACTGGAGATAAATTGAAAAACAGAAGAAAAATAAAAATGTTTATACAAAAAGAAGAAGACATAACTGTACACAAATATGCCAATTGTGCACCCAACTATTTGTTTAAATTGTCTATAAAACTGTGTTTAAAGTATATGATGATATTATACTTTGTTTTTAAACCAGGAGGAGTAAACTAAAAAGAAAGGTTCACACCCGAGAAAGTCACTAGAAAAATCACCAAATCCATATTTTTTGGTTGATTATATCGGCCTTAGACGGTAATTCATAAATTCCAAAACAACTACTGGTTTTATATAAAAGCAGACTAAAAATTTTAAAATTAAAAGAATAACGCAAAAACACAAAAAATCGCCGATATAATTCAATTAACCTATGAAATGCCAGTAGCGTAAAAATCTCATAAAAGTTATTAGTAGATTTAGGCAAATATGCAAATAAAAAGGTATGAAATATGCGCATAAATATGCAGTATTTGACCCAAAAATATGCACGTTTATCTAGAAAATATGCATGTATCAAAAAAAATATTTACAGTATTTTTTTATTTACAAGCATATTTACAATATCTCCACATGGTGTATTAATTAACATGTATATATTTTACTAACTAAGCTAATTAATTAAATATTTAAGTATTTAAGTATTTGAACAAATAAATAATTGATATTATTTCGAATTGTGGTAACAATAAATAATTTATCAAATGCTGTTCAAAATTTTCTAACAAATACTTATGGCTTCTATCTGATTACATAGAATAATTTCCTATCCAATATGTATTACTTTTAACGTTTTGAAACAATGATTCAAATTATTTTATTTAAAATGTACTGTCTAACAATGATTATTTCATTCATAGGAGATTCTGACCAATAGAAAGCTACAGAAATCTGAATTATACTGATAATTTTTGATAATTTGACGTCGTCAAGTATATTACGTCAGATGCCCTTCGTTGCTACGAAAAAATACATTCAGTGACGTTAATGACAATTCATGTTTTAAAAATTATAAAAGTGATGACTTTCAACCGTAAAATATTTATAACAACTGTGTGTTTATTTGTACTAATTTGTACTTACATAAATAAATTACAATAAAATTTTGGTTTTGAACAGTTTTATTCATGAAATAATCGCAACAAATTGCACCCGATCTCTAAAATTAATATAGAATTTTTGCCCTCGTGACACTTTGGACATAATTTCATGAGCCGAAGGCGAGTTTTGCGAGGCTCAACAAAACTGTCAAAGTGTCACTCGGGAAAAATTCAATAATTTTAGAGCTCTTGTGCAATTATTACTGATAATTATTTGGAGGATTTTACTTGAATAATAGTTTTCTGAACAAAACTATAGTTTGATTTTATGAATGACACCACGACACTGAACTGTCTATTTGCGGCGTTTTCAAAGCACAATAATTATTCACAATTACGAAGACACGTGTTCACGACTTATTTTACAAAAAAAGCGAAATGGGCCGTCAAAATAAAAATTTTTACCTAGAGATATAAACTGGCTGATTTTGGAACCTTTGTAACCAAAACGTGACAAAACTGTGTAGGTACATATGCTAAGCCGCTCTTTTATTAGTTACTACATTCAGGTACCCAAAATTTGAATATGTACCAAGAGATTATAAAACAAAAATAAATATTGAGATTTTCAAGCTACTTGTTACAGTGATATAAAGATATAGTTACAACCAACATTTAAAATTATGTGCACTTTATGCACACTTATATAAAAATATGCAAAATTGTGAATTTTTTGCATTTTGTATGCATTATGCAACTTGCATATTTGCCTAAGTCTAGTCATTAATGTCAAAATTTGATAACAGTTGAGTAAACTTGTCTGAGGTTGAGCCAATTACAAACAAACATTACGGCACGGTAAATTTGAATTCCGCCCGATGGTTTAAATACAGATCATAGTTACCTTAAATCGAAGTTCTCCCACCGGCGCCTTTCCAAAGGGTATCCCCAAAAATGAATAGAAATTTTCTCCGTTAAGATTCTTCTTTTGAAACCCTTTAAGTTTGCCTTCACATACAGCTACAACTGGAGACGTCATAATGCAATTTTAGGTTTTTTAGGTTACAATAAAACGAAAAAATCTTACTAATAAAGTTATACCGGAGGGTAAATATTGTGAATGAGATGAATACTATCGTTAGTATTTATATATGAATAATTTGTAAAAACAACCTACCTGAAAACAAAACCATTGTGGTATATTCCTGATAAGGCAATAACTAGAACAGAGGTGGCTTTCAATGTAAAGGAATGATTAAAGAATTTCCTTTATACGTTCTAAAAAAAATTTATAATAATATATTGGGTGGTGAATCGTCAAGCGACCATGGGAAACTAAATAGGAAATTATAAATTGTTAAATTTCTGCTTCCCTAATTATTTTGCATCAAAAGACATGCGCAACTAAACTTACGGGCATGGAAATCGGACCACTTAAAAATTTGGTCATATTTGATGTCTCGTATTTCCTAAACCTGTTGGCCGATTTAAGTGATTTTTTAATATGTTATATCCTGATTCTTTAACAATATCATGTAATAATATTGTTGCTGAGCAGGTAAATTTTTATTGTATACCGGGAGTACGAATCAAACTGTGTTTTTTTCTCAAAGTTCGCATCACCATGTGGAATATTTTAGGACTTATAAAATACAGAAATTAAAACCCAACTATAGCCTCAGGTTTTCGTAGCATTCTGTTTTTCGATTCATTCGTTTAAGTTAGGTACCTAAACATGTTCTTACAAGTTCTTAGGTAAAACAACTTAACATGTTCTTCATCAATACACGGTGTTTCTAAATAAGTGAGACAAACTTTAAGGGGTAATTCTGAATGAAAAAATAGTGATAGTTTGCTTTATAAATGTATGTTTGCAAATGTTTCGTTTCCGAGATACTGGATGTTGAATTTTTTCTTACAAACTGACGGTTTATGTATTGCTCTAAAAGCAGTTGAGATATGCAAATGAAATTTGGCAAGTTTTAAGAGATAGTTATTGCCGATTTTTTGACATAAAATTAAGAATTTAATATTCACCATTGGCGCGCATACGGGTAATATGACCGATCATATTACCCGTATGCACACCAATGGTGAATATCAAAATCTTAGTTGTATGTCAAAAAATGTGCAATAACTACGTCTTAAAACCCACCAAATTCCATTTGCATAGCTTAACCGGTTTTAAAGCAATAAATAAATCGTCAGTTTGTAAGAAAAAATTCAACATCCAGTATCTCGGAAACCAAACATTTGCAAACATACATTTATAAATCAAACTATCATTATTTTTTCATTCAGAATTACCCCTTAAAGTCTGTCCCACTTATTTAGAAACACCGTGTATTGACGAAGGACATGTCTAGTTGTTAAAGTACCTAACTTAAACGAATGAATCGAAAAACAGAATGTTACGAAAACCTGAGGCTATAGTTGGGTTTTAATTTCAGTATTTTATAAGTCCTAGAATATTCCACATGGTGTTGCGAACTTTGAGAAAAAAAACACAGTTTGATTCGTACACCCGGTATGCAATATAAAATTACCTGTGTAGCAACAATGTTATTACGGCGATAGTGTTAAAGAATTAGGCTATAATATATTAAAAAAATCACTTCAAGGACAAACAGGTTTAGGAAATACCAGATATCAAAAATGACCAAATTTTTAAGTGGGTCGATTTTTATGCGCATAAGTTTATTTATGCGCAAAGTGTGGAGAACTGAAATCTCTATTAATAGTCCAGGTCACATCTGTTTTGAGATGGACGTTGAGAGGTGACCCACATTTTTTGCAGAAATTGCTTGAAAATAACTCAAATAATAATATTTGAGTCCTCCCACTTAAAATGGTCCGAAACATTGTCTAAATAATCAAAATGTCAAAATATGAAGGAAAAATTCGATTTTTTTATTGGTTTTTTGATTATAACTTTAAAACTATTTGTTTCTGAGAAAAGTTGTATTGACATAAAAGTTACGTAATTAAATTTCCTACAATATAGAATTGGTTAAAAATTTAAAAAGTAGTCACTTTTGTTGCAAAATAGCAATACTTGCGAAAAAAACCATACAAAAACAAGTATTCGCATTTTACGTTTTTCAACCATTTATGCTACACTTTTCATATTTTACCCAGAAAAACTTTATCATATAGTAAAACAATACTGTAAATTTCATAAAGATCGGGTTGATAGATTTTGGAAAAAAAATTTTGCAATCCAGCTTCCGCAAAAAAAATTCATTTTTTTAAAATGTTTCAGGACTGAAAATAAAGCAGATAGCAGGTTGATTTTTGTTTTGCTTATAGAAGTGTACTGTACCTTTCATTTGAAATTCGCAAAATTAAAATCGATTAATTACCACGGCGTCAGAAAATTTTTTAAATAAACATTAATTTTTGGTGCTACGCGCAGGACAGCGGTGTTTGATTCACAAAGTTGATTTCCACTAAAATTTCTTCGAATCATTATCTAATATATTATTTTCTTACTTTATATTTTGTTGTATTTTAATATTTTAATTCCACAAAAATCAAACTAATTTTATTATTGTTTGTCAAATATTGTTCAAACAATTATTGCATATGTTTAAAAATAAAAAGCTTTTATTCTCTAAGTTAAAATATATGAACAAATAAAGTTTTTGCTAAAAAAGTGTTATTTCAAAGGATAGAGTATGAGTTTTTATTTGATAAATGATATTTCCGTACAGTTGTTAGTGTTCTATTTATAAGCGTCAAGTTTGACAATTCAACCTCAATACGTTTCCATAGTAACCCAAGTAATTTTATTAGGAATTTCAAAGCACCATTTATTTGGGAATAAAATTATCGCGTTTTTTTTTTAAATCAATCAATATCTGTCGAATTTTAAACGATTTGCGGAAAAATAGTATGTTTACCTCGTAGGAAAAGCCACATTCCTGGACTCTGTGTTGCTAAGTCTCGGCTTGCGCCTCGACTTAGCAATCTTCACAGTCGTCCAGGAATGTTAAGCTTTTCCTACCCGGTAAACAATGTACTATTATTTAAAAAAATTCCTGACGTGATGGTTAATCGATTTTAGTTTTGCAAATTGAAAATGAAAGGTACACTACACTTCTATAAGCAAAAAAAAATGTCAACTTGCTATCTGCTCTATTTTAAGTCCTGTAACATTTTGAAAAAATAAATTTTTTTTGCGAGAGGTGGATTGCAAAACTTATTTTGCAAAATCTTTTGAACCGATCTTAATGAAATTTAGAGTATTGTTTTACTGTATCATAAAGTTTTTCTGGGTGAAATATGAAGGTCCTAAGTGTAGCATAAATGATTAAAAAAGGTAAAATACGAATACTTGTTTTTGTATGGTTTTTTCGCAATTATTGCTATTTTGCAACATGAGTGACTATTTTTTAAATTTCTAACTAATTCTATATTGTAGGAAATTTAATTACGCAACTTTTATGTCTGTACAACTTTTCTCGGAAATGTATACTTTTAAGGTTATACTCAAAAAATGAAGAAAAAAAATCGAATTTTTCCTTAATTCTTTGACATTTTGATTATTATTTAAACAATATTCCGGACCTTTTTGAGAGGGAGGATAACTCAAATATTATTATTTGAGTTATTTTCAAGCAATTTCTGCAAAAAAAATTGAGTCACCTCTCAACGTCCAAATGTACTAATATTTTTACAGATGCGCCCTGGTCTATAAAAACAAATCTTAGAGTTGTTCTACGAATTAAACACAGTCCAAAATTTTGCAAAAATATAATACACTTGGGAGAGTATTTTTAGTCCAATTGTGAGAATATCAGTTTTTAGATCCCAAAAAGGTGCAGAAAGATTTTGCCACTCCTACCACCGAGCTTCCCCTTAACACCTCCAAAGAATCGTAAAAATGGCAAATATCACTCAATTTTTATTTATTTAACAGCTGTATAGTAACTTCCTTCATTTATGAAAAAATAAAAAAAATGGATACGAAAGCTGCCCTTTTCGGCTTTAAAACGCATTTTAATGTTTGTCCATAGGATGCTCTAAACAAAAGATTTCGAATTTTTAATGTCGAGTTGATACATATTATTTTATTTAAAAATTATTTTCGACTGAGTAAACGACGTTCCAAATCGTCAGTTGCTTCCGGCATTCCCAAGTAGCACCGAATGGGTTTAAAGTATTTTAAGGTTGCTTTAAGACTGTCGAATAAAACTAAAATTAAAACCATTTGGTTTTTAAGTAAACCTTAAGATTGCAATAAAACCGCTTTCAGCATAATAGGGCTCAGTCTGAAAGAGGTCAATAAAACCAAAAATAAAAACCGTCTTAAAACTTTGTTTTCTTAAGCAACTGGTTTTAAAGCTGCTGTGAAAGTGCTTTTAAAACCATGTTAAAAGACACTTTAAGTGCAGGCAGTTTTATAGCAAACTCAAAAAGGTTTCTTAAATGGAGACTTTTAAAGAAAATTTACCATATTAAATGATTCTTTAAACCCATATACTCCATATAGGCCAACAAAATTTTACATGTGTTATGATAGAAAGATATATTTGTAACCATAAAATAATAAAAAGTACTTGGTTATTTCGGACTGCTAAGGTAGAAAAACAGTTGCGCACCCAACTTTATTGATAATGTTGACAAAAATAGGTCTAAATAACTCACGTGCTCTAAAATTTCTGACTTTTGGCGATTAAAAAATAAAAATAATAAAAAAATTTAAATCCGAAAAATATTAATTTGAAAGAAAAATACGTTTATCTAAAATTTTAATGTTTAATTGTTAAAATAAATTAAATTTATATCTTTAAGACGCTTATTTATAATTTTATGTAAGCCTTATATTGTAATCCATCATGGCTTTCAGTATCTCTAGAAAGCAATATGGCCGAAATCCAAACAAAACTATTTGGTCTATCGACAGAGAATTGTTAAGATCAAATGGTTTTATTTTATACCTTTCCAAGAGCATATACCCTACATAAAAGCAAGGTTGCCTTGGAATTAAAACCGTTTAATTTTAATGCTACTATCAATAATGCCACTCGGTTTTAATGTGAATCTAACCTAAAATCGACGCGTCGTAGTGCTGTGTGTGTTGAACTTTTCTTTTAAAATGATCAGTTCGTTTATATTTTAAGTACTCGCGACTTATATCTTCCATAATAACTGTACTTCTACTTTTTACAACACACTACACCACTGTTTCGCTCTAAAACAAATGGCCGACCATTTTGGACATGAAAGAAGAGGGGATGAGTTTAGTTTTATTGTTTCTAACAGGAAGCATAGTTTAGTCTTTATGATAACCAAATTGATTCAGTGCGTTTGGTTTTAATATAGCCTACTAATTGCTTTTAAGAAAGCAACTTAAAAGAAAACTAAAAAAATAGTTTTAAGGCATATGCTTTACTGACATAATAGTCTTAAGATCAAGTAGTTTTAATAATATGTTCTATTATTAATATTAGGAGAATCTTTAAAACTGCAATTAAAGTAAAAGGTAACAAACTAGAATCTAATAAAACCAAACAGTCCGGATGTTCTTCATAAAACTGACTAGTTTTAACGTGAACTGACAATAAACAATTTTAAATCTACAACGAGACAAATTATCTATTAAGATTAATTAGTCTTATTTGGCAGTCTTATTAGATACTTTAAAACTAGTGACATGTGCTTAAGAGTTTTAAAGTTCTGGCAGTATATCTACAAGGCAACGTTAAAACCATTATCTTCTTATTTACCACAATGAAACCTTTATAAACCTTACATAAAACTAAAATGTTTTTATTGTGCTACTTGGGTTGTTTCCTAGAGAATGATACTTTCTACACAAAAAGTGCTAATAAATATTTTTGTGTCGAAATAAAGTAGACGTAGAAGAATAAGGAAGAATAGAGAACAGCAGGGAGATACTAGATTCCATCAAAATAAGAAAACTGCAACACTTGGGTCATATAACACGTGGTGACAGATATGAACTCTTAAAATTAATAATGCAGGGAAAGGTTCAAGGAAGGCGCAGCATAGGTCGAAGGGAAATGTCCTGGCTGAGAAATCTCAGAGATTGGTTTGGATGCAGCTCAACTGAACTCTTTCGGGCTGTAGTGTCAAAATTTAGAATAGCAATGATGATTGCCAACCTTCGTCGCGGAAATGCCACGTAAAGAGAAGGTCAAAATAAACTGAGCTACATATCTTGTTTGAAACATTTTTACTACGGCATGTAGATTATTCCTAAATCAATGTTTTTCGCCCGCTCCCTTCAAGGAGGTTTTAGAGGAAGCCTGGAGATAGGGGTGGAACATTTTTTTGCATCTTTTTTGGTGCCCTCAAATATTCCCCAAATAACATTCTCGGCAAAATTCAGCATTTTCATACGATTAATGGAGGTTAAATATTTAACGATTGGTCTAATATCTACTCTGGAAAATGTACTAGCTATTCTATTTTTGCAAAATTTTGTAATGGGTTTAATTCATTCGACAATTTTAACGTTTGTTTTTAATGCAGATTTTCATCCTCTACAAATAGATTCTGATGACTTTTAATGTACTTCAACAATTTAGAATTTTCCATTGAGTTTCCTATGGCCCGTTTGACAATTCACCACCCGGTAAACAAAATTAAAATATACAAGAAACTAAATAAATTAGAATACAAAAAGGAGTAATGAGAAAATTAATATCGGTAAAGTTAGAATATCCATTTTATAAATCTGAATTCAGAGCAACACTATAAAATATTGCTAATATATTACGGAAAAAAAAACATTGCTGTAGCCGTTTCCGAGAAACAATGGGTATGCTAACTTTACAGTAAAGCTAGCAGCACCATAGCTATATCTCGGCAAGGAAAAGGGCTACAGAGCTCATCTTGGCTGCATATTTTATTGCTAATTATTTGGTGATGATTGGTAGATTGACCAATCCCCAAAGACTACCCTATTATTCCCAAGCGCAAAACGCACCGTAGAAAAAATGATGAATATAGAAAATTCATCTGAAAGGAATTATTTGCTAATTTATTGCTACGGTTTTACGCCAAGAAACAATTGATTGCTGCAACCGTTTCCGAGAAACAATGGTTGTACTAATTCAACTACAAATAGCATAGTCATAGCTATATCTCGGCAATGAACAAAGGCGCAGGGCCCCTCTTGGCGCCATATTTTATTGCTAGTTAAATGCTGTTGAACGTTACATTTATCAACCCCCAACAAATACCTCATCATACCCTAACGTAAAAACTCTCTTTACCTACATAAACAAAATTTTACTGTATCAGAGTACGACAAATAAAAATTCTCTTCTAAAACTAACAATATGCACGTTTCTAGTACGTGATACCTATTTTTGAAGCTTTCAGCATTATTAGGTATTTTTGACATAATAGGTTTAATTCCGTATTTTTCAGTTTCACTCCCTATTATCGAAGCATTTAGACGAGCGGCACACCCCCAAAAAATCGCTTATTTCTCGAGATACTGACCACTGATGGTGAATGGCTAATTTTGGTCTTACTTTATGTTTTTGATGATGCTGAAAACGAAAATGAGGTTTATTTTGAATTTTAAGTGAGCGAACATTGTCAAAAACGTAATTTTACCTTAGAAATAAAAAAAGAAATCACAAAATAACATATTTGGGAACTGATGTAATATACCAGATAGACCTGGACGTAGAAATATAACGCAAAATAGCAATTACTACAACTACTACTTTTATGAAAATGAAGTTATTCATTTGCAATAGTCATATTCTTCTAGAAATCATTAACAGATAAAGCAAAAAAGATGGGTTCGTCAATGAATATAGATAAAACCAAATACATGTTGATCTCGAAAACCCCTGTTGACAACATACATCTGACCTTAGAGGGTAAACCATTAGAGAGACTAGAGAGTCGACAAATATAAATACCTCGAACCAATTATAATCTCACAGTTAGACCAAGATGAGGAGATAAAGATCTGAATAGAAATCGCTCGAAAAGGATTTATAAACTACAAGGCAATGTTTGCAAATAAGAAATTGAGTATGGCTATCAGATTAAGGTTCTTCGATTGTTATGTTTGGTCGCAGCTTCTATATGAGGTGGAAGCTTGGACTCTGAAAGCCCAGTTCGTAAAAAATGGAGGTATTCGAAATGTGGCTATTCTGAAAATTTCTTGGAATGCAAAAGTCTCAAACGAAGAAGTGTTAAGACGAATTGGACATGCGAGATAGCTTATAAACACAATAAAATGAAAAAAAAAAAAAAACATCGTATCTGGGCCACATACTTCGAAACGATAAACACTCTCTGCCACACGTCATCAAGCAAGGAAAAGTAGAATGAAAAAAGGCTTGGGAAGAGAGAAGAAATATTTGCTAAGGCATATCAGAGATTGGACTAACCTTCACCGGACAGGTGCATTTTTTTTCCACTAACAGACAGATGGGGTGTGACAAACCCCAGCAACTGAAAGAGTTAAAGAATCTCAAAAAATATCTTTACGTTTAGTTGTCGGTGGTATCTGGAACGTCAACATATTAAAGCTGGTCGGGATAGTCACTATTTACACTAACATTGTCTATTTCTTTACTTACTTCCGAATCACTCTTGTCAATACATTCGTCACTTCATCCCATAAGGCCTGAAGGCGTGCTTGTTCTCGCTCCTAATTCATTTTAGCCTAAACTCATAAAAAATGTGTTAAAATCTATAATAAGTATTATTCACGTATTTATACTTACTTATTTATAAGGAGTAAAACAAAATAAAAACAATTCTGCAGAAGGTACAAAATCCGACACGTGGGGTTTGACCATTTTCAATCCAAATATACTTGATGCAACTAAACAGACGACTAAATATTATGTGTCTTCGCATAGATGAATATACAATAGGAAGCTATCTAGCCGCTAGTGCCACTACATGAAAAATTTCCTTATGTTTTAGGCGCTTCAGTATTGTTGGGGTGTACTACACCCCACCTGTTGGATGCCGAGTTAAACAAGTGACTGCCAACCTTCGTTATAATACAGCACAATAAGAAGAAGAAATCGACCATGAACAGAATTGAAGCATTGAAATGTTGATTCGTAGATTATTCGATGCTGCAGATACCTTGGACTGGAAAATGTATTATCTGGGATATGGAGTAAGCGGATATCCATATAGAATATGCATTAGGTACAACTGATCCTTAAAGGCAAAATATAGGGCCGAAGAACTTCTTCTTCTTCTTCTTTTTGTATAGACATGACTCTGTCTGTTTTTTCAATGTGCCTCTAGTAAGTTGTCGTTCCATCGTTTTCGTGGTCTTCCCACTGATCGTCTTCCAATTGGGGAACCGTCTCTCGCTGTCCTAACTACCCTATTTGTTATAATTCGGCTTATGTGGTCATTCCATTCTATTCTTCTGTTTCTTACCCAGTTATTAATGTTATCCACCTTGCACCTCCGTCGTATATCTGTACTTCTAGCTCTGTCCCATAGAGTCTTACCATCGATTTTTCGAAGGGTTTTCATCTCCGCTGTTTCGAGCAATCTTTTTGTCCTCTCCGTGTCGGGTCGTGTTTCTGCCGCGTATGTCATTATTGGTCTGATGACTGTTTTGTAAATTCTGCCTTTCATTTCTTTTCCGATATTTTTATTTCTCCATATTGTGTCATTCAGGCAACCTGCGGCTCTGTTTGCTCTATTCACTTGATCTTCTACTTCTGTTTCGAGCCTTCCGTAGCTAGATAGTGTGATGCCTAGATATTTAAACTCCATCACTTGTTCTATTATCTGACCTTCCAGCTCCAATTTACATCTTATTGGGACTGCTGTTATAACCATGTATTTTGTCTTTTTTGAGGAAATTAACATGTTAAATTTTCTGGCGATTATGTTGAATTTGTGCAGCATACGTTGTAAATCATCTTCACTTTGAGAGATTAGTATTACATCGTCCGCATAGCAGATTATTTTAAGTTGTTTTTCTCGGAATCCCCCTGTCTTATCCCGTTGCCGGCTTCAATTGGGTCAGTTAGTTCATCTTCCACTTTTACTTTTATTGTGTTGTTCTGGTAGATGTTTTCTATCGTTTTAATTATTCCCAGAGGTACCCCTCTCGAGTATAACAAGTGGATAACGTCCTTTAATGTGACCCTTTCAAATGCTTTTTTAAGGTCCACGAAACATAAATATGCCGGTTTGTTGTATTCCAACGATTTCTCTTGAACTTGCCTCATTATAAATATAGCGACAGTGCATGACTTTCCCGCCTAAAACCTTGTTGTTCTTCTGCTAATGTTATAATTTCATTCAATTTGTTTGTTATAACTTTTGTTGTTAATTTTAATGTTGTGTTTAATAAGTTAATCCCTCTGTAATTCTCCGGGTCTGATTTGTCTCCTTTTTTGAAGAGAGGTATTAGGATGTTTGATCTCCATTCTTGTGGTATTCTGTTTTGTTCTATTATTTTTTGTATTAGTTTTAATACTTGTTTCGTTAGATCTTGTCCTCCGTACTTTAGAAGTTCGTTCGATATTCTGTCCTCTCCTGGAGATTTTCTATTTTTTAATTTTCTTAATGCTTCCTTTACCTCTCCCTCCTCGATGTTTATTTCTTCGTTTGTCCTAACTTCAGGTGTTGGTGGTTCATTATCGTCGCCTTTAGCAAATAGAGATCGGAAGTAGTCTGCCCGTGTTTCCTTCTGAATGTGTTTCGCTTTTATTAATTCGTTCATCTCCTTTCTTTGCCCTCTGATCATTCTCCATACTCCTTTTTGCGTTCCGTAGAAGTCGTGTTCCATCTGTTTTGAGAAACTGTGCCAGTGCTCCCTTTTTATTTGTCTCACTAAAGTATTCGTTTCGTTTCTGATTCGTTTGTAGTGGTTGTATGCCTGTTGTGTTTGTTTTGTTCTGTATTGTAAAAAGGCTTTCTTCTTTTCTTCGCATTTTATCTTAACTTCCTCTCTAAACCACGGGGTTTTCTTCATATATGTCTTTCAATATGTGAGTATTCGTTACTTTTCTCTCTCCAAGTGATTCTGTTGCAGCGTCGATTATGTTATTTTTGAGTTTTTGCCAGCTTTCATCGATGTTATCGTTGTCTAATATTCCATTCTCAGCAATCTTCTCTGATATTCTTTTTGTGTATAAGTATTCCGTGGATTCCGTATGTAGTCCTTCGACTTTGATTTTTGTTTGTGTTGGTGCTGCCCTCTTAGGTGTGAAATATTTCATAATGATTCCTATTTTACATAATACTAGGCTATGGTCGCTACCTACATCTGCTGAGTTGAGGCATCTTACGTCGATTATTTTTGACGGATGTATATCTCTGTTGGTTACAACATAATCTGTCATAGATTTTTGTCCACGGGTGTTATTGAATGTATATTTGTGTTGGTCTTTGTGGTCGAAAAATGTGTTGTTTATTCTAAGTTCGTTATTTGTGCAGAGTTTATCATCAGTTCTCCATTTTCATTTTTAACATTTTCATTGTGTTTTTGCTTAATTCCGGGTATTACTTGGTTACCTATTCGAGCGTTAAAATCCCCCAGTATTATCATCTTCGCTCTAACTTGATCTACTACTTGTTGTAATTCGTCATAAAAGATTTTCCTTGTTGTTTGAGGCTTGTTATTTTCTGGGCCGTATACTCCGATGATGTTCAGGTCTTCCTTTTCCATTCTAATGTTTGCTGTGACAATTCTTTCCGATATAATTATATTGACACTCTTTAATGTTTTTTTTTTTTTTTTTTTTTGGCCCTTGGGAGCTATGCCCATTTAGCCAGCAACAAATCCTAAACTAAAAACTATCTAATCCTAACAAGCAGCGAGATTATTACGAAACCAAAACGAGCAAGGATGGGAAATGAAAAAACACTTTTCACACCCAGGGATCGATCAGGGTGACTAACCACAGAATAGGTAGACCACGGAAGCAAGGGATATTATAACAACCAGGAGAAAAACAAAGGCTATTCAAAGCTAATCCTAATCTAAAGTTTTAATTTACACGACTTGAGAAAACCTAAAAGAATATTAAAATTTGAAATTTTATTTAGAGCCAATAAATTTATGAGATTGTAAGGAGGGAAAAGGTTTTCTTGCATCAGCTGAATGTATAATTTTTTTCTATGTATGTGAAACTTGTTACATGCGAAAAAAATGTGATTTAAATCGCTTGGTATATTACATATTTCACATAAATCAGACTCTATCAGACCAATCTTGAACAAGTGAGACGGGAAACAGGCATGTCCAAATTTTAAACGGCTTATGGTAACTATATCATATCTCGACAAATCTTGATTTTTGTGCCAGTACTGCGTTGGGATCTCTGGATGCAACAGTGTGTAACTTGTCGAGTAGTTTACGCAATATTGTTTCCATCTTAATTTCCAGCTATTCTTTAAATTGTATTTACTTATCGAAATGCATTCTTGTAGTCCAATATCATTTGAAATTTCCTCGCCGTTTAGACTACCGTCTTTCGCTAACTCATCTACTTTTTCGTTATTTTGGAGACCAATGTGCGCTTTAACCCAAGTAAAAATTATATTGAATTGTCTGCTCGTTAGGTCAGATATTAGTATTTTTAAGTCTACTATAAATGGATTACTGCGTACTGAATTTGCATCTAGTTGGCTAGAGAAACTTTTTAGGACTGATAAAGAGTCAGGCAGTATGTTTATTTTTTTTATATCATGGTTGTCAGCGTATTGGCATGCTTTTATAATAGCTATAGTTTCAGCGGAAAATATTGATGTCCTGAGATTAAGTTTGAATTTTTTTTTCAACATTAAGTGCTGGTATATAAAAAGCACAGCCTACTCCATGTGTTTGTTTTGAAGCTTCCGTGTACACTTGTATATGGTTAGGGTATCTAGCAGTATAATTCTTAAGGATGCATTTGCTAAGTAGCATATTTTCAGAGTACATCGGAATTTCGATTTTCAAGATCTCTAAGGACTTAAAAAATTCGGGTTTCGGTGGATTTTTAATAATTTTACTAATATTACAAGTATTTCGAAAAGCTGAGCATAAAGTGGGAGACGGCTTTTTTGACCAATACTTTATTGTTAGGTCGAAAGTGTTTAACATAGAAATTTTATGGATCAAATTCGGGTCTTTTATATATGATTTTAGAACAAACTTTTCCGCTAACATTTGTCTTCGGAGATCTAAAGGAGGTTCGAAAACTTCCGCTCGCAAAGGTTCATTAGGGGTAGAGCACCTAGCCCCCAAACACAGTCTCAAAGCAGCGTTTTGTATTACCTCTAGTCGTTTTAAAATGTACAAACTAGCCGATCCATAGAAAAGACACCCATAGTCCAAAACTGACCTGATGAAGGACTTATAGAACATTAAACATGTTTGTGGGTCCAATCCCCACCATGTTTTTCGAATAAGTTTTAGAAAGTTTATTCCTTTGCTAACCGTCGTTTCTATTTTGTTGATAAATGGTTTCCAGTTCAGTTTCTTGTCTAAAATAATGCCGAGATAAGTTACTATATTTGCAATAGGAATGTTCATTTCATTAATGCTGATATTATCTATTTGTGGTGTATTGTGCCTTGTAAAAAACGTAAAATTTGATTTTTCTATTGACAGTGAAAAACCAATTGAATTAAATTTTGCTATGAGTGCATTTATGTTTGCTTTCAGATTCTGTGTACATTTTTTAAGATTTTTTTCAGTGTTATATATGACAAAGTCATCAGCATATTGTATAATGTTATAATTATTAGTTTTTACATGCATTTCTCTAGTATATATGTTAAAAAGGAGAGGAGACATGACGGAGCCCTGTGGTAAACCCCCCGAAGCTAAACGGGGGCCTATTAATGAGTTGTTAACCGACCTAACATATATTTTTCTATCCGATACCATTTGGCATAACATATTGCAAATTCTAGGAGGAATTTCTACATTTAATAGTTTTTCCCGCAATATTAATGTATCTACACAAAATTAAGCACCTTTAATGTCGAGAAAACCTGCTCCTAAATACTGATTTTTCGAATAACACAACTGAATATCTAGAACCAAGTGGGATACTGCATCTATAGTACCGAAACCTTTTCTGAAACCAAACTGTCGTGCAGGCAAATAAGAGTTAGAGTATAGATGAAATTTAAGTCTGTGTTTAATGATACGCTCAAATGTTTTACAAATACATGATAGTAAGAAAATAGGGCGGTAAGAGTCGGCATGGTTAGGGTTTTTTTTGATGTTTGAGTATTGGGATTACTATAATTTGTTTCCATTTCTCAATAGTACCGTTATGTAACCTTTCATTAAATATCTCAAGTATAAACAATTTTGCCCTGCTAGATAAATACCAAATCATATCGTAAGTGACGTGGTCCAAACCAGGAGCTGAGTTGTTTGAGTTTTTTAATGCAAACGTCAATTCATTAAAATTAATTGGCTCGTCAAAGAGTGGATTGGGAGACCCGTTGTCGCAGGGTAAATTTTTAATAGTATTGCATACATAATCCGGTGAAATTTTTTGAAGAAATGGTTCTTGCCAATCGAAATTGTTACATTTATAAGTAGATATGGGGATTCTTTTCATTTTTTTGGCTTGCTGCCAAAGCTCAGTTGCAGAGGTGTTTTTGTTCAACTTAGTACAATACTGCATCCAGTAATTTTTAGCTTTAGATTTTAGAAACAATTTTGTTTTAGCTATTTCCTTTTTCACAAGAAGAAAATTTTCTACTGTACTATTATTTTTATACATGCGTATAATTTCTTTCCTTCGACCGACTGCAATGTTGCATTCCTCGTCCCACCACGGTGGCGGCAAACGTTTATTTTTAAAAGGTTTATTAATAGGGATTGATTGATTAGCCGCAAATTCGATACCTTTTAATAGAAATTCGTATTTTTCATTAGTATTGAGTAAATTAGGCATATTATTGTAATATATGTCAGAAAAGAAATGGTATTGTTGCCAATTAGCCTTTCTTGTATTCCATTTAGTTTTGGGATATATTGTATCATCCTGTGTTACTACAGATAAATTAAGTTTCATGATAATGGGGAAATGATCGGAACCTAGTGCGTCTGACTTAACTGACCAGTCTATTTTGTTCACGATATCTGCAGAGCAGACTGTTAAATCTATTGCGGATTTGTAACCGAATCTAGAGATTTTTGTCGGTGAACCGTCATTGCGGAGAACTAGAGGTGACTGATTTAAAGCATTAACAAAATTTGCGCCAGAAGTATTAACTTTGTATGACCCCCATAAATCATGACGGGCGTTAAAATCACCTCCAATGATGGATGTGCCATTAGTATTGTTTAAAAGATTGTTATAATTTTTTGTTGATACTGTGATATCAGGTGGACAATAAAGGGATATGAAAGAAATATTAGAATTGTTGCATTTAACTACCACTGCACATGCTTGTAAACCCTCTGCAATATTGCTTAGAGTGACTTTGTTAAAACTAAATTTATTTTTTATTAGTATTGCAACTCCAGTAGTGCCATTAGCTCGATCTTCCCGGACAACCGAGAAGCCCGAGAACTGATAACTCCGGTTTGGTTTAAACCACGTCTCGCTAATCAAAGCTATATCAATTTTATACTCATACAAAGCTTTAATTAAACTAAGTTTATTAGACACCGCTGAACGGGCGTTCCATTGCACAATATTAAGTGTATTAGTACTCGTCATCAGATATACCTTCGACTTATTCCGATGCAATATTTTTAATATAATTAATATCAATGTTTGAAAGGTCCTCGACAGAGTTAATTTCTTTAATCACCTTTTGAAATATAACAAAGAAATACTTTAGGAATTCATCTCCAGACAAATCTGGTACGGGTTGTTCTCTACGAGGAATAGTAATTGATTTTTCAGGCCCAAAGCTAAACGGAAACATTGGCTGTAATCTCGGATCCGCTACGGGAGAAGAAGCTTTACGTTTTTTCTTTGGATTTTCTTCTGCTGACGGGTGTTCTCGTCTTTGTGAACTAAGCGAAGAAGTGGATGCAGAAGTATGTGAGGAAAATTGTTTTGATTGAAACTGAGATCTTACTCGGGGTTGTGGAAGGGATGGATATTCTTTATCGATTGTGTTAGACAACAACTGAAAATTGTTCTGCAATTTGAGAGAGTTAGCGTACGAACTTTTATTGAGACGTTTTGCTTCGGAAAATGTTAAATTTTCTTCAGCCATTTTCTTTTTAATCTCATATTGTTTCATATGGGTTGGGCAATCTTTTGAGATTGATTTGTGTGTACTATTTTTGCAGTATATGCAACAACTATCTTGTGGGTCACGACAAGAATGTATTTCCCCTTTTTCTTTACTGCAGTTTATGCAAAGTTGTGTTGTACTGCGGCACTGCAGGCCACGTGTCCGTATAAAAGGCACCGGTAACATTGAGTCACCCTGTATATATAAGGCTCTACCGGGCATGAAACAGAATTAATATATATGTGCTTTGGTAAAACATTTCCCTCGAATGTAACAATCACCGTTTGTCTCGGAACAAAAATTGTCTCACCATTTGATATAATTTTGCGTTTAACTCTC
This sequence comes from Diabrotica virgifera virgifera, assembly GCF_917563875.1. Classification (NCBI taxonomy): domain Eukaryota; kingdom Metazoa; phylum Arthropoda; class Insecta; order Coleoptera; family Chrysomelidae; genus Diabrotica; species Diabrotica virgifera. The sequence continues at coordinate 7,728,423 of NC_065450.1, forward strand.
TGAATTTCAGTAATAGCTACATGTGATAAAATTTTTTTAAATAGATATTGTTCATCAAATGTGGTGTCAACGTGTTTGATAACGCCTTTTCTAGACAATAAGTTATTAGGTATATACGCTTTTAGGTTTTCTTTTTCAAGATTTTTATTATTAATTAAATTATTAGCATCTCTGATAGTTTTTAATTGTACTCTAATTCTATATTTTCCTATACGGTCTATCTTAAGAATGTTCTGAATAGCAAGTTTTTTATGGAGGATATGCCCCACAGCCATTTCGTGAAGATTTGAAATAGAACGGCCGCTGTTGGTACTCTCAATAAAAACATAAACAAAGTTCGAGTAAATATGTGGTTTTTGTAAATTAAAGACCTTACTTTTTTGTTGCAACGTTTGTTCAGACCTGCTTTCCTTATCGCTGTTGTTTTTACTGCTGTTGTGTTGATCGGTGTTTTCTATGATCATAGAATCCTGTGTGTCGTCATCTTCTTTCCCCACTGTGTCGGGGGGAGAATGGTCGGACATTTTAATAATTCACCTACACTTATTCACTGATATTCACTGATTCGTAAAAATAACGGGTGGAGCAAGATATTTATCACACACTACACTTTTAAAACAAGAGACACTGTAAATCACTGTTGACTGGTCGACTCTCGCAAGCGTACGCACTCTTTGATGTGATTTTGGTATTTTTGATGTATTAGTATTGCTACACTTTTTGGCCCCGTTTTTTTGCTACTCCACTCTAGATTAGTATATATTCGCCTAATCTTGATTGTCCTTTTCCTTTCTTTTTGTTTCCTGTATAGCGCATATATCTATTTGTTTTTCTTTTAATACTTGGGTGATTTCTTGATCTCTAGTGTTGGGTGATCTGATGTTCCATGTGGTAATTCTCATCAATGTTTTTCTTTTGTCCTTATTTCTCGCCATGGTCGTCTTCATATGATCAGTCCGGTTCCGACGCTTCATATTGTTTCTTTGAGCAGTATTCGTTTTTCCGATTGGTAGGTTGCTAACCTTGCCAATCAACCCTCCACATTTTATGCGGGCTTGGGACCGGCTGTGGTAACGGCAGAGCTACTCGATACACCTTGCAATTACCTCAAGCAGTGTTAATGTTCCCCTTGGACTGGAAAATGTATTATCTGGGATATGGAGTAAGCGGATATCCATATAGAATATGCATTAGGTACAACTGGTCCTTAAAGGCAAATAATAGGGCCGAAGAACTGTAGAAAGGAAACAAGATTATTGTTTCAAAACATTCGTGAATGGAATCAGATATCAAATGCTGGATTATTATTCCATGTTGCAGAAGATCAGAAGATGTTGTGATCGCCAACGTCAAATAATTGAGGGGTGTAAAATCAAAGGCGGCAATCTCCACTTTTTCTTGTTTTGAGTTAAAAACGCCATATGCTGCGTTTTTTTAGTATCTGTTAGATAAAACTATTTGTGAGAACCAAAAGCGGTCTTAACTCTATACAAATCGCAGTGAAAAATTCATATTGGGATTAAAAGCGGCAATTTTGATAGCTGAGTGCGTACCAAACACGGCAATATCCGCTACGGCCAATAAGAGCCACTAGCGCTCGCATGTGATCAACTGTGAATGTCGTGAACTCTGTAGAAACCTGTGAAACCCGAACTTACGGATATCTTGGTTTAAGTGATATGCATATAAATTGCTTTTACATATTATATTATTTTCTTCTTCTTGCAGTACCGTCTCCTATCGGAGACTGGCTACCATCACAGTAATTTTAACTTTGTTGGCTGCAGCTCTGAACAACTGTATTGAACTGCACCCATACCACTCCCTCAAATTTCACAACCAGGAAATCCTCCTACGTCCCACATTTCTCTTTTCCGAGATTTCCTTGGATTATGAGACTTAGCAGGGAGTACTTTTCCCCTCTCATTATGTGGCCTAGATATTCCAGTTTTCTCGTTTGTATTGTTTCTATGACTTCGCATTCCTTCCCAACCTTCAACAAAACATCTTGATTTATTACTCTGTCTGTCCATGGTATTTTCCACATTCTCCTGTAGCACCACATCTCAAATGCCTCAGTGTTTTTGATGTTTATCTCTTTCAGTGTCCAAGCTTCCATGCCGTACAACAGTAGGTACGGAGAAAATACAGCACCTTAATATTCTGGTTCTTAATTTCAAATTTATGTCCCGGCACCATAGGAACTTTTTCATTTCGATAAACGATTTGTCCCGCTATTTCTATTCGCCTCTTAAATTCTCTGGTCCGGTCATTAGTATCAGTGAACCAACCTTCTAAATTATATTATTGTTCAATATTAAAATATCTTTTTATTCACTAAGTAACCGGCACAATGATGTTTCATTAGTTTCAAAACTGGCAATATCCTTATAGATCGTTCTCATATTCGTCAATCTCCAAACATTGCAAACAAAAACGGCAATCTCCAAACTAAAATATTAAAAAAAAGGAAAAGAAATACTTTCTCAAGCCTCTCTTTCTGGACATCCCATCACAAACCAAATTTTATATGATTATTTATCAGTTTTATTGTTTTAATTTCATTTTGTTAGTTTTTACAGTTTTTTAGACAAGGCAAAAACGGCGGGTTCGTTGGGAAAAATATCTCCATGAAACTTTTTTGCATAATTACATTCGTGAGACATCCCAGAATAAGGTTCAAGAAGTCGCCCACGTGAAAAGTGGGCCAAATTTTTTTTAATCAAATTGCAAAAATCAATGTTTTTGGCCCGGACATTTTTTTTAGGTTTTCTGGACCATTCTGGATAAAAAAGTTTTCTTATAATTTTTCTCTTAAGTGGATCGTTTTCGAGTTATAAGCAATTTAAAATTGAAATAAACGAAAAATGGCGATTTTCAAGGCTTAATAACTCGGTTAAAAGTTATTATTATGAAAGTCAGAAACTAACTAAATCAAAGTTTAATGCCCCCCTACAAGATCCTGAAGAAATTTTTGTCATTAGTTTATTACTAAGCTGTTATTTTTAAGTAATAATATTGAGCGCCATGCACGTGGTAGCCGGCCGTAAAGGCTGAGTGCGAGAAAGATGCCACTCCAGCAGTCCAATTGCGCATCTTACTTGCACTCACATTTACGGCCACCTACCACGTGCATGGCGCTCATTATTATTACTTAAAAATAGCAGATTCAGTAATAAAATAATGAATAATGACAAACATTTCTTCAGGATCTTGTAGGGGGCATTAAACTTTGATTTAGTCACTTTCTGACTTTCATAATAATAACTTTTAACGCCTTGAAACGAGTTACTTTAACTTTAACTTTAACGAGTTATTAAGCCTTGAAAATAGCCATTTTTCGTTTTTTTCGATTTTAAATTGCTTATAACTCGAAAACGATCAACTTTAGAGAAAAATTATAAGAAACCTTTTTTATCCAGAATGGTCCAAAAAACTTACAAAAAAATTGTCCGAGCTAAAAATATTGATTTTTGCAATTTGATAAAAAAAATTTTTAAAAAAATATTGAACCACTTTTCACGTGGGCGATTTTTTGAACCTTATTCTGGGATGTCTTACGAATGTGATTATGCAAAAAAATCTCATGGGAATATTTTTCCCAACCGAACCGCCGCGCGCCGTTTTCGCCTTGTCTATTTTGCGGTTTCCCAAAATTATGGAAATGGGAGATTGCCGACTTTGATTTTACACCCTCAATTCTGATATGACACTTAAAGAAGAGGAATGAGCAAAAAAATAAAAAATTGTTTACATATATTTCAAAAGTACTTCCTACTGTAAAAAAATATCAATTTATCTTCTTTAAGGCATTTCATATAATATACTTTAAATTAATATAATATTGAAACAGCAATATAAAATTCTAATAAAACAATATTTTGTATTTACACTTTAAGTTTAATTTTACCTTAAGTTATAGTTCGTTTTCTATCTTTGTAATAATTGAACACTTTCTGCTCATATACATTATTATGATATTAGCACTATACTTCCGCTTGCTATATACTTACTCGACTAAGATGTATGACAGTAGTTCTCGAGAGAATTGTTTACGGCATGATGGTATAGTATGTCATAGCGGAATTTCGGTCTATAATTTTGATTATATTACACGATATTACATAAAGATTGGTTTCTGAGTATATTTGACACAATAACGTAACTATAGTATACAGTGCTAGTCAAAAGTCCGTACCCCCCTCGTATCTTTTGAACGGTTATACCTATAATAGTGAAATTTGGAGGGAGGAAATAAACGGACGTAAGCTTCTTAACTAGTCATGACAGGTGACGTAATAGTGACAGATGACGTTACAGAGCCACTGTGACCGATAATTTTAAATGGGACCTTATGGCAAGTGATACCTCGTTTGAAAGGTATTGAAAATACTTATTCAGTGATACTAATTTTTTTGAGTTTAAGCTAATTTTAATGAATAAATGAAATAAATATAAAATTGTAGTTTCGCATTTAATTAATAAAAATTCAAAATTCCGCCTATAATTACTTGTCAAACAGGTTGAATTTGACGTAAAAACTACTAGAGAATTAAAAAACGTCAACTTTTTTGACAAAAAATCCATAGGCGGACATTTGAATTTTTATTAATTAAATTCAAAACTACAATATTATATTTATTTAATTTATCCACCAAAATCAAAATTAACTTAAACTAAAAAGGGGTAGTTCCCTGGATTGGCTGTATACCTTATAGTTAAACAAACTGGAACATGAAGTAAAAACCACTTCTATGTAAAAGGTATATTTACTAAAAATTTTTAGAATCCCAATGGATTCAATAAAATGAGTTCATCAGAACGTTTTCAAACCTATCGGTCCATCATCAGTGATCTAAAATCAAATAAGTAATCCCACTATTAAAATTAAAAAGATGGTTGAAATTGTGAAAGTTAAAAAATGTGGTTATGATTACTTACTTGAATACTTGCAAAATAGCCCCAGAACCAAACAATGGTTGTGATTATAAATAAATCTACATTATGATGAAATAAATTTAAAATGGCTAAAGGCCGATGTTCAAGGATTAAACCTCTGGGAACATGGTGAAACTCTACCCGAGGACCCAATCAACCATCTTCGGTCAACGATGACTACTAAGTGTCAAAGCTATGTAAGGAAATGCTTGATGTGACATTGACAGTTAAAGAAGAAGGTAGTCGATTTTCTAGGAATTTTAAAAACAAAGTCATGATCTTCGTCTGGATCATGACTTTGTTTTTAAAATTCCTAGAAAATCGACTACTTTCTTCTTTAACTGTCAATGTCACATGAAGCATTTCCTTGCATAGCTTTGACACTTAGTAGTCATCGTTGACCGAAGATGGTTGATTGGGTCCTCGGGTAGAGTTTCACCATGTTCCCAGAGGTTTAATCCTTGAACATCGGCCTTTAGCCATTTTAAATTTATTTCATCATAATGTAGATTTATTTATAATCACAACCATTGTTTGGTTCTGGGGCTATTTTGCAAGTATTCAAGTAAGTAATCATAACCACATTTTTTAACTTTCACAATTTCAACCATCTTTTTAATTTTAATAGTGGGATTACTTATTTGATTTTAGATCACTGATGATGGACCGATAGGTTTGAAAACGTTCTGATGAACTCATTTTATTGAATCCATTGGGATTCTAAAAATTTTTAGTAAATATACCTCTTACATAGAAGTGGTTTTTACTTCATGTTCCAGTTTGTTTAAAATTAACTTAAACCCAAAAAAATTAGTGTGACTGAATAGGTATTTTAAATACCTTTCAAACGAAGTATCACTTGCCATAGGGTCCTACTTAAAATTATCTGTCACAGTGGCTCTGTAACGTCATCTGTCACTATTACGTCACCTGTCATGACTAGTTAAGAAGCTTACGTCCGTTTATTTCCTCCCTCCAAATTTCACTATTATAGGTGTAACCGTTCAAAAGATACGAGGGGGGGTACGGACTTTTGCCTAGCACTGTATAGTCTAGGCGCTAAATAGAGGTCACCGTGTCCTTTTCAATTCTGATGGACAAACTCAAGGGGTCTTATGGATTTTTGGCTGCTGATTACGAATTTCGAGGGTGAATTTCGATCCGAGTGGTCAAAAATTGTTATAAGCAATTTAATTGTTTATAAATTGTTTATAAGGCTTTGGCTGATATAATAAGAGAGATAAAAAAATTCCAACAATTAGAACTCAAGATATTGTAAAATTAGTGCACAATGAAAATTGCGAATTGCAAAATAAGTATTTTTCGAAGCTTTATCGATCGACGATTTAGTTGATCTTGCGCCTCATAGCGCGCCGTTAAAGTATCGACATCTTGGCCAAAAATAAACTTACGAACGTTTTCATAAGCTCAAATTGTTCCTTTTAAGTTCTTCTATCATTGTTGTTAATTAAAGTATAAATGTTTTTTAATGTTTAATTAATGTACAATTTTTTTAAGAAAATTATAACTTCAAACGGGTAAAACTTTAAAACAAAGAAAGATAAAGTAATCTGACAAACTTTGTCTGGCAGCCTATTAAGCTTTAAAATGAGGCCCTCTAAGGCTCATTTGCGTGCGTAGTAGCCGAGTTACGATCGATAAAGCTTCGAAAAATACTTATTTTGCAATTTGCAATTTGCATTGTGCACTAGTTTTACAATTTCTTGAGTTATATTTGTTGGATTTAAGTTTAGTAAACGTTTTTTTCTTCGTTTTTTATTAGCGAACAAATTTTATTTGAAACATTCTTTTTTATTTCTTTTATTTTATGAGCCAGACAGAGCCTTATAAACAATTTATAAACAATTAAATTGTTTATAACAATTTTTTGACCACTCGGATCGAAATCCACCCTCGAAATTCGTAATCAGCAGCCAAAAATCAATAAGAAGCCGTTGAGTTTGTCCATCAGAATTGAAAAGGACACGGTCATCCCTCTGGCGCCTAGACTAATAGCCCGTTCGCTCAGATTGGGAATATTTTAACAGATTCATTTAGTATGGTATAGTTAGACCCAAACCCAGACATCCAAAGTGAAAGTTATCCTCCAACACCAAATTGTTCTATAATATGGTCCACATAATGTTCAGAAAAAAGTCACACCATTTTGAGCGTCGGGTTTGGGGGGAGAGGGGGGAGAAATCTGCAAATTCGTAGTTTTTTACGTTTTTCGTCAACATTTCTAAAACTAAGCCGTTTAACATGAACAACCCTCTACACAAGATTGTTCTACATTAAATTTGAAATAAAAAAGGCCCTATGCATAACCCTTCTAAAATGAACGGTTCCAAAGTTACGGAGGTAGTATAGTATAATTGGTCCAAAAAAAGGCCTAACCCAGACATCCAAAGTAAAAGTTTTCCTTCAACACCAAATTGTTCTATATGGTCCACATATTGTTCAGTAAAAAGTTACACCATTTTGAACGACGGTTTGGGGGGGAGATGGGGGGAGAAGTCGGTAAATTAGTAGTTTTTTTAAGTTTTTCGTCAATATTCCTAAAGCTATGCTTGAGCATAAGGAATGTTCTATAGAAAAATGTTCTACATAAAATTTAAAACAAAAAAGGTTCTATACGTAATTGTTATAAAATCAACGGTTCCAGAGTTACGGAGGGTAAAATGTGAAGGTTTTCGATACTTTTTATATTTACCGATTTCTCCCCCCTCTCCCCCCAAACCCGACGCTCAAAATGGTGTGACTTTTTTCTGAACATTATGTGGACCATATAGAACAATTTGGTGTTGGAGGATAACTTTCACTTTGGATGTCTGGGTTTTTGGTATAGTTATATCATAAATATTGCCCAAAAAATATAAAAAGTATCGAAAACCTCGACTTTCACCCTCCGTAACTCTGGAACCGTTGATTTTATAGCAATTATGTATCAAACATTTTTTGTTTTAAATTTCATGTAGATCATTTTTGTGTATAACATTGTTTACACTAAAGTATATTTTTAGAAATATTGACGAAAAACTTAAAAAAAAACTACTAATTTACCGGCTTCTCTCCCATCTCCCTCCCAAACCGGATGCTCAAAATGGTGTAACTTTTTACTGAACAATATGTGGACCGTATAGAACATTTTGGTGTTGGAGGAAAACTTTTACTTTGGATGTTTGGGTTAGGCTTTTTTTGGACCAGTTATACTATACTACCTCCGTAACTTTGGAACCATTCATTTTAGAAAGATTGTGCATAGGTACTTTTTTATTTCAAATTTAATGTAGAACAATTTTGTATAGGAGGTTGTTCATGCTAAACCGCACAGTTTTAGAAATATTGGCAAAAAACTTAGAAAACTACGAGTTTACCGATTTCTCCCCCTTCTCCCCCCCAAACCCGACGCTCAAAATGGTGTGACTTTTTTCTGGACATTGTGTGGACCATGTAGAACAATTTGGTGTTGAAGGATAACTTTCAATTTGGATGTCTGGGTTATGCCATCTTTTGGATCAACTATACTATACTAATTGTCGAAAATATAAATTATAACATATTAGAAATTCCTACCTCTCATTATGAGTAGCTCAAATAAACTTAGAGTTGAAGACTTATTTTCTTTAAAATAAGAATAATCATTAATAAGGGAAGAAGTGTATATTGAATAAATTTGACTAAAAATTTCTATTTGTGAGCTATAAGTTTTTAATAAACTACTTACTGCATATTTTCTTGTTTAAATATTGGCTATGAGCCTCCTAAATTTTTAAAATAATCTTGTTTGTAAAACGCTTTGTGCAGCCAGAAAATGGTCCCAATAATGTTTTTAATTTAATATTATTTAATATTTTATTAAGTTGAGAACTTTGACTTTAATTGATTTTTCTTTACATGCTTGGGGTCAGCGTCTACATTTATTTTGCAAATGTCCTATTGTTCTCTTTTGATTTCGAGTATTTTTTGTTGAAGATTTTTTAGTATAAAAAGAAAAATTTCGAATAACTCGAAAATATTTATATTTTACGCAACAAATCGTGTGGTAGAAAAAACCAACAACTGCGGAAATTGCAATGTGGTGTGTTCTAGGATTCACAGCATGGTAGATAAGATTTGGTAAATATTATGTTGTGTCATGTAAGATGAAAAAATAAGATAGTCAAATGGAGTATGTAGTTCAGACCGCAAAAATAGTGTAGAAGTATTTGCGGTAATTATTCATAATTATTTACGATAATTTAAATGCAGTTGATAGTTCAAAAATAACAAGTAGGTTGTAGAATAGATGGAAAGAACACTTTGAAGAACACATATTATTATTTCGTTAATTTTTGTATCAACGTGAAAAAATGCAATGTTTATAGTAGGAGCGGAAAGTATGCTAAGTTTGCAGTTACTCGAACGTTGTGGGCCTATTGGGTTGTGAAGATGAGGTCCTAATCCAAAAAAAAGTAAAGTTAAGTTTTCCATTTAAACGGGGACTTTCCATTTTTTAATTTAATTTTCCGTTTCGAACAATCTTTTTTCAGATTATAGCGCCATCTATCCATAAGTCGAAAAAATGTCCTGAATAAAAGCTTATTTTTACGTAAGGAATCCAAATGTGCAATAAAAAAATGGGGGCTCCTATGGATTACTCGCAAGAAAACTTTTAAAACATCGTAGATCAAACTTATCGTCCTATATTCCTCATATTTCATTGCCTTGTTTTTTTTGGGTATTACTTTAACCTTCCGATGACCAACCTTTTTTTGTAACACGGATGACCAAGGGGGCGAAAATGCCTCCAGGTCAAAAATGACAATTAACAAAAAAATGAAGTTTTTTTTATGGCATGGACTTTATATCATTGAGCCAGTCACAACATGAGTATTAGTGTCATGTGTAGTGTGTATGTTGAGTACGTGTCTTGTTACTTTGCAAAGTCGACGTCATTAGCGTAAAACTACTTGGAATTACATATAATAGACGGTGTTTTACTAAACATCAACTTCAGAATATATTTTTTATTCGTAAAATATAGGGAATTTTTTTATTTCAAAATATGAAGATATCTAGAATGATATTAAAGTCAAATAAAATAATAATGAGTTAAAAATTGAAAATACTTTTGAATTTACTAAAGAAAAACATACGCTGGGGTCACAATTTCCAGCGCTTGGTCATCCGAAGGTTAAACTGCTAATTACTTTAATACTCCAGGGAAATAAGGTTTTTGTCGGGACACTTGAGCAGCCAGGTGGCAAATGGGTTTTTTGGGTACTATATACCTAATACATTATACATACAAAAATGCCCGTCACAGTTCGGACGAGAATTTTAGTTTTTAACAAATAAGGGTCAAAAATGGCAGTTTTTTCGTTTAAATCGCTACAGGTAAAAGTAGGATAATTAAATATCTTATTTATAGTATTCTTCTTTAGGTAGATGGGCCAATGTTTAAAAGGGCAGTTTTTTAATTTTGGTCCGATCATTTGTTGCTCGGAAAATTGCAAAATAAAACTAAAATTTCGAAAATAAAAAATTTGCTATAACTTTCGCGAAAGTGACCTTACGACTTTTATATTTTACAAAAAGTTGAGTCAAAGAGTCCATATACTGCAAAAAAATTATAAGACCATTCGTCAATTAGTTTAAATTTTATTCAATTTGTTTATCCCAAAGAGCTTCTTTTTGTAATGTTATTGCTCAGAAAATAATAATTATATAGAAATTCTGTGAAAACCACATTAAAGAACAATAGTCTAGTTTTCAAATTATTGAAGAAAATCATTAAAAAGTAATTTTTGACAATACGAAAACATTTTACTAAAGTAGTCATTTTTGGCTTGAAAACAATTTGAATAGCTTTGTTAATATTGACGGTAGAGTAAATTTATCTTGGAATTTCAAAAGCTGCTATTTTTACACAAATTTTCACTAGTAATACCACTAGAGGTCAAATTATTTCCGGAAATTTTTTTGAGATCATGAATATTTTGAAAATTTCCCGAGTCGCAGACGAGGGAAATTTTCTAAAAATATTCATGATCAAAAAAAAATTTCCGGATATTAATTTGACATCGCGTGGTATTCGGTAAAAAAATTCCACACCAAATTTGCATTTGAAAATCCAAAGCTGCATGAACAGATTAATAGCGCGCCATAGCTTTGTCAGCAATTATTTAGGCTTTCAAATTCGTAATTTCTACTCAATGTAGTTGCATGGGAATACCATTTCAAGATAGAAAATAGTATATTCTTCAATTTTACATAAGTTTTGAGTAACTACAAGTAATAGAAAATGAATCAAAACTAAATTATGTAAACAAATAAAATCCAGTCTGTCAAAAATGTTCTGTTATTGTAAACGTCAAAAAATTTCCACTATAATTCGCTGTTGGGTACCCCACGAGCAAAAAATTTCCGATAAAATACCTCCGTTGCCATGGTGATCTGTCAAAATAACGTATTTTGATTGGTTCAAAATTACAGGTGTGGAATTTTCAAAAAAACTTTTCGCCTATGTTAATTATGGTCAAAGTTAGCCACTTTTATTATTTAATTCACAGTTACTTCAATATACATAAAATTCTCCTGTAACAGTGTTAGTTACCATACTACTTCGAAACGGCTTGGCCGATTTTTATGAAATTTTACAAGTATATCCTATGGGACTGAGAATAGGTTTTAATCTATTTTTCATACCCATAAGTTATAAGGGGGGTTGCCCCCTGACATTTTTTTTTTATTTTTTTGGACAAAATTTTCTATCTTAATTTTATATGATTTAGGATTAAAAATACATACAACCCTTAATTTGCACTTTTCCATCACCAACCCCTATTTGTTAATACCCATCTATATATTTACATCTATAAAATTCTCCTGTCACAGTGTTAGTTGTCATACTCCTCCGAGACCGCTTGACCGATTTTTATGAAATTATATATGTATATTCGGTAGGTCTTAGAATCGGTCGTAATCTATTTTTCATATCCCTGAGGAATAAGGAGAACTCCCCCTAACATTTTGAAATGTTAGGTGGGGATTTACGTACATAACGTACTCTACAAGACTACGAGTACATACAATTTAAAAAAGTTATGATCAAAATCCATCAACAAGCTCTGGAGATATTAATCGCAGCATATGTTTGAAGAATCAGTTTCATTTTTTGAGTGCACGGATTTTAATAATTCATTTCCACCGACCACAAATCGATTTCGTTAGAACGTTATTTTTAAAGCTTTATTAACAACTCAGTTGAACTTTAAAGTTTACTCAAACTTTTACACATAAACTATATACCTTCAGCTTTGAAATGGCGCTAGTTGGGTTGCTTAATTGTTATAAACAAAGTAGCTGTCAATTAAATAAAAAAGTGGCTAACTTTGACTGTAATTAACCTAGGTAAAAAGTGTTTTTCTGAAACTTCGTATAAAAATACCAACTTTTTAAATCCCAAAATTGTTTTAATCTACAGTCAATATTAACAAAGTTATTCAAATTGTTTATGAACTAAAAATGACCCTACTTTATTAAAATGATTTCGGAATGATAAAAATGACTTTTTAATGATTTTCTTAAAATACTTTGAAATCATGACTTTTCTTCTTTCATGTGGTTTTCACAGAATTGCTATTACATTACTATTTTCTGAACAATAATATTGCGAATAAAAAGCTCATTGGGATAAACAAATTGAATAAAATTTAAACTAATTGACGAATCGCCTTAAAATGTGTTGTGAATTATATGGACTATTTGTCTTAACTTTTCGTGCAATATGAAAGTCTTATGGTCATTTTCACAAAGGTTATAGCAATTTTTTTATTTTCGAGATTTTAGTATTATTTTGCAATTTCTGAAGCAACAAATGATCGAACCGAACATCAAAAACTGCCATTTTAAACCTTGGCTTATCTACTAAAAGAATAAAAGTGTACATAAGATATTTAATTACCCTATTTTTACCCGTAGCGATTTAAACGAAAAACTGCCATTTTTGACACTTATTTGTTAATAACTAAATTTCTCGTCCGAACTGTGACGGGCATTTTTGTATGTATAATCTATTAGGTATATAGTACCCAAAAAACCCATTTGCAACCTGGCTGCTCAAGTGTCCCGAACATGGTATATTTTTGCCTTATTTCCCTGGAGTATAAACTGTTCGTCCTTTGGTTAGTGTATGTTATTTGTACAAATTTGAAGTAAATGTCTACGACGTTCTGGAATGTGGTCGATAGCTTACTTTTTCGACGAAATAAGTCTCCAGTAATATAATTTTTATGATATGTACATCAGCTTCGAGCTCAAACTTTTTACACCTTTTTCTTTTACGACATTATACACCGAGAGAACAATTTCTTTTCTCCTAAAATACTGACTTCTTTGAGCTATCTTTCTTAAAAGTTACCATATCATATTAACTTAAACATACCGCATCACATATAAAGAAACTAGTTTTTTAAACACAACTCAATAATTTCTTCAATACTACGAAAGGCATTAATGGTTACATTTTAGTTTTCTTATCCTAAAGTTTTTGTTTCTTAAATTGAAAACTACACATATTTTGCAGTATAAGAAATATATGTTAAGTTAATCCATATTTATATTTGTGAACAAGAAATTTTCTTGCAATCAAATACATATTTTAGACCACAAGAAATAATTCTTCAGCAATACCCTCTGTAGTAACTGTGGTTATTAAATAAAAACTTTATCATTAATTCCGAGATGCTGCTTGCAAAGAGATTTTCTTCCACAAAAGAATTGCGCAGTAACCATTATTCACTTTATTTGTGATTTAATCTCAGTGTTTGGCAAGATAAGATGGCGTGCATGGCATTAGTTCATTTTCATAGATGGATTTTGGATTTGTTATTTGTGGGTTTTCTTTAAAATCTAAGGGATAGTTTGAAGGTACGTACATAGGTATATAAAAGTAAATTGATTACCAATTTTTTAAGATGTAATAATAATATTGTTGCATATCCGAATATGTAGTTCTAAAAGAAACACAATAGTATCTTTATATGCATTTTAGATATCTATAATGGTGGACAACTCTGAAAGAAAGGATCTTATTCTAACTGGGAAATAAGCCACAATTTAACTTAAAAAATAGGTTTCATTGACGCTTCGTCAGAATATCTATAATATAAGTAGATATATCTATAATATAAAGAATATCGAATATAAAGAATATAAAGATATATCGTATAGAATATCTATAATATAAAGCTTCAGAACAATATTGAAAGGAGCTATTAACCAACTAGGGGCTTCCATAAATGGTAAAACTGTATACAGGTAAGTTCCTTTATAAAAATGTGTATACTTATGTATAAACAATAATATGTTTCTTGAATGTATCGTCTTCTATACACAATCCTACAATTCAAGGTTATATCAAACATGGCGTGTGCTATATTTGTCATAAAGAAATATTAGTTAGTCTAAAAGAAACATCTTAACGGTTAAGAACTTTTATTGCTGAAAACCGTGAATTAGTTAATAAAATGCAGAAAAATTAAATAGAGCTCAGAGAGGATTTCTTTTAAGAATGACGGGAGCATTTGGAACAACTGCAACACAGGCACTCACAGTTTTAACTGGAGTAATGCCAATGCATTTAGAAAGACAAAAAAGAGCATGTAATTATTGGCTAAAAAAAGAAAAATATGAAAAAATAATATAAATAATAGGATTAGATATAAGAAATAAAAGAGAATTAAAAGAAATAATAAATAGAAAAAGACAAAATGAACGGGAAAATTCAACAAAATCTAGACGTTTATACAATTTTATACCAATATTAGAAAACATTCCAAATTATTTTAATCCAAAACAAGGATTAGTACACTTTTTAACAGGACATGGACCGTACCCAACATATTTGGAAAGATTTAACTTAAAAGATGATGCATATTGTGAATGTGGAGAACTAGGTACACCAGAACATATAGTGTTACATTGTGAAAATACTATAGAAAATGAAGAACATAGAGAAATGAGAAGAAGATTAGAAAGAATTGAAATAAAAGATATATTACAAAATGAAGAATATTTTGGAATATTAAACAATCTAACAGAAATAATATCTAAAAAACAACAAGAAATCTATAATAATAGAAGAAGACAACAAATAATCCAACCCTGATGAAGTTGAGTAAGATAAAGTTAAAATAAATAAAATAAAATATAAATTCAAAAATAGATTGTAGTAAAGAAAAAAGAGACGTTCTCACAAACAATTTATTTTACAACTGACGACCGGTTTCGCTGTCTACAATATTCAGAGCATCTTCAGGTCACGGTAAAAGTAAAATTTAATTATTTTGTTTTGTTTTGTTTGTACATTACAATCAAATATGTCCCTCTACCATCTCTCCCTTTAGCATAATTTGGAGAAAAAGTATGATATTGAATACTACTATATTCTTCCCTTATACCGGAAAGTAAGTGTACATTTTATACTTATACTTGACATACTTTAGTTGCCACTACATTTGAATGCTTGCATGTATGTGAGTGTGAGGGTTGTTAAACCATATTTACGTACATTTAAGCATTTATATGTATGCATGAATATACAGTATGTCCCTGTAAGTTGTATCCATATGGAAAACTTTTTTATTATTAATTTTACGAAAAAAGTTATTCTTTATAAAAAGCTCTGCATGGTCCAAAACCTAAGATTTAACCATCAACTATCAAATTTTTTGAATATTATACGAGGTATGTCAAAAAGTTTGAATTTCACTCAAGAGTAAAGTAGCTTTATTTTTCACAATATTGAAAATTGCTATTATGAAAAGTTGTTTGGAATTAAAAACTGTGTTCTAGTATTCAATTATATCCTTCTAATTGAAAATTTTTTTTTCGAAAAATTATGGATAACTAACATTATTTTCAGTTATTTTAATTCAAATAACTCTTTTATTATTAATTTTATGAAAAAAAGTGATTTTTAGTAAAAAGTTCTGCATGGTCTAAAATCTAAAATACAACCATCTTTTGTCAAATTTTATCAATTTTATACGAGGTATGTCAAAAAATATGAATTTCGCTCAAGAGTAAAATACGTCTATTTTTCACAATATCGAAAATTGTTATTATGAAAAGTTATTTAGAATTAAAAACTATGTTTCAGTATGTAATTACATCCGTCTAATTGAAATATTCTGAACTATTAAGGTACTTTACTTTTGATCTAAATTTATCTTTTTTGACATACCTCGTATAAAATTGATAAAATTTGATATAAGATGGTTGTATTTTAAGTTTTAGACCATCCAGAACTTTTTATTAAGAATCCTTTTTTTCGTAAAATTAATAATAAAAGAGTTATCAGAATTGAAATAACTGAAAAAATAATGAGTTATCCATAATTTCTCAAAAAAAATTTTTTTTCAATTAGAAGGATGTAATTGCATATTAGAATATAGTTTTTAATTCCAAACAACTTTTCATAATAGCAATTTCCAATATTACGAAAAATAAAGCTACTTTACTCTTGAGTGAAATTCAAACTTTTTGACATACCTCGTATAATATTCAAGAAATTTGATATTTGATGGTTAAATCTTAGGTTTTGGACCATGCAGAGCTTTTTATAAAGAATAACTTCTTTTCGTAAAATTAATAATAAAAAAGTTTTCCATATGGATACAACTTACAGGGACATACTGTATATACTTTAATATTGGCTTGATCTTTACCCTTTGATTTCAACCAGACCACTTAACTAACTCTGGTTTTTTGTTATTTGTAGCATTTAATTTTACTTTTACCGTGACCTGAAGATGCTGTGAATATTGTAGACAGCGAAACCGATCGTCAGTTGTAAAATAAATTGTTTGTGAGAACGTCTCTTTTTTCTTTACTACAATAGTATGGACTCACACATGCAACCCATTCATTATTTCAAAAATAGATATTTACAATTATAATAATAATAATTCAATATAAAATAAATAAATAAAAATAATAATTCAATAAATAATTCATTAAATTAAAAAAAAGACTACCAACTCTCTTCTGAAAATAGAGGGACTGTCTTTATAACTTAGAAGGGAGTTGATAGTACCAAAAATATTTTAACAAATGTATATTGTTTATTTAAATTTGTTAAATATATTTGTTAAATGTAATTAATAGATTATGGCAAATTAATTAATAAATTGTAAAAATAGATTAAGCAGTTTAGTAAAAAATGTAAAAATATAAAAAATATCTGTAATCCCATCAGGAAAAAACAACCTGGATTAGTCACTAGAGGCCAGGTCATATGTATAAACAATAAATAAATAAATAAATAAATTAGTTAATATGTATTAAATGACTTAAGATGTAAACAAATAATACTTTCCCGTAATAAAATTTCTTAATGATTAGGTTTGCTGTACCTTTTGGATTATTTAAATAAATAAAATTACAATATATGCCTGCTTCAATGCTTTACATTGGTTGTATTTTTCTTCTTGTTTTAGCTAAACAATGTCTATTGTGTGACTTAATATTATACAGATAAATAATTAATATTTCATATACAAAAAGAAAAAAATTAACAAAATGGTAGGATAAATAAAGCCATGTTTGAACTAAATATGATTGATTATTATTTGTTGAAATGCCAAGAAATGTTTTTGGATTGTAGACTATTTTACTGATACCTACCGTTCTTAAGACGTACCTTAAAAATTAAGAGTTTTTATGTGGGCCAGTGTAATTTTTCTTTTTTTGTATTTCTTTTTGTCAAAATAAGTATGTACTTACATCCTTATAAAAAGTTTTTTAATAGTCGGTTTTGTTTTAGGTAATTGCTGATATACACAGTGCAATTAACAAAAATAAGGAAAAATTAAGGAAGTTGGATTTGCCTCTCCATCCTTTTATTATTGTATAGAAGCCAGTGGTTTAAGAGTGGAGAAATTATTTGTATGTATTAATATCTAACGTTTTGTATCCTGTTTTTATTATTTAATAAAGAATAATTTTACCTTAACATAATGATTTATTTCGCCGTGTGTAATATCACTTTATTTTTAATAAATGTAACTTAATTCTAAATATACAATTATTTTTGCGAAATATATTTCTTAACATTAAATACATTAATTAGTAATGGTAAGATAACAATATTCCTTACTAAGAAATATTTTTTCTCAGAAAGAAGAGTTTTGTAATGCCAAAAAAATATATTCTTATGACAAGTATAACTTCTTTCTGACAAATGGGTTTGCAGTTTGCAAGAAAGTGATAGTTCAATAATGTTTAAGATATATTTCTTTGGGTTAATTAAAATTTATTTGAAATATTTTAGAAAATTATATCTTACATACTAAGATATATTTCTTAGGCAATATGCCAAGTCGATCTTTCTTAAATATTAATAAAGTTTCTTTATGTCAAGAATTTTTTCTCTCGGTGTAGGCCTGGATTCCGCGTACCAAAAAAAGTTGATTAATACTAGGAATTACACTGGAACGGGGGAAGTTTTAAATGTGGAACGTGATTTTACACCGAGAGAAAAAAATTCTTGATATAAAGAAACTTTATTAATATTTAAGAAAGATCGAGTTGGCATATTGTCTAAGAAATATATCTTTGTATGTAAGATATAATTTTCTAAAATATTTCAAATAAATTTTAACATACCCAAAGCAATATATCTTAAATATGATTGAACTATCACTTTCTTGCAAACTGAAAACCCATTTATCAGAAAAAAATTATACTTGTCATAAGAATATATTTTCTTGGCATTACAAAACTCTTCATTCTGAGCAATAATATTTCTTAGTAAGGAATATTGTTATCTTTCCATTATTAATTAATGTGTATTTAGAATAATTGTATATTGTATATTTAGAATTAAGTTAAATTTCTTGAAAATAAAGTGATATTAGATACGGCGAAATAAATCATTCTGTTAAGGTAAAACCATTATTTATTAGATAACAAACACATGATATAAAACGTTAGATATTAATTATATACAAATAATTTCTCCTCTCTTAAACCACTGGTAAATATACAATACAATAATAAAAGGATGAAGAGGCAAATCCAACTTCCTTAATTTTTCCTTCTTTTTGTTAATAGCACTTTGTATATCAGCAATTACCTAAAACAAAACCGTCCTGTAGAAAGAGTAAACTTATTTTAACAAAAAAATGTTTATAAGGATATAAGTACCTACATACTTATTTTGACAAAAGGAAATACAAAATTAAAATCAAATACACGGGCCCACATAAAAACTATTAATTTTTTGGTATAAGAACGGTAGGTATCAGTAAAAAAGGCTACAATCCATAAACATTTCTTGGCATTTCAACAAATAATAATCAATAGTATTTAGTTCAAACATGGCTTTATTTAACCTACACATCTTTATTTATTTTTTTCTTTTTGTAAATTAAATATTAATTATTTATCAAAGGTAATACCACGAGTCCTCTAAATTTTATCGATGAATTTTTTTGTTTTCACGAAAACTTCTTTATTTGGTAAAATTACGAAAACAAACCGAATGATAAAATCACGAGTCCGAAGAACGAGTGATTTTATCCATTTTGGTTTGTTTGAGTGATTTTACCCTAAATAAAGGAGTTTAAGTACGAAAACGAAAAAATTTATCAAGCAAAATTTAGAGGACGAGTGGTATTTGAAAAGATTATTTTGTGAACCAATATGTATTATTAGTAAATACGGGCATCTGTGAAATATTTTTAAGACAACTAGGATCAATGTCTTAAGTAGGTTATAGATAAATTATTTTATGATTTAAAAATGAACCAATTTATTTATTATATTATTAATACATAAAAAACTGTTTAAATCGAAAATGAACAATTATTATAACGTTTATGAAAAGTTTAGAAATATTTATTTTGAAAATAAAAACTGTAGAAAATCTGAGTATATCGTGGTTAGTGTTTTTAAAATATCTATGTACCAGAGCTGTTCATAAATTAAGTTAGTAAACACAGGTATGTACGTATTATGTGAAATTTAGGGTACCTTAAGTTTTATCAGGGAAGAGACTGTTTTATCAAGGAAGAGGCTGTTTTATCAGTATTAAACTCAATGATTGGCTAGAACGACGCGTGGTGATTGGCTGAAAAAGCAAAAACGTCAGAGTTTGACAGGTGAAACAAATAATCTGTATAATATTAAACCACACACTAAATATTGTTTAGCCAAAACAATAGGGAAAATACAACCAATGTAAAACATTGAAGCAGACATATTATGTAATTTTATTTATTTATATAATCTAAAAGAGACAGCATACCTAATCATTAAGAAATTTGATTACGAGAAAGTATTATTAGTTTACAATTAAGATATTTAATACTTATTAACTTATTATCAGTTTTCGGCAATAAAAATTCTTAACCATTAAAATCTTTCTTTTATGCTAACTACTTTCTTTACCACAATTAAATGAATGAACCGAAAACTTCCTCAACGCATCACCCGCCATGTTTGATATAGGTAAAGCGTTGAATTGCAATGTATATCGAATTATAGATATTGTATATTGATGACGATACATTCAGAAAACCTATTATAGTTTATACATAAGTATACACATTTTTAATAAGGTACACTTTGGAAGCCTCCAGTTAGTTAATAGCTCATTTCTTAATATTGTTCTGAAGGTATTACATCATATTATACCATTCTGTCCGACCAAGGTAGAAGTCCAAACGTCAATAGAATCATTTTTTAAGTTAAAGTGTGACTTTATTCCCAGTTAGAATAATAAGCTCCTTTCTTCCAGAGTTTTCCATCATTGTACCTAAAAGGCATATTATATAGATATCATTATGTGTCTTTTATATCCATTCGGATATGCAAAAATATTATTATTATCTATTAAATTTCTCAATTTAATTGCCTCTGTACGTACCTTCGAAATATCCGTTAATAATTTTTAAAGAAAACCAACAAATCCAAAATCCGTCTACCTATGAACATGAACTAATACCACGCCATCTTGTCAATCACTGACGATTCAATCACAAAAAATAGTAAATAATGGTTAATCTGCGCAATTCTTTTGTGGTAAGTAACATTTCGTCTTAGTGATAAAGTTTTTATTTTATTACACAGTCACTACAGAGGGTATTTCTGAAGAATTATTTTTTGTGGTTTAAAATATTTATTTGATTTCAAGAAAATTTCCTGTTCAAAAATATAAATATGGACTAACCTAACATATTTCTTGTACTGCGAAATATTTCTAGTTTTAAATTGAAGAAAACAAAACTTTAGGATAAGAACATGAAAATGTAACCATTAATGCATTTCTTAGTATTGAAGAAATTATGTGTAAGAAATTATTGAGTTCTGTTTAAAAAACTCGTTTCTCTATACGTGAACCGGTATGTTTAAGGTTAGTATGACATGTTGAATTTTAAGAAAGATGGCTCAAAGAAATCCGTGTTTTAGGAGATAAGAAATCGTTCTCTCGGTGTAATCGTGGAATGTCTTATCCTGAGAAGTTTATGATATTGAAAACTAGCAGGCTGTTTTTAATTTTATAATAATAATAATAATAATAATATCGTCTTTATTATTTCTTCAATATAGAAATGTACATTTTTATATAAAACATAATATATTATTTTCAGAAATAAAGGGCGAAGTTCATTTTCTGAAATGTCGCCATTTACAGAAAATGTTCTTCCACTTAACCCGAAAAAGAAAAAAAAACTTATCTATATAGTGCCATTATAAAAACAACAATAATTTCGTTTCATTTACCAATTTATTCGAGCTCGAGCATTATGTTCGTCCAGAACCAAAATTATGATTGAGAAATAAACAAATAGTCTCTAGATTTGGATTTAAACTGCCCAATGTTTAATACTTTTATTGTTGATGGTAATGAATTATACAAATGACATACCTGATACCTAAAAGACCTTCTAAATATCTCTGTTTTAAATTTCGGTATTGCCAGCAAACCTTTATATCTAATATTTAAGTTGTGTATGTCCGTTCGATACGTGATTTTACGATGAAGATAAGACGGTTTTTTTGTTAGAATTATTTTATGATAAAGACAGACTGTATGATGTACCCTTCTATTTTCCATATTCAGCCACTCAATTTCCTTAATTTTATGTGAAACTCTTTGTCTTCTGCGAATGCCAAATATGAGTCTTAGACAGGAATTTTGAACTTTTTGAATTTTATTCTTGTAGTGAGTGGCTAAATTAGGACCGTAAAGAGCGTCAGCATAATTAAAATTTGAAAGTACAAGAGATTCACACAAAACTTTCTTAACATTAAATGGTAGAAAATGTCGATTACCGTATATAATCTTAATTGAAGCGTAGGCACGCTGTATCAATTTATTTATATGTTTTTCGAATCTTAACTCTGAATCCATTAATACACCCAAATTCTTTGCCACATCAACAACATCAAGAATTGAATCCTGAATTTGGATTTGGATTGATGGTAAAACTAATTCCCTTTGATTTTTTGGCCCAAATATTAATATGTTTGATTTACTGGAATTGATGCATAGGCAATGGTTTAAAGCAGCTTCTACAAATCTTTTTAAATCGGCATTAATCAGATCATTAGCGTTTTTTAAATTTTCGATTGGGAAACTGTAGTAGAGCTGAGTGTCATCAGCATATAAATGAGCTTGGCATGACTGAAGCTTAGAGAGAAGATTAGAAGTATATAGAGAAAATAATAAAGGACCCAATATTGAGCCTTGTGGAACTCCTGAATTAATATTCAAAGAGTTTGAATTTTGACCTTCTATATTAACATGCTGTTGTCGCCCTTCCAAATAGCTTATTATAAGTAACAACGCATCATAGGAAAATCCTAAATACTTTAAAATGCTTATCATTAATTCATGGTTAATAGTGTCAAAAGCTCTGCTAAAATCTAATAAAATCAATATAGTACATTTTCTGTCATCTATAGCCGTAAGTATGTCATCGACAATATGCAAAAGTGCAGTTGTGCAACTAAAGCCTTTGCGAAATCCAGATTGAACATCGGGTAAAAGAGAAAATTTTTGTATATATTCCTTTATTTGAATTTCCATAGTTCTTTCCAATACTTTGGATAAAGTAGGTAAAATACTGATACCTCGCAAGTCTTTCATTTCTTTTGGATTTTGTTTCTTCGGCAATACCCTCACAACTGCCCTCTTCCACATCGCCGGACAGACATTCTCTGTTAAACAATAATTTATAATATGTGTAATGTAAGGTACGATATGAGGACAACAAAGTTTAATTAATTTAATATTTATACCATCACACCCTCTCGCATTCGTTTTTATATCTGATATGGTCTTAAAAACAAACAAGTCATTAATTTCCTTAAATTTAAAGTTTTCATTGAGTAATCTATTATTATTATAAAAATTTAAAAGATGTTGGGGTCGTTTTTTATTAGGAACAGATTTTATAAAAAAATTATTTAGATCGTTAGGCTTTTTTAAATCCTCTGGAATATTTTTATTTTTATCGGGAAGAAATTTATTCAACTTTAGTGTCTTCCACATTTCTTTTGATGAATTATTATTGAATTGATGTATAAAGTATGCTTTTTTTTCTCTCTCAATAGCCCGATTAGTAAAGTTACGCATTTGTCTATAAAAATCTAAATGTCTCTGTAATCTAGTCCTTTTAAATTTGCTTAAAGCTTTGTCCCTCTCGTTCATCATAATTTTGATGACATATGTCATCCATGGTGCTCTGGCTTTAGTGACTCTAGAGGTAACTATGGGAATATGTCTATCAAATAAATTATTTAAGCAATTAACTAAGTACGATATTTTTGCATCAATATTTTCCTGGTCATATATTCTGAAAAATGAAGTATTAAACAAATCAGCCTGAAAGGATTCTTGATTAAAATTTTTAAAGCTTCTATATGTACACATTTTAGATTGTTGCGATGTACCACCTACATTTACCTTACAATAAACAATAGAGTGATCTGAGATGTTATGATGTATGACACCCCCCTCCACTGCAGCTCCTTTTTGTACTATTACATAATCTAGAAGTGTTGCAGATGTAGCAGTGACTCTAGTAGGAACGTCTATCAATTGACAATAATTCAGTGATTCTAAAATTGAATAAAAATTCTTAACACTACTATTGTCATAGTCAAACAAGTCTAAATTAAAATCACCCATACAAATTATTTCATCTACAGTTGATCCAATATCAATTAGACTATTTTCAAACTCATCCAGAAAAGAATTTAAATTTTTTTCATGAGGTCTATATATTACACCTATTCCAAATGTTTTTTTATGAACCGTAATTTTAATCCATAACTGTTCCCAGATATAATCCTGCCTACTTATAAGTGGTTCACAACGCAATCCATCTCCAACATATATACATATTCCTTTACCTCTGCAATTTCTATCCGCCCGGTATAATTTATAATTATTAAAATTTAATTGGTCATCAACAATACTATATTTCAACCATGTTTCACATATTAAAAGAATATCTAAAGAATTATCCGAAACTATTTGTTTAATATTTTGCAATGAAGGTACTAATGATCTTGCATTACAGCAACCTACTTTAAACATTTTGTTTTATTTTAAACAATTTAAATGCTCGAGTTCCAAATTAAAACTATACCAAAACAAACGATATCTAACTTAAACAAAAAATTGTAGTTCTTGTAGTTTTTGTTCCACCTAGATAAAAATCTAGTAACGGGAACAACTCAATTGGTCAAATGCTGCAAATATAATCCTTAACATTGTTATGCTCGTAAAAGATAAAAATAACAAACATCATGATTCTATCTGTTAATTTCAAAAGCCATTAAATAGAGAATAATAATAATACATTATATACTAAGTAAGTAGTTTAGCGACATCCTCCAGTGAGCTGATTCTTCTACCATTTTGTTGACCATTCAGTTTGACGTAAACTTGACCATAATTTGTCCAAACCACACCTGAACCATTAATTTTTTTCACTGCCTCCGTTACAATATTTAGCTGCTCTCTCGTTAAATCCTCTCGAATTATTATATTTGTAGACTTCAGTGACCTTTTATTTTTGTAAACAACATTTTTATAATAATTTGAGGAAAATTTCACCAAAACTGGTCTACTTTTGTGGGTTTCTTTCTTGTTCAGTCGATAGCAGAACTCTATACTTCTTTCATCTAATTCCAGATGCATTGTAGTTGTAAATATAGCAAGCATAGTTTTAGACAAATTTTCAGGACCCGATGGTTCAGGAACTCCATAAATTCTAAGGTTGGTGCTTCTCCCCATTTGTTCCTGTTTCTTTTGGTGATTAACAAGAGATTTGATTGTCTCTTCCTGCTGCTGAAGTTTTCTAACAATACTTTGATTTTCTTCTTCAAGTTTGGCAATTTTTTCGTTATATTTCTCTTCGATAATCCCAGTTATAGTTTCGGTAAGCTTGCGGATAAACTCATCTGCTGTGCACAATTTAACAACAAGGTCTTTAACTACTGAGTGCAATTCATCCTCTCCCTTACCACTTTGACTTCTATTACCATCTCTACCCATTTTAACAAAACAAACTTTATAAAAACTTACTGCAAATCAGCTAAAAATCAGCTAAAAATATTTCTATGTATCTATGTATTTACGTCCGTGGTCATAACTTCCACTTACAGACAAATTTTCAAAATTATACGTGCACGTTTACCACATATTCCAATACTTAATCGCAGCACCGCAAAACCACGTCTACTCTGTAAGGCACATTCTTTTCAATAGCAAACTTTATATAAATATATGAAAAGATGTTTGTCCGAAAAATATGTTGAGCATTTTAATAAGTCCGACACGTAGAACATGTCAAATGATAGGAACTATATTGGTTGTAAGTAGCAGTCTGATTTTTCAGTAACAAATCAATTGGAAGTTCTGTCCGACAAAATACATGGGACGTTCTCGTAATCTGACGTTCGAAACCTGTAACCTGTTCCACAATTAAAACTTCTCCTGTTCCATTGTTCGCGTACAGCAAAGTTTGTCCGACTAGACGCCGTTAAGCTATTAACAATTTTTTTAGCTTGCTATTAATAAACTTTTTTTTGGTACGAGGGATCCAGGCCTATTAGCGTTTTTTGGCTTATTTCATAAGCTCCTCAAGTTGATCTGAGAGTGAAAGTACTTGGGTAAGATTTAATAAATAACTACCTACTATGTGATTGATATCTGCCTATATTTGTAAAATATCATAATATTATATATTCGAGCAGTTAACCGTATTTTATTCTAATATTAATTTTATTTAATTTTTGGCACCCGTAATTAAAACAAGCATTTTCGAATTGTCGTTAAGTCACAATTTTATGTTTATGAGTTATAGGTGTTAGTAAGTTTTAAATGGTTCCCACGTCTAGATTTTTAAAAACCAACGGATGTAGATACCGCATAATTATAAATTTACTTATTTATGAAAAAAATAGTTTTTATATATAGACTTTATTACTTTTTGTAAAAAGAAAACAAACATAAAAATTAAAAACTGTCAAAAATATATTTCTAAAAATTTTTAAATTCGATATCTTACTCATTGCTCCCAGTCTCATGGCAGCTGGAGAAGTCACTTTTTTTTGTGTGTGAAGGTGTAGCAAAGCTCTGTGTTTTTCCAAAATATTCCGTGTAAGTAACTATACATTGTTATTTTAGGCTATTGATTATGTATTTTAGAAAGGAACTACAACGTTTACGGGGTTTTATTGTTTCATATAGTCAATTGACCTCTAAATATGTGAATTGGTCCTTAGGCACAGGGCGAATTAGGGTGAGTTCTTTGCAATTTTGGTACAAACACGTCGACAGGAAAATTGTTCCAGGTTAAATTTACTATCGAAATATCACATTTTAAAGTCAAATATATTGTTTTTTACAAAAATAGATTCAAAAGAAAAGCAATAAATAAACACGAAATAAAGCAATTTTGTTTTTTGTCCCATAACTTTTTTCCACGGGTATATAGGTATAGGCATTGCTTTATCATCAAAAATAACATCCATCCTTCCTATTTAAAATGACGTTTGGTAGAAGTTTGTATGATTTACAATTACCAAAATATGATTTTTCAAAGTTCGCCACTCACAGCGATTTTGGCCCTTCTTCCTTGTTACTTCTCAAACATTGTCTGTAACTTTTCTCTACGTAGGTTTAGGTATATGCGATGTTGCATTTAATAGGAAGAAAAGTCAATTACCTTTAAAATGGTCTATCGTAGAAGGCTGTATGACTATTTTTAAGCAAGATATGGTTCTTCACACTTTTATACTTTTAATGATTTTTTATATATTTTACGATTAATTTTAAATTTCCCATTAAAACTTTTTTTATTGAATATTTAGGTATATACATTGTACAATAAAACATGTCTATTTTCTTTACTTTAAAATGGTGTATTGCAAAAAATCCTAGGACAATAATATGTAAGTACTACGAGCCTAGTAGGCTCATGGTTTATTATTTTCCGCGCCCTTTTGTCAGTCGCTTTTCTTTCCCAGTTCCTTACGTTAAGTCTTCTCATATCTTCTCTAACTCCATTATTCCATCGTGACCTCGGTCTTCCTCTTCGAATTTCTCCTGCCAATGCACTAGATAGTACCATTCTGGGAATTCTAGATTGAATCATCCTCTGCACATGGCCCAACCATCTAAGTCTTTGCGCCTTAATTACTGCTAATATGTTAGTATCTTGATAGAGCTCAATTAGTTCCTTATTTGTTCTTCTTACCCATTGTCCATTTAAGTTTTTCCAACCAAAGATTTTGCCCAGTATTTTTCTCTCCCAAACTAATAACAACTCTTGGTGTTTTTTTGTTGTGACCCATGTTTCAGAAGCATACGTTACTATCGGCCTTATTACGGTCTTGTAAGTTCTTAGTTTTGCTCTTCGTGATATATTTTTACTTCTTAACAACCCATTAAGAGCATATATAGTGCGGTTTCCCGACATAACTCTTTTTTGTATTTCTTCTTCACGGTTAGGATCTCTTGTAAAGACAGTTCCTAAGTACTCAACTTTTTCAACTTCTTCGAATTTGTACTGTGTTCCCTTCGCTGTTGTCATTGTTATGTATGGCCATCGAACGAATTGCTTATTTGTCCATTCCATTTACTTTGTTTTTGCTTCATTTATATACAATTCTTTGGTTGCTGCCCTCTCCTCAAGTTTCATGACTGTTTGTTATAGTCTGTAACTTATAGTTCTGTAACTTATAGACTATAAGTTTTATTTTTGCTCCTAGCCAAGATTACCAAATCGTCCGCGAATGCCAAGCACTGATGCTTTTTGTGGTAGATCAGACCTGCTCTATTAACGTTTGCTTCCTGTATAAACTTTTCTAGTAATATGCTAAACATCATAGACGATAATGGATCACCCTACCGCACTCCTGTTTGGACCCCAAAGCTTTCTGTTATAGTATTGTTTATCTTGACTTTATTCATTGTTATTTGGAGAGTTAATTTTATAATTCTAATAAGCTTTGGACAAATATCAATGTCTTGCAATGCTGCGAATAATGCTGCGAATTTTTAGTCTGGATTTGCCCTTGAGTGGTTCTCCATTTATTTTGATGATTCTTTATCAGCCATTTCTGAACCTCGTTTTTCATAGCATCTTTAGTGATGCCACAGAAAGGTTCTGGGCCTTCAAAAGTTTTTCTCGAGCCTTGTTTCGCTAACATATCTGCTCGTTCGTTCCCATGCACCCCTTCATGACCCGGCACCCATATTAAAGACACTTTGTTGTCTTTTGCCAGGTTATTGAGGAGATCTTTGCAGTTTCTCACCAGTTTTGATTTGGTGAGAGGGTTCTTTACAGCCAGAATAGCCGATTGGCTATCTGTGTAAATGTTGATTCTCTTAGCTTTAGGGTCCTCATCAATTATTTCATCAATGCAGGCCACCAAAGCAAAAACTTCAGCCTGGAACACCGTTGTATGTTGACCTAGGCTGTAAGATTTATTATAGTTACATGTTTGCCCAAAGACTCCTCATCCAGTACCATGGGCAGTTTTAGATCCATCAGTAAACCATATTAAGTCTCCATTAATGTTTGGGACTTTTTGTTCTCTAGATGGTATAATTGTGTTAATCTTCTCAGTGAAGATTAGTTCTGGTGTCATCATATCTAAGTTCATCATAAAGATGTATTCCTCAAGTATAGTCCCAGTAATGTTTGTGTGGCTATTCAATACATAATTTGGCCTCCAAGTATTGTTTGCTTTGAGCCTCAGGATGGTCATAAAGGCTACCGCCGAAATATACAATTCCAGCGGAGGGAGACCTGTGATAGCCTCTAATGAAGCCGTTCCTGTACTATTCAAGGCTCCTATTATATTTAGAAGCGCTTGTCTTTGTAGGGTGGTGAGAGTGGTCACACAAGATTGCAAAGCCGTCTTTCTCCACCAGAGTACTGACCCATAAGTAACTGTCGGTCGTATCACTGATGTGTACAACCAACATATCACCTTTGGTTTCAATCCCCAGGTTTTACCTACAACTCGTCTGCAGTTCCAGAAGAGTCGCTTAGCCCTATTGGTTATATTGGCAATATTATGAGTATTCCAATTGAGTTTCGAATCCAGGGTTACCCCTAGATACTTAACCTCATTGGTTCTTTCCAGTACCTCTCCAAATAATTTCAGCTCACTCAGTACAGTAAGCTTCCTCTTATTTGTAAAGGCTACCAGTTTAGTTTTAGAAGGGTTCACGGAGAGGTTCTCTTTCAGACACCAGTTCTCTATGTAGTGAAGGGCATATCGCATCTGATACGCAACAGTGCTGGGAAATTTTCCCCTAGTTACTATCACGATATCATCTGCGAAACCCTGGACCCAGATTCCTTGGGCGCTTAGCCCATGAATCAGATCATCGACAACTATGTTCCATAATGACGGTGACAATACACCGCCTTGAGGGCATCCCTTAGTTGCCCTCAGATTTATGGTATCTTCATGCGTATATGTGGATATTATTCTGCTCTGAAGCATCTGAATAATCCACTTGCATGTTGTGTTGTTGATTTTCTTCCTCACCAGTGCGCTTTGTATAGACTCGATTGAGGTATTATCAAATGCACCTTCTATATCTAAAAATGCAGCAAGAGCGACTTCTTTCTGATGCAGACTCCTTTCGAGTTCCGACACTAGATTGTGCAGGGCGGCTTCACCTGATTTCCCTGCCTGATACGCCCATTGCCGTTGGTGCAGTGGATTTTCATTTAAATTGTTTTTCTTGATGTGTTCGTTAAAGATTTTTTCCATGGTTTTTAACATGAATGAGGTCAGACTTATAGGCCTGTAGGATTTTGCTAAGGTGTAATCTGTTTTTCCTGGTTTGGGAATAAACGCCACCCTTGCCCTTCTCCAAGCTTTGGGAATGTATCCCAGAGCATGGCTAGCTCTAAATATTGTGATCAGGGGACCCATGATTATTTCCAGACCCTCCTGGAGAAGCTTAGGAAATATACCATCCGGTCCCGCAGTTTTATAAGGTTCAAAAGTTTCAATAGCCCATCTGACCTTGTGAGAACCAAAGATCTCGTCAGAGGTCAGCCAGTCCCTTTTGGTTGGGCTATTGTTTGTTTGATGATTTTTATTAGCAGTCAATTGCGTCGACCCTGGAAAGTGAACACTTAAAAGATGCTCTACAGCCTCCTTCTCTTTTTCCGTATACTTCCCATTGGGCAATTTCATTGACTTGGGTTTGTTAATGTTATCTCTTTTGAGGATTCTGTTAACCCTGGCTCTTTCAGGTACACTTTCAATGTTTTCACAGAATTATCTCCAGGATCTTTCCTTAGCGGATTGGATTTTCTTATTATAGGGTTTTCAGTTTAGCCTTATATGCTTCCCAATCACCTGATTTCTTCGCCCTATTGAAGAGCCGTCTTGTTTCTCTTTTGAGATCAGACAGCTCCTTATTCCACCAAGTTACTTGCCTGGGAGGGTGACTTTCTTTTAACGGGCAGTTTTCCTCATATGAGACGACTATTGCATGCTGCAACCAGTCTACTGCCATCTCAACCTCAACATTGTTTTTTGGCCTTTTAGGATAATTCCGTACCCTTGTTCCAAGATCCCTCTTAAAGGATTCCCAATCGGTCACCTTAGGGTCTCTATAGAACCTTGGTTCCGGTTTGACTGAGTTTATCTCAAAGCATATGTATGCATGATCCCATAAGGATAACGCATCCGACACATGCCAGTCAGATATTATGTTCCCAATCCCCATAGAGCATAGGCTTAGGTCGATTAGTGATTCTGCTCTTGATGTCCTGAAGGTGGGCTTATTACCCCTGTTCAGAAGATCAAGTTCAGTAGTGCAAAGGTACTCAAAAAGTAACTTACCTCTATTGTTTGTATCTCTGCTTCCCCAAATGATGTGGTGGGCGTTGGAGTCTACTCCAATGATAAGTTCTGTATGCTTATTATTGGTGTATTCTAGAAGGTTCTCTAGGTTAGTCCCTGGAAGTTGTTCTTTACTGTCAATAGGAAGGTAAAGAGACGCAACAATTAACTCTGTAACCAACCCATTGCAATTCAGTTTAATTCTGGCAGCTGTCATGTCTCCCGTACAGAGCTCCATAACTGGTACCAGGTTAAGGTCAGATCTACAAAATATACAAGTTCTGATTTTATTGTCAGGTACTCCCAAAATTAGTTCCCATTCCTTAACATTTAATCCCCGTATCTTACCTTCATTTATCCACGGTTCTTGAATAAGCACCATATCAATGTTTTTCTCAGCTACTTCCTGGCACAAAAGTGCCGAAGCTGTTTTTTTGTGCTGCAAATTGATCTGTATGAACTTAATTTTGCAGTTTATTCATTTTTGGGGTCTCTAACAGGCCCTCTTGTAATTTCTTCCACCTGCATAGATTCCCCTTCGGCCTCCTGCAGTTCGGAAGTAATCGTTGCAGGTTTTGGTTCCCCAATATTCCCAGCCTGTCTTGCTTTACCCTCTTCCAACGGTATAATACTTGCTCGCTGTAGAAGGTAATAAGGCTTCCATTGAAGCCTTTCGAGCTGTGCCTCTGACTCCTTATCAATTCGGAGACTCACATGCAGTCCTCCGTCAGTTGCTGGTTTGGAACTCAGAATTGCCCAACGACTGGTCCTTAGTTCAGGATTTTGTTTTTCAATTCGTGCCAGTGGCACTTTCAGATCCTCATTTTTAGTCTCTGGAAGGTACATCAGTACACGCTTCGATTTTGGGAGTTCCTCAGCCTTAACGACCTTCCACTCCGTATTTTCTTCCAAGAAATCCTTTGTGATCTTAAAGGACTCCTCGTCAGCACATATCAACCCATAGTATCCTTCCATGAGCCGATTACCTTCGTAACGAGGTGCGCAAGGAACCTCATCGATAAGTTTAATTAGGGCCTCTTTTATTGCCCCAACGTCTTTTTCCGTTACAGATATGTCTGGGTATTCTTTGGGAATTATTGCCGTCTTTATTCCCGTAAGAGCTGCTTTGTAGTTGCTGCTGAGCTTTTTGAAAGAGGCAGCAGCAGTTCTGCTCTTTTTTGTTAATTTCTCCTCAGGAGTGCTTCTATCAGACACAGTCCGCTTGATAGCTTGTGTGATTTCGGCATTTCCAGGAGTTTTATTTTGAGGTCTAGGAGGTAATTTGACCTTAGAAGTGTCAATTCCCTATTCTCTCATTTTCCGAAGCTTTCTTCTCTGTGCCCCAGATATTTTTGGCCGAGAAACCTCATCCTCGGGATCTTTTAAAGGAGTCCGCATTGCGTCCTCAGTATTTTTATTACCCGATGTGATGGGATTATTTTCTTCCAGATTCTGCCGAACAGTCTCAGTGGAAGTTTGATTGTTTGTTGGGTTCTCCTGCGAGACCCCTAGGGTTAAATCTTTTAAATTTTTGCATGGTTCCATATTGATCCCACGAGTATGGGAGAAATGGGATCCCCCTAGGTACTTAAAACTATTGCTTTTTACAATCATTTCACCATCCAAAGATACCATGTTATTTGTAGTAGCTCCATCTTTAAATGAACATTACAAATACTCTGTTTTTGTCCTACTAAGTTTTAAACCTTTTTTCTCCAGAGCTTGTCTTCACTGTTCCAGTTTTTGTTCTAAGTCTCTTTCACTATTTCCTACTAACACGACATCATCAGCATACATTAAGCACCATGGAATGTTACCCTGTATTTTCGCTATTATCTGGTCCAAAACTAATGAGAATAAATACGGACTAAGCACAGAACCTTGATGAAATCCTACTTTCACATGAAATTTATCAGTCTCTTCCACACCTGTCCTAACACTAGTCGTTACTCCCTCATACATATCCCTCACAATCTTTACATATTCACCAGGGACTCCTTTCTTATTGAGTGCCCACCACAGAATCTCTCGAGGAACTCTATCATATGCTTTCTCAAGATCAATGAATACCATATGAGCGTTTGTTTCTTTACTCCTGTATTTTTCCATCAACTGCCTTATAATGAAAATTGCATCTGTTGTTGATCTACCCTGCATAAAGCCAAATTGATTCTCGGATATTTCGGTCTCTTCACGTATCCGTCTATCAATTACTCTTTCTCATATTTTCATGGTGTGGCTAAGCAGTTTTATAGCCCTGTAGTTTGTACATTGTTGTATATCTCCCTTGTTTTTGTAAACAGGTACCAGTATACTGCTTCTCCATTCGTCTGGCATTTGTCCAACTACCATAATTCTATTAAATAGACCTGCTAGCCACCTTGTTCCTGTCTCTCCCAATGCTCTCCATACTTCCCCAGGAATATCATCTGGTCCTACCGCTTTTCCTTTCTTTATTTTTTGAAGCGCTTGAGCCACTTCCTCGTTGGTTATTTTGGTGACCATTGCTGCTACTGTCTCCGTTGACTCTACAGGCTGTCTGTCAAATTCTTCATTTAATAAGCTGTCAAAGTACTTTCTCCATCTATTTTTGACATCCCTTTCGTGAACTAGTATTTTATTATTTTCATCTCGGTTACATCTAATCTGATTAAAATCTTTTGCTTTCTTTGCTCTCTGTTTGGCTATTTTATATATCTACGTTTCGTCGTCCCTGGTATCAAGTTGATCGTACAGGTTTGAATACGCTTCTGCTTTAGCTTTTGCTACTGCTACTTTCGCTTCCTTTTTGGCGACCATATAGTTTTGAAGATCTATGTCCGATCTGGTTTCTTGCCACTTTTTATATAATTTTCTCTTCTCTTTTATTTTTCCTTGTACTTCATTTAACCATCACCAAGTCTCTTTATCCTCAAACTTCTTTCCTGACGTTTTCCCAAGTATTTCAATAGCCGTCTCTCTAATAATATTGGCCATTTTTCTCCAAATTGTGTTAGGGCTTCCTTTCATGTTCCAACATATTTTTTCTACTATTCTTTACCTGAATAGACCTTCCTTCTCATCTTTTAGCATCCACCACTTGATTTTTTATGGTCCTCTCCGATATTTTTGTTTAGTTTCGCTTTTTACTTCGATGTCCAGAACAAGCAGCTTATGTTGTTGGCTTACTGTCTCACTAACTATTACCTTGCAGTCCTTGCATTCACGTATGTCTTCTTTCCTTATCATGAAGTAGTCTATTTGGGATTGATGTTGTCCACTTTTGTAGGTAATAAGTTGAGTTTCTCTCTTTTTAAAGAATGTGTTAACAATCGCCATATCCAATGCTGTTGCTAATTCTAGCATGTCATCTCCAGCTTCATTTCTAGTTCCAAAGCCTAATCCCCAATGTATTGTTTCATATCCTGTCTTGGCTTGGCCCACATGTGCATTGAAATCACCTCCTATTATAACTTTCTCCTCCGCTGGAATATCACTCAGTACGTCTCCTAATTGATCATAGAAAGCTCTTCTTTCATTCTCACCCAGACCTGTTTGAGGAGCATACACACACACAACATTCAATACTTCTTTATCAATTACAAATTTCACTGACATCATTCTATCACTCGTTCTTACAACTTCTACTACGTTATCTTTCATTTCACTATCAGCAATTATACCAACTCCATTTCTAGTGTTACTACTCCCTACATACCACAATTTATATCCATTACCTAGTTCTTTCGCCCTTTGTCCTTTCCACCTAGTTTCTTGAATACAAGCAATTTGAACTCTTCTTCGTTTGAGCGCATCCACTAACTCCAGACTCTTACCTGTAAGACTACCAAGATTCCAAGATCCTATCCTGATTTTTCTAACCTGCAATGGTGTTCCCCCTGAGATAGTCTTCACCCGGAGATCCGAATGGAGGCTTATTTTACTTCCGGAACATTTTACCTCAGGAGATGCCATCATTTCAGTATAAGTTTTTATTTCGTTTGGAGAAGGTCTTTTCATTATTATGGCCTGAAAAGATTTTTGGATATTTGATGTCTGAATGCCTTTTCTATCAGCACCATACCCTGCCCTGTCCTGCACGTTTAGCCAATACACCACCAATGCAACCAAAATGCAGTATTACCCCACACCCGCCTGCATTTTTCTGTATAGGCCAGGATCCCTACTGTAAGGACTGCCCTATAAGCCAATGTATTGTTGCCCGTATCCCGCCACTAGGAGGCACGTACTTCATTCGGGATACCGAATGAAGCAAGCAAATTTATAATTACTTGCTACTGTCAGTTAGAATTTAATTTTCGGAACAACTCTCGAAATTTTCGGGTTTATCGTTGGCGAAAACGTGTTAGTGGCTCCACGGTGGAACCACCTTTAACACTAGAAAGTCGTAGGGGCCAATTTGGCCCCTGTTGCGACTTGAAGTTATTGTAGTTTTTTTATTTGAGGGAATAATAATTTCATATTTTATGACTTTTAATATTTTGATACAAAGACTTATTTAACATAAAAAAATATTGTTTACTAAATTTATTAAATGGTTTTTCTAACCAATCTACCATAGGGGTCTAAAGGGGCCGAATTGGCCCTGTGTAAGTTATTATCGTTTTTTGGGAAATTCGACGAGCCTTTCTTTCAAATTCCTGTCGGGTGGGTAAAATTATATTTATGTATAGTTTATTGTAAATGGTTACCCTTATACTGGTACTGATCATCTACGTAATAAAGATAAAATTGTTGGTGAACACAAGTGAACACAAAGATACAATTGTGGGTGTAGAGGAGCAAATGATGCGTCTTTATACTACAAAAGTAACTTCAAGATAATGGCCTATGTACGTGTTTTATAATTATAATACTCTTGACTTGGAAGTAATAAATGCATGGATTATTTATAAAGAAATAACTGGAAGTAGACTCAGTCTTTGTAATTTTATTCTTCGGCTGTGTGAATTAAAAATATTTTGTAAAGGAAATCATACTTCCAATCATTCGCGGCTGTAACAAGGCACTGTATGGCAAATATCAAAAACTGCAAACTGTATGGTTTTCCGAATGTTTTTGACAGGCAGCGAATGTGTTAAACAATGAAAGTAAAAAATAAAATCAGATTCTATCGTCTAGAGTAGATTTAATTTCTTTCTTTAAACTGAGTTTTAATTGATTAAAGAACGTGGGGCCAAAATTATCCCTTCCGGCTTTCTAGGTATACCCTATTCCACGAACATACGCCTGTTTTGGATTACTTCGACAACGAATATTTTACTGTGCAAAATAAGAAGAACGAAAGTAAATTGCAAATTACATTGTTGTTTATTGGAATAATTATTAGCGCCATTTACTTTCGTACTTCTTATGTTGCACAGTAAAATATTCGTTGTCGAAGTTATCCAAAACAGGAGTATGTTCATGGAATGGCCCATAGGTAAGCTAAGTCCGACTTTCTAGTGTTAAACAATTTTTTTTCTCCTGCCCGACTAATCGTAAGCTGGGACCACCGGACGGAATGCAATGTATAGGTCTTCTATTTCACCGATCACGAGATTACAAAATTATAGGATAAATTATGCATAGTGTACATCAGGGGTCACCAATTGGCGGACCGCGGTCCGCATCCGGACCGTAATCTAGTTTTGTGCGGACCGCGATTAAATTCAGAATATAGTGTTTTGAAATTTTGAAAATGTTTGGCCATGAAATTGTGTACTATAGTCCTGTCGCCAGGGGGGGTACAACGGCCTCGTTAATTCAGATGGACTTACCCAAGTTTTTTTTATGTATTTTGACCCGTAGAACACGAATTTTTTGGGTAACAGTTGATCCGGATGTCGATAAGATTGTTATAGACCAAGAACTTGAGGAATCAAATAACAGCGATTTTTGGCAAAACAAAACAATATTTTGTATTTTTTGGGTCATTTTAAGCAAAAAATATTTCTACAAGTTTTTTAGTAGGATGCACAGTTTTCGAGATAAACGCGGTTGAACTTTCAAAAAATCGAAAAACTGCAATTTTTAAACCCGAATAACTTTTGATTAAAAAATAAAATAGCAATTCTGCTTAGCGCCTTTGAAAGTTCAAGTCAAATTATGTCGGTTTTGATTATTTGCATTGCTAAAAATTTATTGTGTTATTGTTAAACAAAGCTACAAACAACTAGTGCGTGAGTGATGTTTCTATGATTTCTCATTTAAAATCGAACGAGTAGGTAGAATAGGTACTAGTGCAATCAAGACTATTTCTACGTTACATGCGTTAAAACGCATGTAAAAGCACGGGAAACCCTACGTGTTTATAGCTTTGTTAAACAATAAAAAAATAAATTTTTACCAATGCAAATAATCAAAACCGATAAAATTTGACTTAAACTTTCAAATGCGGTAAGCAGACTTGCTATTTTATTTTTTAATCAAAAGTTATTCGGGTTCAAAAATTGCAATTTTTCGATTTTTTTAAAGTTCAACCGCGTTTATCTCGAAAACTGTGCATCCTACGAAAAAACTTGTAGAAATATTTTTTACTTAAAATGGCCCAAAAAATACAAAATATTGTTTTGTTTTGCCAAAAATCGCTGTTATTTGATTCCTCAAGTTCTTGGTCTATAACAATCTTATCGACATCCGGATCAACTGTTACCCAAAAAATTCGTGTTCTACGGGTCAAAATACATAAAAAAACTTGAGTAAGTCCATCTGAATTAACGAGGCCGTTGTACCCCCCCTGGCGACAGGACTACTATGTTTGTCTCAACTTACGTGTGCGATGCAGCTTTTTCAATAATGAACTTTATTAAAAATCGGTACACATCTCAGCTAACAGATGAATATCTGAACTCCCTAATGAGAATGAGTTGCACTAAACTCATTCCAAATTTCAGATGGGTTGTACATTTTTTTACACAGGGAACAATTTTTTTTCAAATTACCTTTTTGCTCCAAAAAATGTATTTTTAAGTTTTTTGAGTAATTCTAAACTAAAAAGGTCTCATGTTATTTTTCCCAAATGTTGATAGTTTTCGAGTTATAAGAGATTTAAAATTGAAAACTAAATTTTAAATTAAAGTTGAAAACCCATGTGTAAATTATTAGTCGTCAGGTTGACATGTGCCTAATTGAAGCTTATGCATTCAACTTCAAGATTCTCAGGAGTAATCGGGGCTTATTTTAATATTATAGACCGTTGTTTTTTAATAATAATTGTTAATCGTCGCGCGTCGCACTTTATGTGTATACGTGCTTCTCTGTCGCACGTCTACATATTCACGTACTTATGCAAAATTATATTATGTATATACGTACTTATGCGAAATTATATTATATACGTACTTATGCGAAATTATATTATATATACATACAGTGGAACCCCGTTAACTCGGATTAATCGGAACCGCGGCCGATCCGGGTTATCGAAAATCCGGGTTAGCCGGAGAAATCGTAAAAATTAATAAAATATGGTATTGTAAGGAATGTTGAAGGGTTGGTATACAATTAACCCTTATAGTCAGTATTTAAATAATTACTGCTTCATCTGCTACAACATACTTTATTTACAAGTCTTTGAAGTGTATTATAAACAATAACATTATATCAGCCAAACCATTTCGCAATTCTACGTACAATAATATAATTCATTCTTTCGTGTTTTGTCGCCTATTTTATATTTTATTCTTAACTCAAAACAACACGTCTTATGGGTTCACCTGAGTTCAATGTCACTTCACTAATACATATCTTATAAGGTTATTTAAAATTAACTTAAAACATATTATTCTATATAGATTGTCCTAATGATATTACATCTCCCTGTTTTAAAATGAGATATATTCCTCTTTCCCTTTTACAAAATATTTATGGTTACCTAATACTTCAACCCTATTATTCAATACCTATTTTCAAAAACTAAATTTCCTAACTATCCTAATACCCTAAACATGTATCTTATTTTTCCTATTTTAAACCGGTTTTTCCTAATACTAAAAAAATTGTTTATTATTATCACTAATTCACTTTCTGTTCCGTCTTGCTTTTTAGTCTTTTCTCCATTCACAAAAAACAGTGTCCACATAAAACAGTGACTAAACCTATCGGGATTTTTAATATAGTCTTTTAGTGCCTATATGCATCTCCTATAAGCAGGGGAATAATCTAATCTACCTAACTAAAAATCTCGTATCTAACTAAAAGTCCTAAGCTAAGCTAATATTACTCGAATAAGTAAAAAAAAATGTATCCTTTACTCTATTAATAGTTCCTATTTCAGTCTTCTTTTGATTTATTTATATATGTCTTACTAACTTTAAAATAATGTACCTATAATAAAAATGTAATCTCTCTAAACATTTCTAATATTTCTCTAAACTTCTAGTAACTCTTTTGTAGCTATAATAAAGATTTAATCTCTGTTGCTGAATGTCTAAAAATTTCACTTTTTGTGTCCCTTTGCTTACTATCTACTAACACTATTGTAAGATATTGTCTATCCTTAATTCAAACACTTCCATTTTCCGCGAAAATTTAACCTGAATTCATTATCTACATTTAAAAATAAGTTATTTATAGTTTACGTTACTTTAGAGAAAAAAAAATTTACAACTTTAATTCTTAAACACAATTCAATGATTAGCTACTTATTTTCTTAGTATCCTCTTAATTTTGCTTCTTTTCTTGCAATTTTTATGTGTCTTCTTTCATTTTTCCCACATATTTTCCTCTTCTTCTTCTTGTCTGGTACTACAACTCATATAATTCATTTTTCTTCATATAATAGCACTTCTACAGTGTACATAATTCATCTTCATATACATATTTCATATAACAATCATATATCATTTATCTCATATATCATTTCATATAACATCATAATTATCACTTCTTATACTAGCTCCGATACCTTCGTTTTACCTTAATAAAGGAGGTTTCACTCGGATGTCTTAGTTCTCCGCCAATATTAACCCGAATTTTCGCCCTGATCTGTACGCACCATTAAGGTGGTATAGTTAACTCAAAACACGAAATAGGTATTTTATGCGGTTCAAATTCTTTTAAAAATATCACAACCTCAATCCCTTGCTTTGAGGCCGTTGTTTATTCACGAATAATCATGAATAAAATAGGTACTCTCAAAACACAGAGTGGGTCTCTAATAAGCTTTCAAGCTTCTATAAATCACTTAGTACCTTCCCAATTTGACAAGAGCAGTGGGTTTCTTATTGTCTCAAGTTGTCTCATAATATTTAGCTTATACTATTGTTAGTTCTTCTTCTTATCTATATAGTTCTTCTCCAAATTCCTTATCTCGACGCATCAGGTCGGTTCGTTAAAAATAAATCTCTTGCTTATAGCAATGTTTGTCTTAAGCTCTTATATTAACGTATGTCATCACTAATCATTATTCATTAAAAAAAAATCATTTATATATCACACAAAAATTATTAATTCAGGTTCATATCATACAAAATTTAACACAAAATCGATGAAAATGTACTAAATATACTCGATAAATATCAATATGTAATAAGATAACTGGCTAATAAAAATTCAAGAATAGTATACATATTCGATACAAATTCAATTCAAAATTCAAAAACAGCCTATGCAAAAGTTAGATAAAAATATTCAAAATCAGTTCATATCTCAAAATTCGATAGAAATTTTTGAAAAAATTCGATATTCCATAAAATATTCAAAAATATCCGTACTAAAAATCGAAATCGGATAGAGATTTTTCAAATAAATTCAATAAAGATTCAAAATTCAATAAAAATTCAATAATAACATATATAATAAACTTCGATAAAAATATTCAATTCAAAAATCACTTCATATTTCAAAATTTATAGATATTCTTAAAAAAAAATCGATACTTCATATATTATTCAAAAATCAGCAAAGATAATTATTCAATGTTCAATAATAATATAAAAACGAGGGAAGCATTTTTAA
Source organism: Diabrotica virgifera virgifera (assembly GCF_917563875.1). Lineage (NCBI taxonomy): Eukaryota > Metazoa > Arthropoda > Insecta > Coleoptera > Chrysomelidae > Diabrotica > Diabrotica virgifera. Next base: position 7,769,688 of record NC_065450.1, read on the forward strand.
TAAAGATAGACATTCTTACTTACATTTTATCACTCTGTCTTTGTTCCCTGGGTTCTCTGCATCTTCGTCCTGGTCCATCTTCGCCGTCTGTGTTTCCAATTTTTGTCGCCCATTGTCAGAAGATTCTCCCAATTTATTTAAAGGATCGCCATGTAAGGAATGTTGAAGGGTTGGTATACAATTAACCCTTATAGTCAGTATTTAAATAATTACTGCTTCATCTGCTACAACATACTTTATTTACAAGTCTTTGAAGTGTATTATAAACAATAACATTATATCAGCCAAACCATTTCGCAATTCTACGTACAATAATATAATTCATTCTCTCGTGTTTTGTCGCCTATTTTATATTTTATTCTTAACTCAAAACAACACGTCTTATGGGTTCACCTGAGTTCAATGTCACTTCACTAATACATATCTTATAAGGTTATTTAAAATTAACTTAAAACATATTATTCTATATAGATTGTCCTAATGATATTACAGTATGCTTACAGATAAACTCCGTTATAATTGTCACACAGACACTGGTAAACCACGTTCGCATTCCACACAAAACCACACATACAAAGCGTCGTCAAGAGTCTCATTCTTAGCTTTATTAGCTGTGCACCGATTGTCCAAACTGTCTTTTGTTATCATTTTGAAAAAAATTCTTCGATTTTAGTTCTATTTTTCTACCAATACGATACTGTAGATGTACCGACACCATATAATGCTGCAAGATTCACCTTTATCAATTCTACTTAATGCTTCTAGTTTCTTTTCCATTGTCACTACAACATTTTTACGTTTTGTTGCCCTTATATACAAAAAACACGCACACAAAATCTGAATAAATTTACGAACGATTACAGAACGGAAGCGAACAATACGACTTTACTACACACAATACCGTCTCTGATGTTATGTTATTTAATAACAGTGATGACTGAGACCATCGTTAAAAAAGAATTTTAATGGTCTTTTCTAAACAATGCTAAGACAGTTTCAAATAAATAAAGGATAATACAGGTGCCTGTTGTTTTCGATAACACGACAATGAATGTGGTGTGCCATGAGTCATTTTAACTATGGTATATGTAGTTCAAATTACACAAATACCCATTATCTCTCAAATATTATATTACATGTTGGCACAAACCTCGTGAACCTTGAAAATGCGTATGTATAACCGAAATAAAATGAAGCCAAAAACATACGACTATTTTATTTGCTGCGAATTGCGCGACAAGGTCCCATCTGCACCCTGATATTTTCAGTAATGTCGGATTCAATCGTTTCGTTCGTATATTGACGTCATCAAATGAATAAATTAGGTTCACGAGATTTTGTAACAGCAATACATTTTTATTGTTGAAATGTTTGTCTGATAAAAATCGGTCCGGGTTAGCCGGAGTTCCGGGTTATCGGGGGCCGACTTATCGGGGTTCCACTGTACTTACTTATGCGAAAATTTATTAAAATTTTATAATATATTATTACGCTAATCATATAGTGCGATACGCACCATGCAGTGCGACGGGCCGCCGCGGCGGCTTAAGGGTCGAGTGGACGCGCATAATTAACAATTAAAAAACAACGGTCTATATTAAAATAAATTAATTGGAAAAGACTGTTTTGACCTATATTAAAATAAGCTCCGATTACTCATGAGAATCTTGAAATTGAATTTTTAAAGTTCAATTTAGGTACTTGACGACCTAAAAAATAATAATTTACACATTAGTTTTCAAGCTTCGAAAATGATTTTCACATTTTTCAGATTTTAAATCGCTTAGAACTCGAAATTTATCAACTTTGGAGAAAAATTATAGAAAATTTTTTTTGTTTAAGATGACCTCGAAAATACTAAAAACATATTTTTGGGGGGCAAAAAGGTTATGTTTTGAATTTGTTAAAAAAAATTGTTAAACAATTTCTGTCCAAAAATTTCGCCCGGCACCCTCTGATTTGTTTAAGGGGATATTTTTTTAACAAGAAACCGCAAATAAACGGAATCGGAACAACCCGGACACAGGTAGCCTTCACTCCGGACCCCGCAAGTGTCATAGGTTTGCGAAACGGACCCTCAGGTAACATAATTGGTGACCCCTAGTAGGTATGTTTTGTTACAGAATTTTAAAATGAAAAGACGTCTTGATTTGAGTAAAATAACAAGTAATGACGCTTACGATTTACTAAGAGATATCCCATCGGATGGACCTGACGCTAAAAAAATTGCTTCATTTCATTTCACGCTAAATAATTTTTTCGTTTGAGGCCTAGTGGTTCCACATGGTACCACCTTTTTTATAATAATTACAAAAATTTAGTATAAAAAACCTTCATTTTGTATATTTTTTGCCCTAATATGCCCTAAAAACAAATTATTCACCATCTAATAAAAACAAAAAAAAGTCCGTCCACAAAAGGTTCTAATCACCTTGTACTGTCAGTTAGCATTTAATTTTCGCAACAACTCTCGAAATTTTCGTTGGCGAAAAATCAAACACTTTACCACTTTCAACGCCCATAAAAAAATTATTCCTTATAAAATGCTCTGCATGGTCTAAAACCTAAGACGCAATCATCATATAAAATTTTATCAATAGTGTACGAAGTATGTTAAAAAATATGAATTTCTCTCAAGAGTAAAGTACTTTTATATTTCACAATATCGAAAAATGTTATTAAGAAAACATATTTGGAATTAAAAATTATGTTATAATTATGCAATTATATTCTTCTAATTGAAAAAAATTAAAATAATTTAAAATTTTTCTCAAATTACGGATACCTTTGTATATCCTACGGACATCTTATTTAAAAATAGTTCTTGATTTTTTTGCGATACACCATTTTAAAATAAAGAAAATAAACTTTTCTTATTCCACAATGTATATACCTAAATGTACAAGAAAACAAGTCATAATGAGAAATTTAGAAAATAATCATTAAAAATATAAAAAATTATGAAAAGTAGAAAAACTTGAAAAAGCATAATCTTAAAAAGAGCCGTCCCCCCTTATAAAGAGATCATTTTAAAGGTAATTGACTTCTCTTACGAGTAAATGTATCATGTATCATGCATATACCTAGAAATGCGTAGAAAAAAGTTAAAAAACAATGTTTGCGCAATAATGGGGAAAATGGCCCAAGAATGCGGCGAACTTTGAAAAATCATATTTCGGAAACTATGAATCTTAAAGACTTTTACTAAACTCTATTTTAAAGAGGAAAGATGGAAGTTAGTTGTCGCTGAAGAAACGCTTATACCTATATTCCTGTGGAAAAAAGTTATGAGGCAAAAAAAAATTGCTTTATTTCGAGTTTTTTTCTTGCTTTTCTTTTGAATATATTTTTGCAAATAAAAATATTTTTGACCCTAAAATGTGACATTTCGATAGTAAATTTAACCTGGAACAATTTTCCTCTAGACGTGTTTGTCGCAAAAGTGCATATAACTCACATAATATGTTGTACAAAAATGTAATAACTGTTTAATAACCTTATACCTACAATTGAGTCCATCCAACTTAACTTATATTACACATAATAATATAAGATTATAAATATGATAATGTTTCTACTATACAGCTTGCGGTCTACCAAGGGATGCAATGTATAAGCTGTATTATATTACAGTGCCAACAAAAAAATCTTTACAAAGTGAATGTAACGCGAAAATAATAAGAATTATTTGAATTTTACGGCTTAATCCCAACAAAAATAGTAAATTGATATGACAAAGTATTAACTTATAATAATTCTTTTTATTTATGCGCCTTAGTTCTATTTGTAAAAATGGGTTTTGTCGGAATAAATACGTTTGTCGGCTAATCTAATCACCCTACCTATTCTTTTCTCAGAAGGGTTTGAACTTCAGCAACACCTTCATCTTATAATATTTTATTTGACCAATCTGTGACAATATCTACCACTCAACAGAAATTTCTTGCAAATACTCACAACAAATCTTGGTTCATTTCAATGCTGAAATATAAGCTTATTTCTGAAAATAATATCGATAAAACAAGCTAATAATGATACTGACGTAATGATAATTGAAACATCCATAGAGCAATTCAATTTAACAAATCCAACTATTGTTGTAGGTGAAGATGTAGACTTGCTCGTGTTACTCACTGGTAGAACTCCAATCGAAAAAACAATCTTTTTTTAAACCTGGAAAAGCTCAACACCAATCGAAAATATATTCATCGAAAATTGATCTACTTTTGCAAAATGTCAAAATCATATATTATTATTTTTACACGCAATAACTGGCTGTGATACGACATCTGCATTTTTCAGGAGGGGTAAAACGACTGTTTTTAAAATGTTTGAAAAACAAGATTTACTTGAATGTGCTGAGGTTTTTAAAAAAACTAATTCAACTCCACAAGAAGTTATTTCCAATGGAATTAGCTTTCTTCTCTCTATGTATGGAGCGCCTAAGAAAACTACGTGCTTAGATACGTTTCGATATGCATGTTTTTTTTAAAGTACTCGAAACAAAAAACAAGTGAAGTTATCTTGTCTTCCTCCAACCTCAGCGGCTGCTCATCAACATCTTTCTCGGGTATATTACCAAGTTCAAGTGTGGCTTGGTTATCAGCTAGATCGAAAAGACTGAGGATGGAAATTAGTCGACATTTCATTAGAACCAATTCAAACTTTACTCCCCCCTGCGCCGGAAAAACTCCTAAACACAATTTTTCGCAACTGTAAAAAGAGATGTAGTGCTAAATGTGGTTGCAAAAAAGTTTGACTGTTTTGTTCGGTAGCATGCACTAATTGTCAAAACCGGTCGTGCTCCAATGTTGAATCACCAACAATTGAGGATTCATTTGATTCTATCGAGGAGCCATACGATGTGTCATTATTATGACAATTTACTTGCACCCAGGATGAACAAGAAGAAGAAGAAGAAAAACTAGAAGAAAAACAAGAAGAAGAACAAGAAGAAGATGAAGAAGAGGAAGAAGAACAATGAGAAGAAGAACAAGGGAAGCAGAAGTATTAGAAAATTATGAACCAGTTTGATAAATTTTCCTTTTTTTTTAATTTATACCGTTTTATATCTTTTATCATTTTTAACCCTTGCCAATATCAATTATTAAATAGCTTTAAATTAAACGAATCATAACAGATCCGTGGAATAGGCCTACTGGGGAAACCACGTTAAAAAAAAAACGCGCTAAGTACACTACCTCAAAGGCGGTGTGGAAACGTGTGCGCATATTATGATGATTACCACTTTTTGAATCGTTATATCTCAAAAACGGTGCCTCTCAGGAAAAAAGTAATAAGGCATTTTTTATAGATAGTTATCAAATCGACATTTTTTGTTAGAACTAATTTTACGATAAAACTTACCGTTTCGCTGAAAATCGCTAAAAACCACATTTGGTGAATTTTGACCCCGCGTAAAATTTTTAGCAGGGGTAGGATTTATGAGGACTTTTTAGATTTCATTTATGATGGTATTTTGAACAATCCTGCAAATTTTCAGCTTGATGGTAATTTTTGTAGCCTCGGATGCGTAAGTTGACCGGAGTATAAGTGGGAAATTTACTAAACGCAACAGCAAGTGACAGAAAGTGGCTACTGCTCCGATCACGGGTTATATTATAAAATTTGACGTTATCAAATAAATAGAATGTAAAATTTTGGTGCAGAATTACAGCTACACTTGAAGTAGCTTAATAAATTCTGTTAATATTATTATTGATATTAAGATTTAATATTTGTTTTAATATTTAATATTTGTTTATTGTTTATTGTTTATAATTGGTTTATTGTTATTTAATATTTAATATTTGTTTTAATATAAATATTTGAAAATAAAATATTTTCTTTTTGTTATTTATTTTACTTTTGCGGAAATTTAAACAAAACCATTCCTTAACAATTGTGAATGAGGTTAACTTTGCATGTAAATTAGGGGCAAAATGAAATAAACTTACCATAAAATTTACCAGTATAACATTAGATGTGAAAACAACTGTTGGTTTAACCCTCGTAAGGCGGTGCGGGGTGCACCTGCACCCCAGACCTCGTTTTTCTCACCTTCTCTCACCATCTTTTTTAATAAATTTTTATGATTTTTGTCCATTTTTTTATTCGCATTAAATTAAATTCTAAACGCGTTCCACCCATTACAGCATTTAAAACTCTTTGCATTTAAGTGTTTTTTTTAATGACTGTAAGGTGCAAATGATGAAAATTTCATCCTGAATTAGACGTTTCTGCTGTTCCACCTGGAACTAACAGAGCTATGGGACAATGTCGGTGTTATTTATGTCAGAAAAAAAGACCGAAAGTCCCGGCATAACTGTGTTGTGTGTAAAAACTTTGTGTTGTTCACACTGTGAAAAATTTCATGTGTTTGTCTTGAAGCGATACTAATGCTTTTAAGAATAAATGAGTACTTTGTTTGTAAAATTATGTTTCATAATATGAAAAACAAGTCCTAATAATCTTTCAAATCAATTTCCCCAAGGTTCACATATAAAAAAATGGATATACGGATGGGGTGCAAATGCACCCCGCACCATTGTTTACGTAAGAATCTAAGCACCGCCTTACGAGGGTTAAATAAGTAAAGTCCCCAACCGTCTTTTTTGTACCTATCTCCTTTCGATGTACTGACTTTAGAGCGTTTATAAAAATAACATGTGTCCTTACTTTAAAAAAGGCGGTATCTGATCTGTCTTTAGTTTCATGCGTGGAAGACAATGCTGCTAGATAAAAACTATGTGTTTTACCTCGCCAGGTATTAATGACGCACAGGTAAAGAACCCTTGACTCAACTGTAGTACTATGTATCATTAAAGGGTTTTTACCCAGATATTTTGGTGGATCAAAGCATGTACACCTGTAAGCAGTACTGATAATGATATTGTTATTTCGAAAACGATCTGTGATGTAACCCGAAAGGGTCTTTTTTAATATATTTTATAAAGGATTCTTAATTAATTTTTTGTGGTTTATGGTATAGAGCCGACTAGAAGAAATTTACTATTTCCTTATTTTTATTACCGGAACAAAGTAACATAAATTTACTATTTGTTAAAGATAATACCCCAACTCTACACGATAAACTGCGTTTATAAAATCAGTTAAATAAATGTTAATAATATATTATTAATTCTAATAATTTGTTATAATTGAGAAATCTAATTAAGCTAATTGAAGACATTTGCAAATATATGGTTTGACTGTTTGTTAAGTGAATAATTGTTTACTCTATTCCGGTTAAACAATATAATTAGTCTGATTCACTGATTAACGGTTTCATTCATACTAAATAAGTATAATATGGTCAAACTATTTTTTTTATTTATTCAGTTAAAAAGATAGAAGGTAAATTCAGTAAAAGAAGAAAAATTTTAATTAGAACCAGAATTTCGAGAATAAAAAATTATTTGGAAAGGATATAAAAATAGTTATTTATGAAACAGTTCGTGAAGTATGCTTTTTGCGAACGCACGCGATGTTTAGAGCACGAGCGACAGCGGAGCGAGTGCTATACATCGCGTAAGTTTGCAAAAAGTACTTCACGCACAGTTTCATACAATATTTTATCTACGATAAACAAATAAAAACTGTAACTCTTCGTCACTGGAATTCATTTCTATTCTACAATTTTTAGAACTTTGACATTTAAAAATTCTAACTTCTTTCAAACCACAAAACTGTCAAAACATTTGTTGTAATTTATTGCTCATATGTCATCACCATGACAACAGGAAAGTTAAGGATATTTGATTATATGAAAGTGTGCCAAAAAACAGTGCGAAAAAGTAAGCCCCATTTAATAGTTATTTATGATATAAGTGTTAAAAGTACACGTTTAAGGTACGCATGTGAAAGTTTGCAGACTCAGCGATAGCGAGTTCTGCAATTCACGTGAGTGCCTTAAAAATGTACTTTTTAACACGCATATCATACAACATTTTTCTACAAACGTAATTACAGGACAATATCTACAAAAACTTTTACTTGAACTTGACTGACATTCCATTTTTATATTTTTTTGACATTACATCAAAATTGCCTATACGGTCAATACGAATTGCAGTGCCATAAAAATTTTAAAGCACTAGTGCCTTAAAGTAGCCTTTTTAACGCTCGTATGGAGTGCTAAAAATTGCATTTTTAACACGGTTGTAGAAAAAATACATTGTTACTTCACGCACACTTTAAATCCTTTACTCACTGCTATCTATAATAATCCGGTCAACTTAGACATCAAAATAGTTGGCAAATAACAAAAATTGCCGGAGGGCCAAATTTTGGTGGAGAGCTAGAGTTTACCATACCAAATAAAGTTTTAAAAGTCCCCATCGATCCCATGTGTGCAACAAAAGTTATTCGGGGTCAAAGGTCAAAATTTGAGATTTTTTGGATTTTTCTCGAAAGCGGTAAGTTTTATCAAAAAAACATCAAACCAAAATTGTAGATCTTAACATTCTCTACAAAAATAGTCCTTACAAGTTTTTTCCTAAGAATTACCATTCCTGAGATATCGCGATTTTAAAAGTTACTTTATACATTATATTCACATAATATAAGCCACGTATATTGTATATAAATAATGTGGCACTTAAGACAAGTATAAATGCCTATTTGTGTCTCTTTTATATAATATATTATACTATTCTGAAAATATTTCTTCAAAAGATTATCAGTCCCAAACTGAATTTCCTCTATCCACGTGGCATTGAAAAACATTTGGTTATACCATTGTTTAAAAAAGAACAGATTGCCCGCTGTAAACAATGGCTACAGTATTGTCCGTAGGTCTTGTTCATATTATCTGTTTCTTTTAGTGCTAAAGGTTCAGTTCAAGTGAATATAAGTAATTATTACAAGTATATTATTATATAGGCTTACAGTGACAGTGGTATTTTACGGCTACAGTGACTCTCTACAAAGAATATGAAAGCTGCAGAACAACGTCGTCTAATTACAAAAACATTATCGGGTTCCGAAATTATCTTTGATGAAAATATAACAGTTCCCGCGAATCAACAACAATTTTTCGCTAACATTAATATTAAATCTCGTTTCATTTCCATGTTAACTGACAAATTAACAGCTGCGAATATTGAAGTGAAACAAGCTAAAATTTACGCAGATGTCCTTATAATTGACACAGCAATTGAAAAATTTAAGGCAACAAACACAACAATTGTATTTGGTGAAGATGTTGATATTTTAGTACTGCTTAATGCAAGGACTCCAGTAGATAAAATTATTTATTTTATGAAACCTAGAAGGGCTCAACAGCGAACAGAGATATATTCTTCGAAAAGTTTATCGGCTTATCCCAAAAGCCAAAAGAACATTTTATTTTTACATGCGATAACCGGCTGCGACATTACGTCAGCAATGTACAGAAGGGGCAAAACGTCAGTACTTAAATTATTCGAAAAAAAAAAAGATTTGACTGACTGCTGTAAAGTTTTTACAGAACTTGTTTCCACACCGCAAACAATAATTACGGAAGGAATTCGCTTTCTTTTTGCGGTTTATGGAGCTCCAAAAAAATTAGTTGTCTTGATAAATACCGATACTTAACTTTTGTACAAAATACGCGAAACAAGGAACAAGTACAACTATCATGTCTTCCTTCAACATCAGCATCTGCTTTTCAACATTTGTATCGAGTATATTATCAAGTTCAAACATGGCTAGGCAATGAACTGAATCCAGAAGACTGGGGTTGGAAATTAATAGGTAATACTCTGAAACCGATTAAAACCTTACTCCCACCTGCTCCAGAAAAACTCCTTAACACTGTTTTTTGCAATTACAAAAAAGGTTGTAGTGCCAAATGTGGATGTAAGAAGTCGGGTTGCTGTGTTCTCTAGCGTGTACCAACTGCCAAGGTCAGTCTTGCTCAAATATCCAGTTTAGTACAAGAGAGGAAAACTCCTGTGATTTTAATCAAGAGACCAATGACTCAGTCACATTTGAACAATTTTTGAACATCCAGCAAGAGGAAGAGGAAGAAGATGAAATCGAAGAAGACTTGACTGTTGAAGTAGACTTTCAAGAATATGAATCTGATTAAAATATCTAAAGAAATCAAAACAATAGTTAACCTAATAATCAATAGCAATATCAATAATCAATATCAATAATAAGGTAATATCTAGAACTTGACCGGTATTGTTTCCTTAAATTATCCTAAAATTGTCAAAACAGTTAGTGGAGTAGGCCTACAGGGGAAACCACGGTAAAAACATCACGCCGAGTACACTACCTCACAGGTGGTGTGGAAACGTGTGCATATAATGTATAATGTGACTCTTAGCATCGCGATATCTCAGGAATGACAGCACTCAGGAAAAAAATAGTAAGAACTATTTTTGTAGCGAATTTTAAGATCTACAACTTTGGTTTAAGGTTCTTTTTTGATAAAACTTACCGTTTTCTAAAAAAACCAAAAATTCTCAAATTTTGACCTTTGACCTCGAATAACTTTTGTTGCACACATGGGATCGATGAGGACTTTTAAAACTTTATTTGTTATGGTATACCCTAGCTCTCCACCAAAATTTGACTCTCCGGCAATTTTTGTTATTTCAAATGTCTATATAGACCGGGTTATAATGACAGTTTTCACAAACTATAAACTTATACATAATATGAGATAGAGTAGATAAAAATTTTTATGAAACTAAAATGTCTATTTATCCGGTAAAAAAAGTTAGAGGTCATTCAACAAAAAGAAGAATTTGAATTGGAAGAAGGAATTTAATTCATTCAATTCAATAATACTCTGGGCTAATTACTAAAATACATGGAAAAGTTATTTACCAGCAATTTTATTGCTGGAATCGAATCATATGATTCTATATATTAATAATATAGGTATGCAAAGTCCGCAGATAGTGTGCTACTTTTCTTTTTATAAACAAAATGGCGCCCCCAAATCGTGTTTTTTTTTTAATTATTGCTCTATAACTCCAAAGATTTTAAGTTTACACCAAAAACACGCAAATATAAATTCACCGTAGTTAAATTCTACATTGAGACATGTTTTCATGATTTATTTCGACGAAAATTTTCCTCGGAAAATGCAGGTTTTTTCAATAAAATCTTTAATTTTCAACTAAAATTTTAGGCAAGTAATTATTCATCAATAGTTAAATAACTTAGTGACATAAAAGCCCTTTTTGTATAAATTATACCGGGTGTCCACTTATATTTTCCCCCATTTTAACTGCTTATAACTTCTAAACGGCTTAAGATAGAAATATGCGGTTTTCGCTGAAATGTTCTACTTTAGTAAAAGTTTTGTCTGAAAGGATTGAATTTTTTATATCGCTTTCAAATACGAAAATAAAAATGGCGGATTTTTGAAAAAAACGTTGTTGACTTTTTTTAATGGAACACCCAGTATATTTTTTTGTAAATTGAAAGAAATGTCATTCACCTATTCAGCGATATAAAGTTTTTCAAAATCGGTTGTCAAATCACTGAATAATTAATTTTTAAAATGAGAGGTGCAACGTGGATCTCACATACCTAAATACCATAACGAAACAAATTGATATTATGTTATGTGATTTCCACATTGCATCTCTCATTTTAAAAATTAATTGTTCAGTCATTTGACAACGGAATTTAAAAAAATTTATATCGCTGGATAGGTAACTGACCGTTTTTTTTTTGAAGTTACGAAAAAATATACGGATTGTTTTAATAAAAAAAGTCAACAACGTTTTTTTTTTAATCCGCCATTTCTTATTTAAAAGCGATATAAAAAATAATCATTTACCTAAAAACTTGAAAAAACGGTCATTTACCTATCCAGCGATATAATTATTCTTAAAATCGGTTGTCAAATGACTTAGCAATTAATTTTTAAAATAAGAGATGCAATGTGGATATCACATAACATAATATCAATTTGCTTAGTTATTATGTTATTTAGGTATGTGATATCCATGTTGCACCTCTCATTTTAAAAATTAATTACTCAGTGATTTGACAACCGATTTTGAAAAACTTTACATCGATGGATAGGTGAATGAATTTTCTTTCAATTTGCAAAAAAATATACTGGGTGTTCCATTAAAAAAAAGTCAACAACGTTTTTTTTCAAAAATCCGCCATTTTTATTTTCGTATTTAAAAGCGATATAAAAAATTCAATCCATTCAGTCAAAACTTTTACTAAAATAAAACATTTTAGCGAAAACCGCATATTTCTATCTTGAGCCGTTTAGAAGTTATAGGCAGTTAAAATGGGGGAAAATATAAGTGGACACCCGGTATTTCCAGAAGCCGATGGAAATTAAATGAACAGTTTACCAACAATTAAATTGTTAATTAAAAATTTACGATCGCTATAATAACCACAATAATTACGATACATAAAAATAACTATAATTTTTGTATAAAAAGGCACTATACCTATCTAATATAGTTTACATAATTAAAATTAGGCTATTTAAGCGGCCTCAGAAATATTTTAAAATTATAAACAACTTTTTGGCTTATAAAGAAATATCTCAGCAACCGTTAAATTAAATTAAATTATAAAAACGGTATTGAAAAGAGCGCAGAAGGACGCTTCCTTTAAAGGAAAAAACGTTTAATTTCTATGAGTGATTCCCGCGATACAGCCGGTCAAAGTTGACCGGCATGTACGGCGAAGATATAAACAATAGGATGGTAATTTTCGAAACATCACCTTTTTATTTCGGTCCTCTTTATCCACACAAATTTTCATATCTTTAAGAAAATCATATTACATATTTAAATAATAAAAACTATTGATATTACGAGTGAAAAATGCCAAAAATACCAAAATTTCAATAAAAAATCAGGTTGCGGAAAATAGAATCTCAAAGTTCAAAATCGGTGTACGTTAAAAAAATGCATTTTCTCAGCTTCCCATGGAGAAATTGTCTTAATTTGTTTTTGGTTCCCAAGTAACTCGAGTTGAGCCACCTAACTAACACATTATTAAATGTCAAAGTTGCTTTTGTTTTGTTATAATAAATTAATTTATTTATTATAACAAAAATTTTTAATTTGTTGAAACAAAAGTTGTTTACTTAATCATACAGCTTTCAAACGAGAATATATTTTGAACGTCAAAAGGTGCCCTTGTGGTAAGTTTATCTAAAAAAGTCTACAACTGGAAAAAATATGTAGTTTTATTTTTTTATCAATAAATTAATTAATTATAACAAAACAAAAGCAAGTTTGCTATTTAATAATACGTTAGTTAGCTGGCTCTACTCGAGTTAATTTGGAACAAAAAAAAAATAAAGAAAATGCCTCCATGGGAAGCCGAAAAAATGCATTTTTTAACGTATACCGATTTTGAACTTTGAGATTTCATTTTCTCCAACCTAATATTTGATTTTAATTTTGGTATTTTTGGCATTTTTAACTCGTAATATCGATAGTTTTTATTATAATAATATATGTTATGAGTTTCTCAAAGATTCGAAAATTTGTGAGGAGAAAGGACCAAAATAAAAAGGTGATGGTTTGAAAATTACCATCCTATTGTTCATATCTTCGCCGTACATGCCGGTCAACTTTGAACGGTTTTATCTCAGGAACTACTCATCGAAATTAAACGCTTTTTCTTCTAAAGGAAGCGACCTGCTTCGTTCTTTCCAACACCATGTTTATAATTTAATTTATTTTAACAGTTGCCGAGATATTCTATTTGTTTATAAGCCAAAAAATTGTTTCTAATTTCAAAATATTTCTGAGGCCGCCTAAATAGTCCAATGTCAATAATGTTAATTGCATTCGATAGGTATAGTGCCTTGTTATACAAAAATCATAGTTATTCTTATGTATAATAATTTTGGTTATTATATCAAATGTAAATTTTTAATTAACAATTTAATTGCTGCTAAACTGTTCATTCAATTTCCATCGCTTCTGGAAATATAATCGATACCAAAGAAGCTTTTACATCACCGAGTTATTTACCTATTGATGAATAATTACTTACCTAAACTTTTAGTTGAAAATTAAAAATTTTGTTGGAAAAAAACGCATTTTCCGAAGAAACTTTTCGTTGTTAATCAGAAAAAACATAACTCTATGCGGAATTTAATTACGGTTAATTTTTATTTGAGTGTTTTTGGTGTAAAGTTAAAATCTTGGAAGTTAAAGAGCAACAACTAAAAAAGGATCATATATAGGATCATAAGATTCGCTTCCAGCAATAAAATTGCTGGTAAATAACTTTTCCTAAAAATGGCCTAATTTCCGATAATATGCCCAGACTTTAATATGAAACAAATATCGCACCTCCGCTCAAACAGTGTCATAACTCAAAAAAATTTAAAATTGATTTTATTGCACCAACAGTTGAATAACACTATAAACTCCTATCTCACAAAGTGTCACGTCTATTTATGGGTCAAGTATTCATCGTTACATGACACTAGTATCATTATACCATTATTCAAAATCAACGACGCACCGAACACAAACCGTGACACATATCGACTTGTGCAAAGCATTTGTCCATCTAAGATGTGTATAAAGCGTCGTTTGTCGAGTTAAGACAGTATATGTGATTACTTTATTCAAAATAACCTGCGTATGTGCTCAAGAAAAGTGACACATTTATCACTTATTTATGTTTCTTTTTGCAGTATATTGTGTTTAGTGTTGTTACTTGTATTTAAAAACCAAAACTCACATTTTAATATCGAGAATCCATACTTAATATGAAGTTCTGAAACATAAGTCACACTCTCCAACACATGATATGAGTTGCGTTCCTGGGACGAATTTACTGAAAGATAGTACATTCGGTTACATGAAATCAACCCCAGCTCAAGAATATCCGCCACAAAAAAATCGTAGCATGTGATCTGTCTTTAAAAAGACAACCAAACGCAACGATGACGAAAAATTCTCGCGTTAGAGAGTCCATAGTAAATCACGAGGGAAAACCAGGAAAAAACCTCGTGATACTATCCCGACATCGTAAGTATTTGGTCTTGCATTTAGTTTACTCTCAAAACTAATACCAAATTCTGACTTTAGTATATTATAATATGTATGTTGTTTAAATTATAAATAATATTAATAATACATAGATATATGTATCAGTAATACTAAAATATAAATTATGTACTAACTCGATATGCTATTGACTTACTAATCGTGGTATTTTCTTTCTATTGACGTCCTCCTTCAGTATGGGTAACCACATCCTACCGCATTCTACCGAGGAACTTACGGCACAACTGGTTTCATTTAGCATAATTAGAGCCGTTTCTTTAATTTTTCTCTTGTTACTATCTGTTTCTTTCAGGACTATACTTGAATCTCTTCATTGAACTCTGTGTTCATTAACCCAGGAACGCAACTCATAAATATTGGCAATATCATTTTAAAGTCTTCTACTTTAAAATGTATAATATATGTCTGAATTGAAGATATAAATTAGTCACATTAAATAAATTATTAAAAGAATTTTTTACTAAGCAACAACATTTTTGTTTAATTTAGTAGTATTTTGTATTTTGACAACGACACCCGATTTGGGCATCGAAACGTTAATAAAATTATTTTTATTAATTTTATTTCCCATCTAAATGATTAATTATGAAAATGCCACAAGGAAATAACTTCAGAACAACATTAAGTTCAAATATTTTGCATCATAACTAACATTATCCATTAGATTTTGGTGCAAAACTCACAGTTAACCACATTTTGGTACAAAACTCATATTGTCTGAATTTTAAATTAAATTAACAAAACAGTCTTAATTAAATACACCCATAAAGTTTAGGCAAACAGTTTCTATTACAGCAAAGTTGTTACACAAAAAAAATTGAAGGATTATACCATGGCCTTCAATAGTAAACAGTTTTTCTCATTTTTCCGAAAGTTAAGAAACATGGAGAATGTGAGTTTTGCTTCTATATCATTCACCTAGTAATGGCTACTTTTTTGTGAAGTGGAATCTTTCTGGAAATTACAGTACACCAATCAGATGACCATTTTCCCGAATTCAAAACAAGAAATAGGAAACATTAAAAAATGGCAAAAAAAGAGATAATTTTGGTTAAGAATGAACGCTTTGAATAAGTAACGTAGCGTTTACGGTACCTTAAACACGTTTTTCGTTTTGATCAACTGTGAGAAAAGATACAGAAAAAAATTTTAAAGTTTTTCAGGAAAATTAAGGTATTTTGGCGACCAGTATTTTAAATTGTGTTTGTGTCCTCTTCCTACTAAGTGCCTTAATTGTGGGCTTGATGAATTAAGTCATTTCCTGTTATGGGGGTCCAGTCTCTGATGTTTTGGTCAACGTTTAAAAAGACACTACATTTTACGCTAAGCTACTTTGCATATTGGATTTGGCATTCCCATATTGGACCTACGTTGCAATTTGAAAATGAATCGGCCGGCCTCACTATGCATTTTTGTCCTTGTTCTACTTAGTTTTTTTCATCAGGAAGTGTTGTTCTATCAAAACCTGAAATGTAGATTTTTTTAATTTCTTCAAAAATGACAAGGATATTATTAATTATATGTACTTTTACTTGTAAAACAATGATCCATTTCAACTCTACTATTGTAAGTGACGTTTGAAGGCTGGTGTTTATTTCTTTCTTTATTTGGATTTAGTCACAAAACCATTAACTACACCATATATATAATATACAGGGTGAGTCATGAGAAACTGTACATACTACCTCATATAAAAGCCCCTATGGGGAATAGCAAATGACCGTTAAAAAGTATCTCTACTGCTATTATTTAATAATAAACACTATAAACAGGGCGAGTTATGAATTTTGACTGAAATTTGTATTCGTCATAACTTTTGAACGGTAAGTTTGATATGTCTCATTTTCTACCCAAGCGCTCCACTACTACGTACCACCAAATCAACTGATTTATTCAAACTGGAAAAAAATCAAGCCCAATAATTTTAAAAACTAGTTCGTGTTGTTCATAGAAAAATATTAACCTAAACTTTCGTGCATAGAAATCGGCCGACTTAAAAATTTGGTAATTTTTGATATATCGTATTTCCTAAACCTGTTGGCCGATTTAGGTGATTTTTTTAATATATTATAGCATCATTCTTTAATAATATCGCTGTAATAATATTGTTGCTAAACAGGTAACGTTTATTGCATACCGGGTGTACGAATCAAACTGTGTTTTTTTCTAAAAGTTCGCAACACCCTGTGGAATATTCTAGCATTTATAAAATACTGTAATTAAAACCCAACTATAGCCTTAGGTATTCTTAACATTCTGTTATTTGATTCATTCCCTTATGTTGGATGATAAAAAAGTTAGGTACTTTAACACATAGCCTTGCTTTTCGGCAATACAGAGTGTTTTTAAATAAATAGGGCAAACTTTAAGGGGTAATTCTGCATGAAAAATAATGACCTTTTGTTTTATGTCCGCGAATACTTCGTTTTCGAGATACGGGGTGTTGAATTTTTTCTTACAAACTGACGATTTATTTATTGCATTAAAACCGGTTTAGATATGCAAATGAAATTTGGTGGGTTTTAAGACGCAGTTATTGCACATTTTTTGACGTACAACTAAGATTTTTATATTGACCATTGGCGTGCATACGGGTAATATGATCGATCTTATTAGCAGTATGCGCGCCTATGGTGAATATTAAATTCTTAATTTTATGTTAAAAATCGGCAATAACTATCTCTTAAAACCTATCAAATTTCATTTGCATATCTTAACTGGTTTTGAGAGCAATAAATATATCATCAGTTTGTAAGAAAAATTTCAACATCGCGTATCTCGGAAACGAAACATTTGCAAACATACGTTTATGAAGCAAACTGTCATTATTTTTTCATGCAGAATTACCCCTTAAAGTTTGGCCTACTTATTTAGAAACCGTGTATTGATGAAGAACATGTCTAGATGTTAAACTACCTAACTTTTGTATTAGCCAACATAAACAAATATATCAAAAAACATAATGTTAAGAAAACCTGAGGCTATAGTTGGGTTTTAATTTCAGTATTTTATAAATCCTAGAATATTCCACAGTGTGATGGGAACTTTGAGAAAAAAACACAGTTTGATTCGTACACCCGATATACAATAAAAATTTACCTGTTTAGCAACAATATTATTACAGCGATATTGCTAAACAAGGCGAACTCCGAATATATTATAAAACAATAATTATACCCAGAGTAATATATGCCTGCGAGTAATATATGCATGCATCAGCAATGAGAACGTTGAGGTCAATAACTGGGAAAACACTGAGAGACAGAATACCGAACGACAGAATAAGAGATCTCTGTAACATACAAGACATAGTAGGGTGGGGAAGACAGAGAAGACGAGAGTGGAATCAGCATGTGACGAGAATGGACAGCGAGAGAATAGCACGTATAGCCAGAGATTCGCAGCCAACAGGCAAGAGACCAATAGGAAGGCCCTTTAAAAGGTGGTAAGATAGCTGGCAGTCAACAACACAGCTACGAATACAAGCTCAACATCGACTAAGAACAAGTCAAGAGGCCTAATATAAGAAGGAGAAGAAGAAGAAAAAGAAGAATAAAAAGAAGAAAACAGAAAAAGAAGAAGAAGAGGGAGATGCATGGACATTAAACAAGAAGGAAGGGGATTAAATGGAGATTAAACAAGAAGCTTAAATCTAGATGGGAATGGCTTAGCTCTAAATTTATATTAAAAAATTTAATGTTAATTGGCAACAAAATGTTAGAATGTTAGACTGTTATGGGGCTAGTACACGTTGGGCCAATCAGTTGGGCCAAGGAGTTGGGCCAACGTGTACAGGACCACTTGGCATGAGTTTGCGATTGGCGGTCAGCGTTGGTCTACAAACCGAATCTTGTCGGTATTTGGTGCACAAATCAAAGGATTTTTGGGACTTGCGCGATCTGCCAAACAGCTGTTTGGTTATGAACACTGAACACGTTGTTGTCGTTGAGTTTAAAATATTTATTTTCTCTTCTCACAATACTGATACTGTTTATAAGTATTAATTTTAAGGTTGTGTTTTAATATGAATACTTTTTTCGGTGTAAAAGCACCGTCGTTTGCGCCATTGTTTTTTAATCACTCTTGTTTGGTACACTCTTCTTTAAGCATTGAACGCATTGTACAAATTAATTGCGGCAGCTGCTACAGTCTCCACATCCATATCCATAATCAGAGTTTGTTTTTTGTTTATCCACTAAGAAAGGTTAATGCAGACTGATAACTCCACCAACGTGTAATCACCATGTATTCACCGTTCTTACTTGGCCCAACTTATTGGCCCAACTCATTAGCCAACTAGTTGGCCCAACGTGTACTGGACCCATTAGACTTGGCAATTCGAACCAAAATCATTTGAAAAACAGAAATATTCCATTTCTAGTGCTTTTAAAAAACAAATTTAAAAGTACTTATCCCAACTTATATTTTAAGTGACTAATACCCATGCCATAACTTTGAACTAGACCATCAATTATCAACAATTCAAATCATAAATATCCAATCTAATCGTTCAGATGAACTTGCCTCAGTTCAAATCCAAAAAATAATTCTAAATAAACTTAGTCACACCAAATTCTTCACGGATGGCTCGGTTGGTGGTGAAGGATCAGCAGGCTTGGGTGTCTTTAGCCCAGAGATCACCTATTCTTATACCAGTAAACTACCTAAGTATACCCAAACATGTACGGCTAAGATTGTCGCAATTAATCATGCCCTCCAAATTATTTTGAAAAATGGGATTAAACAAGCAATCATCTGCTCGGACTCTAAAAGTGCCATACAGAAAATAGGCAGATCCACCTATTCTATGGAAACAGAACTTTCATCGTTCATGACCAAGAGAGGCATCATTGAAGCGAAAGAAAATAACGTTAATATTAGTCTGGCATGGATTTCAGTACACTCGAATATTAAAGGGAACATGGTGGCTGATAAACTAGCTAATATAGGTAGAACCTTAAATGTAGCTGCTGGTATCACTCTTCACTATTCCAACTTTCTACCAGACATCAAGCATTCCATCTGAAATCGGTGGAAGCAAGAATGGCAGGGGAAAATCGAAATAATTCATTTTACTCTAAAATTGTAAGTCAAATAGATAAGCTCCCCTGGTACCACAATTTTGCATACCAAGACAGAAGACATATAACCACCATTATTAGAATGAGGACAGGTCATTGTGCTACTCCAGTTCACCTATTCAGGATAGGAGTAAAAGACAACCCATATTGTGACTGTGGCCAAGTTGGGTCCTTAAATCATCTGATATTTGAGTGCCCTATAAATATGTCACCCAATTTTGAATTATATAAAGAATTAGCTAAAACAAATATCCCTACCCCCATTGAAATTTGCCTACTTATGTCCAACCTTAATCCACGTAGGATTAACCTGATCCTTAAATTCCTTAATTTAGCCAAGCTTAACTTATAACTTAATAAATTCCCAACTTTAAATTAAAAAAATTAAGAAGATAAAGATATAAAAAGATATTAGACCTCCAAACGATAAAAGTTTTAACCCTTATGTTATAATATTGCCTTTCCTGTAGGGACTGTCTGGCCCTATAAGATGTTCCTACTAATATATATTTAAAAAAACTGAGGCTTAATATATATATTTGGAAATATTCGATTGCCCAGAGCAAGACAAGAGTATTTCTCTGGTGTAAGCTGGGCGAATTATCCCGAGGGATATAACCCAATAAAGAAAGAAGAAGAAGAAGAGGAAGGAAGGGGATTCTCTGGAAAGATCGGAAAGGAAAATATTGATACGCGTATTCGGAGGAAGGAAGACAGAACAAGGATGGGAAATGAGAACCAACAACGAACCAACAGCTTTGTACAAAGAATCTACGCTCACCCGGTTCATAAGAATCATAGGTCTGGATCCCGCGTATGAAAAAAAAGTTGATTAATAGCAAGCTGAAAATTTGTTAATAGCTTAAGGGTGTCTAGTCGGATAAACTTTGATATATGGGAACACTAGAACAGGGGCAGTTTTAATTGTGGAACAGGTTAAAAATTTGGAACGGTCAGACCACGGCACATTTATTTTGTCCGACAGAACAGACTTAAACTCTCCGAAAAGACATTAAACTCTCATGCAAAAATCAGACTGCTCTTTATCACCCGTCATAATTCCTGTCATTTGACATATTCTACATGTTCCACTCATTAAAACGCCCATTTGGTGATAAATAGCAGTCTGATTTTTGCATGAGAGATTAATCTCTGTCCGGAGAGTTTAAGTCTGTTCTGTCGGACAAAATACATGTGCCGTTTTCGTGGTCTGACCGTTCCAAATTTTGAACCTGTTCCACAATTAAAACTTCCCCTTTTCCAGTGTTCCCATATATCAAAGTTTGTCCGACTAGACACCCTTAAGCTATTAACAAATTTTCAGCTTGCTATTAATCAACTTTTTTTTTTCATACGCGGGATCCAGACCTATCAGATGGTTGAGACGTGAAGAACGAATTGTATCAAACAGTATGCCTGAACTAGTTATGAGCAGAAAATTAATTGGTCCCAAAAGAAGAGATAGGTCCACAACGAGGAGAATTAATACAGTTGAGGAAGACCTTAAACACGTGATGGTGATGGACTTGAAGCTGCTAGCTCATCCTTCTTTAAGTTGAAACCCCTCAGGAGTGTTGTTTGGCATAAACTAATTAATATGAAGAAATTAGGAATTATTGACGGAACAAAAACTTTTCAACACATATTCTTTATTCAACTATTAGATATTTAATTACATCTTATTGCTTATATTTATCATATAACCAGATTAATAATTGAAAACTTGTAAATTACAATCAGCGAATCAGGGATCGATGTTTAAGCCAAAAAAGAAACTATGGACTTAACTGAACTTTCTCAGGAGTTCCCGTTGTTGTGGACTCTAGTCGATGGTTGTTCGGCCGACTTCTCCTGCTTCTTTGGTGTGAGTCAGTTAGGTTTTCTCAGGTGATGTTCTTGACGTTCGGCCGGCTTTTCCTTTGCTGATTTCACTTCTGCGGCACCCTAGGGTGGTCCTCGGCTGGTGTTAAGCCTTAACTTTGCAGGTTGCCATAAAGTTAATTGGAAATGGTTCTAAGTGGTCCCAAATGGCTAGAACAAAAACAGGCCACTGTAGACTTAGTATGGTACACGTTTTGTCCGAAAACAGAGGAATCCCGGCAAGTGGAAAGTCCCTTTTTCCCCAAGGACTCGCACACCGACCCAAAATCCTCTGATATCGTCAAAACTTAAAATGTTGCTTTTGAAACTAATAAACAAAGCATAAAATGCAACCAAAAACAAACCGACAGTAACCTCTGGTGTTATCAGTTCATAAAAAGTAATAATTCACTTTAAGACTTATTTAAAAAAAATAAAAAGATTTATTTGAAATGTCAAAAACGATTTATTTGAAACGTCACTTATAAGCTTGTAAAAAGTGAAAATTATTGTAAAAATTGCTAAAACACAATCAAAAAGTCATGGTAATTCTCGTAGAAGACGAAGTCCCACCAGAGGAGTCCCATCGCAAATTATTCACAATCCTTTCTTGAATTTTATAAGATTTCGTAGGTCCGATAAACAAAATTTCTCAGTAACTGAATTAGTGAGAAGAGGAGCCCAAATTTAAAGAGAGATGAGCAAAAAGACTACTTTTTATTCCTTTTTGTAATTTTTAAAATCATTTAGTATGTTTTATAATCAAAATTTAACCCTCACGCACGAGTTGTATGTACAACTTCAGTGAAGAACTGAGTTTATTTTATCATGTACAATTTATTTGCTACAAATAAACTCCATCCAGACTTAGCCATACGGCTCACACTCCCTCTAAGGGGAAAATTGACTCATCCCAGATACCTACGGTATCAAAAGGATTGAGCTCTGGTGGGACTCTTTCCGTGTTATCGAGCCCTAGGTGACTTGGTATGCAGGTGTATCTCCCAAAAATATTCGTACACATCTGGTCGTTGCGAGTAGTGCATGGTCTTATAAAGATGTTCATTAAGACCCAGCTTTTTTATGCTTCCGAGGAGGGTCTTCGGAATGACTCCAGTAGTAGACATAATAATCGGTATCGTCTGGGTACTTTGCATTCTCCATTGTCTCCGTATTTGAATTTCCAGATCTCTGTACATTGCGATCTTTTCAGCAAATTTAGTACGTAGATTATTGTTTTTAGGAATCGCCACATCAATGAGGGTTGTTTGTCTCGTTAATTTATTGACTAATACGAGATCTGGTCTATTATGCGCCACTGTTTGGTCTGTGAGCACAGTGCGGTCCCAGTATAGCTTGTAGTTGACATCCTCAAGCATACTCTCAGGGACGTATTGATAATATGGGAGATGGTCGGTTTGGAGAAGTCCCAGCTTGGTAGCTATCTCCTGATGAAGTATTTTTCCCACTGCGTCATGCCGTTCCTTGTACTCAGTTGCAGCAAATACCTGGCAGCCCCCTCTAAATTGTTGGATGGTTTCTTGGGCTTGACATCCATATCGGCATCTGTCGTTTTGAACATGAGGGTCATTGATGATATATTTCAGGTAATTTCTGGTTGGTGTAACCTGATCCTGAATGGCCAGTAATGAACCCTCCGTTTCAGGGAACATCTTTCCTGATGTCAACCAGTAGTTCGACGCTATATTGTCGACATAATCTTGGCTGACCTCATTGGGATGTCGCCCGTGCAGAGCTTTACCCATCCAGGCGCGCACTTTTTCGTCCTTAGTAAGGTGGTTTATGCGCAGTTCTGCTTCCTTCAGTTTTATCGGTGTTGTGTCATCTACTGCGCAGATAGCGCGATGTAGAGTAGATGTTTCAGCCTGCATCTAAAAATAAGATCTTAAATTAGCAATTTGTTTGTCTAATTGCTCACCTATATCCATAAGTCCTCTTCCTCCTAAATTCCGTGGTAATGTCGTTCTTTCTACTGCACTTTTTGGATGGTGTTTTTGTGCCTTTGTGAGGTGCGTTTTTACTTTTCGCTGAAGATTTTCTATGTCCGTTTTTGTCCACTTAACAATGCCAAATGAATAGCTAAGCGCGGAACATGCGTAGGTGTGTAGTGCCTTAAACAAATTTCTACTATTAAGGTGTGAGCGAAGCAGCTGTTTTACCCTTCGTATAAACTCAGTAGTTATCTCTGTTTTCATTTGTTTATTGTCAATTCTCCGCGCTTGTTTTACTCCAAGACATTTATACATATCGTTTTCACCCATGGCCACGATGCTCTGGCCATTTTGCATATCGAATCCTCCGGGCTGTACTTTTCCTCTGACTATATTTAAAATACGGTACTTGTCTAGTCCGAAGTGCATGCTAATATCCTTAGAAAAAGTTTCTACAGTTTTTAGCATCTCATCGAGTTGGTTTCGAGTGGAAGCCATTAATTTCAAATCATTCATATACAATAAATGATTAAGCTTCGCCACCACATTTTTGTTATTTTTGATGCTAAAACCTGCGTCTGTGGAGTTCAATAGCTGAGATAGTGGGTTCATAGCTAGACAGAACCACAGTGAACTCAACGAATCTCCTTGAAACAGGCTCCAGCTGATTGCAATATTTTCAGTTTCGATGTTATTTTCACCAGGTATTTGAAGGTAAATTCTAGTCCTCCATTCCGTCATTATATGCTCTAAAAAGGTCACTATATTATCATCGACTTTATATATTCTCAATATATCTATAAGCCATTCATGCGGCACTGAATCAAAGGCCTTCTTGTAAGCAATGAAAGCAGTAAAAAGATTCCTCTTTTGGGAATACGCCTGGTTAGAAATGACTGAGTCGATGATGAGTTGTTCTTTGCAACCCATGGAACCCTTAGCGCATACTTTCTGTTGAGGCTCTATGATATTGTTCAGAGCACAGTGTTGGTAGATACGCCGGGCTACACAGGATGTGACCAATTTATACAAAGTTGGAAGACAAGTAATTGGGCGGTATTTGGCTGGATCTTGGGTGTTATTTTGATCCTTCGGAATTAAATAAGTGGTTCCCTGAGTTAGGAATGATGGTATATCCTGCGGATTAGAAATAACATGATTAATTAGTGTTGATAAGCATTCATGAACACTCCAAAACTTCTTGAGCCAAAAGATTTGAACTCCGTCTGGTCAAGGAGATTTCCAGTTATGAAGCTCTTTGATGGTATTTGAGACTTCTTCAGTAGTGAAGGGTTCGTAAAGGGTGGTAATGTAGTGTTGGCAGTTCTGTGTCGTATCTTATATCCATCCAGCATTGTTGTTAAGAGCAGCTGGCGTGGAAAGTTGATTTCCCCAAAACTCATCAATTTCTTCTTGGCTTGGGTAAGTTTTATCGACACGTTCTACAGTGGAGTTGAGTTTTCGATAGAACGCCTTTTCAGAACTTTCAAAAAGAGCATTGTCGCTTTTGCGGTTGATACTAACTTTGTACCTCCTTAGTCGTCCTGAATAAACGGAGAGCTTTTGTTTTAAGGTATCCAGACACTGATGGGCTGTCTTGTTTTCTGGATCATATCTTGAGTGTTTTGCGGTAGTCACCCTTATTTCTTCAACTTTTCTGATGACTTTTCTACTTGTTAAACCTCATATGTATTCTGTGACTATACCAATATCCCTACGTAATAATTCGATCTTTTCGAGCAGTCTTTTTTCCCAGGGTGCAATTCTGTTACCAGTTCTTTCGTTATTAGTAACCCGTCGTGTTCTGATCTTAACGCTCATTACATTAGCAATTGCTGTTGCTACACAGTAGATTAGCATATGCAAATATTCCAACGTGTGAGCTTCTACGACATAGTTGGGTATGACTTCAGTGTTCACGATTTGTAACAGCGCACCTAGTTTCTTACAAGAGTTTATTCGTGGTAGCGGTGGTCTGCTAAGTAGGTTTATTCCATTAAACTTTTGTACGGCACGAGCCATTTCGTTTGCTAGACTATCGCGCAACTCGTTGTTTTCCTGCTGTGTATTATCAGGTTGAGTTTCTGGCTTGGGAATCTCAGGAGTCTGCTCATCGAGGATTTCATTAGGGACTTGATCTAAAACTTGTTCTTGGTTATTATCTCCCGTTCGACTTCGCTTTTGATCGAACTGCATCTAGTCTCTGGGATAAGGTTGTTCCTTATGATTACCCGGTATTGATCTGATACTCTTTGCTCCGATACTTGAATATCTGGGTACGTCCTGCAAAATTCGGCATACAGCTGTTGTCGGTAGCCGATTGTTTCTTGACCGATGTTTGTCACCTTGTAATAGAAACGCAAAATGTTTTTATTAATGGACACAGTCCATTTCATGCGCTGCCTCGGTCGTCCCGCTTGAGTGAGCGCCGGCTGATGATCCAGCGCAGCACCTTCGGCGGGTGGAGCTCTTGTTGTTGTTTGGGTCGCTTGTGGTGTGTGGTTGTGGTTGGGCTGTAGCTGATTGTATGACAGGCGCCCGCCTCCTCAACACCCTGCCACCGACGTCCCGCATGCTGTCACGTCCAGCGCCGGCTCAGACGTGCCCTGGCGATCCCCAGGCAGCGATCCTAAACATAAATTATTTATCTCCATTCTCATGGGTGTGCATTTTATACTACTGCCAGGTGTCAGTTTTTTGTTCCACGGCAAGTATCCCTGCTACTCTCTGGGTATTGCGCTACGATACCAGAAAGCATCCCCCATTCGCAGGGGGCCGCGCCTGATAGAAGAACTGACAAAAAACGCCCTTATTATTATTATTATTATTATTATCCAGATTTAGCCATAGGCTCACACTCCCTCTAAGGGGAAAATTGACTCATCCCAGATACCTACGGTATCAAAAGGATTGAGCTCTGGTGGGACTCTTTCCGTGCTATCGAGCCCTAGGTGACTTGGAATGCAGGTGTATCACCCAGAAATTATTCGTACGCATCTGGCCGTCGCGAGTAGTACAGCTTTCTGCATGGTCTTATAAAGATGTTCATTCAGACCCAGCTTTTTTATGCTTTCGAGGAGGGTCTTCGGAATGACTCCAGTAGTAGACATAATAATCGGTATCGTCTGGGTACTTTGCATTCTCCATTGTCTCCGTATTTGAATTTCCAGATCTCTGTACATTGCGATCTTTTCAGTAAATTTAGTACGTAGATTATTGTTTTTAGAATCGCCACATCAATGAGGGTTGTTTGTCTAGTTAATTTATTGACTAATACGAGATCTGGTCTATTATGCGCCCACTGTTTGGTCTGTGAGCACAGTGCGGTCCCAGTTAAGCTTGTAGTTGACATCCTCAAGCATACTCTCAGGGACGTATTGATAATACGGGAGATGGTCTGTTTAGAGAAGTCCCAGCTTGATAGCTATCTCTTGATGAAGGATTTTTCCCACTGCGTCATGCCGTTCCTTGTATTCAGTTGCAGCAAATGCCTGGCAGCCCCCTGTAAGATGTTGGATAGTTTCTTGGGCTTGACATCCATATCGGCATCTGTCGTTTTGAACCTGAGGGTCTTTGATGATATATTTCAGGTAATTTCTGGTTGGTGTAACCTGATCCTGAATGGCCAGTAATGAACCCTCCTTTCAGGGGAACATCTTTCCTGATGTCAACCAGTAGTTCGACGCTATATTGTCGACATAATCTTGGCTGACCTCATTGGGATGTCCGCCCGTGCAGAGCTTTACCATCCAGGCGCGCACTTTTTCGTCCTTAGTAAGGTGGTTTATGCGCAGTTCTGCTTCATTCAGTTTTATCGGTGTTGTGTCATCTACTGCGCAGATAGCGCGATGTAGAGTAGATGTTTCAGCCTGCATCTAAAATAAGATCTTAAATTAGCAATTTGTTTATCTAATTGCTCACCTATATCCATAAGTCCTCTTCCTCCTAAATTCCGTGGTAATGTCGTTCTTTCTACTGCACTTTTTGGATGGTGTTTTTGTGCCTTTGTGAGGTGCGTTTTTACTTTTCGCTGAAGATTTTCTATGTCCGTTTTTGTCCACTTAACAATGCCAAATGAATAGCTAAGCGCGGAACATGCGTAGGTGTGTAGTGCCTTAAACAAATTTCTACTATTAAGGTGTGAGCGAAGCAGCTGTTTTACCCTTCGTATAAACTCAGTAGTTATCTCTGTTTTCATTTGTTTATTGTCAATTCTCCGCGCTTGTTTTACTCCAAGACATTTATACATATCGTTTTCACCCATGGCCACGATGCTCTGGCCATTTTGCATATCGAATCCTCCGGGCTGTACTTTTCCTCTGACTATATTTAAAATACGGTACTTGTCTAGTCCGAAGTGCATGCTAATATCCTTAGAAAAAGTTTCTACAGTTTTTAGCATCTCATCGAGTTGGTTTCGAGTGGAAGCCATTAATTTCAAATCATTCATATACAATAAATGATTAAGCTTCGCCACCACATTTTTGTTATTTTTGATGCTAAAACCTGCGTCTGTGGAGTTCAATAGCTGAGATAGTGGGTTCATAGCTAGACAGAACCACAGTGAACTCAACGAATCTCCTTGAAACAGGCTCCAGCTGATTGCAATATTTTCAGTTTCGATGTTATTTTCACCAGGTATTTGAAGGTAAATTCTAGTCCTCCATTCCGTCATTATATGCTCTAAAAAGGTCACTATATTATCATCGACTTTATATATTCTCAATATATCTATAAGCCATTCATGCGGCACTGAATCAAAGGCCTTCTTGTAAGCAATGAAGGCAGTAAAAAGATTCCTCTTTTGGGAATACGCCTGGTTAGAAATGACTGAGTCGATGATGAGTTGTTCTTTGCAACCCATGAAACCCTTAGCGCATACTTTCTGTTGAGGCTCTATGATATTGTTCAGAGCACAGTGTTGGTAGATACGCCGGGCTACACAGGATGTGACCAATTTATACAAAGTTGGAAGACAAGTAATTGGGCGGTATTTGGCTGGATCTTGGGTGTTATTTTGATCCTTCGGAATTAAATAAGTGGTTCCCTGAGTTAGGAATGATGGTATATCCTGCGGATTAAAAATAACATGATTAATTAGTGTTGATAAGCATTCATGAACACTCCAAAACTTCTTGAGCCAAAAGATTTGAGCCAAAAGCCAAAAAATTTATACAAAGTTGGAAGACAAGTAATTGGGCGGTATTTGGCTGGATCTTGGGTGTTATTTTGATCCTTCGGAATTAAATAAGTGGTTCCCTGAGTTAGGAATGATGGTATATCCTGCGGATTAGAAATAACATGATTAATTAGTGTTGATAAGCATTCATGAACACTCCAAAACTTCTTGAGCCAAAAGATTTGAACTCCGTCTGGTCAAGGAGATTTCCAGTTATGAAGCTCTTTGATGGTATTTGAGACTTCTTCAGTAGTGAAGGGTTCGTAAAGGGTGGTAATGTAGTGTTGGCAGTTCTGTGTCGTATCTTATATCCATCCAGCATTGTTGTTAAGAGCAGCTGGCGTGGAAAGTTGATTTCCCCAAAACTCATCAATTTCTTCTTGGCTTGGGTAAGTTTTATCGACACGTTCTACAGTGGAGTTGAGTTTTCGATAGAACGCCTTTTCAGAACTTTCAAAAAGAGCATTGTCGCTTTTGCGGTTGATACTAACTTTGTACCTCCTTAATCGTCCTGAATAAACGGAGAGCTTTTGTTTTAAGGTATCCAGACACTGATGGGCTGTGTTGTTTTCTGGATCATATCTTGAGTGTTTTGCGGTAGTCAGCCTTATTTCTTCAACTTTTCTGATGACTTTTCTACTTGTTAAACCTCATATGTATTCTGTGACTATACCAATATCCCTACGTAATAATTCGATCTTTTCGAGCAGTCTTTTTTCCCAGGGTGCAATTCTGTTACCAGTTCTTTCGTTATTAGTAACCCGTCGTGTTCTGATCTTAACGCTCATTACATTAGCAATTGCTGTTGCTACACAGTAGATTAGCATATGCAAATATTCCAACGTGTGAGCTTCTACGACATAGTTGGGTATGACTTCAGTGTTCACGATTTGTAACAGCGCACCTAGTTTCTTACAAGAGTTTATTCGTGGTAGCGGTGGTCTGCTAAGTAGGTTTATTCCATTAAACTTTTGTACGGCACGAGCCATTTCGTTTGCTAGACTATCGCGCAACTCGTTGTTTTCCTGCTGTGTATTATCAGGTTGAGTTTCTGGCTTGGGAATCTCAGGAGTCTGCTCATCGAGGATTTCATTAGGGACTTGATCTAAAACTTGTTCTTGGTTATTAATCTCCCGTTCGACTTCGCTTTTGATCGAACCGCATCTAGTCTCTAGGATAAGGTTGTTCCTTATGATTACCCGGTATTGATCTGATACTCTTTGCTCCGATAATTGAATATCTGGGTACGTCCTGCAAAATTCGGCATACAGCTGTTGTCGGTAGCCGATTGTTTACCGATGTTTGTCACCTTGTAATAGAAACGCAAAATGTTTTTATTAATGAACACAGTCCATTTCATGCGCTGCCTCGGTCGTCCCGCTTGAGTGAGCGCCGGCTGATGATCCAGCGCAGCACCTTCGGCGGGTGGAGCTCTTGTTGTTGTTTGGGTCGCTTGTGGTTGTGGTTGTGGTTGGGCTGTAGCTGATTGTATGACAGGCGCCCGCCTCCTCAACACCCTGCCACCGACGTCCCGCATGCTGTCACGTCCAGCGCCGGCTCCAGACGTGCCCTGGCGATCCCCAGGCAGCGATCCTAAACATAAATTATTTATCTCCATTCTCATGGGTGTGCATTTTATACCTACTGCCAGGTGTCAGTTTTTGTTCCACGGCAAGTATCCCTGCTACTCTCTGGGTATTGGCGCTACGAATACCCAGAAAGCATCCCCCATTCGCAGGGGGCCGCGCCTGATAGAAGAACTGACAAAAAACGCCCTTATTATTATTATTATTATTATCCAGATTTAGCCATAGGCTCACACTCCCTCTAAGGGGAAAATTGACTCATCCCAGATACCTACGGTATCAAAAGGATTGAGCTCTGGTGGGACTCTTTCCGTGCTATCGAGCCCTAGGTGACTTGGAATGCAGGTGTATCTCCCAGAAATTTTCGTACGCATCTGGCCGTCGCGAGTAGTACAGCTTTCTGCATGGTCTTATAAAGATGTTCATTCAGACCCAGCTTTTTTATGCTTTCGAGGAGGGTCTTCGGAATGACTCCAGTAGTAGACATAATAATCGGTATCGTCTGGGTACTTTGCATTCTCCATTGCCTTCGTATTTGAATTTCTAGATCTCTGTACTTGGCGATCTTTTCAGTAAATTTACTACGTAGATTATTGTTGTTAGGTATCGCCACATCAATTAGTGTTGTTTGTCTTGTTAATTTATTAACTCGTACGAGATCTGGTCTATTATGTGCCACTGTTTGGTCTGTGAGCACAGTGCGGTCCCAGTATAGCTTGTAGTTGCCATCCTCAAGCATACTCTCAGGGACGTATTGATAATACGGGAGATGGTCTGTTTAGAGAAGTCCCAGCTTGATAGCTATCTCTTGATGAAGGATTTTTCCCACTGCGTCATGCCGTTCCTTGTATTCAGTTGCAGCAAATGCCTGGCAGCCCCCTGTAAGATGTTGGATAGTTTCTTGGGCTTGACATCCATATCGGCATCTGTCGTTTTGAACCTGAGGGTCTTTGATGATATATTTCAGGTAATTTCTGGTTGGTATAACCTGATCCTGAATGGCCAGTAATGAACCCTCCGTCTCAGGGAACATCTTTCCTGATGTCAACCAGTAGTTCGACGCTATATTGTCGACATAATCTTGGCTGACCTCATTGGGATGTCGCCCGTGCAGAGGTTTACCCATCCAGGCGCGCACTTTTTCGTCCTTAGTAAGGTAGTTTATGCGCATTTCTGGTTCCCTCAGTTTGATCGGTGTTGTGTCATCTACTGCGCAGATAGCGCGATGTAGAGTAGATGTCTCAGCTTGCATCTGAAAATAAGTTCTTAAATTAGCAATTTGTTTATCTAATTGCTCACCTATATCCATAAGTCCTCTTCCTCCTAGATTCCGTGGTAATGTTGTTCTTTCTACTGCACTTTTAGGATGGTGTTTTTGTGCCTATGTGAGGTGTGTTCGTACTTTTCGCTGAAGGGCCTCTATATCTGTTTTTGTCCACTTAATAATACAAAATGAGTAGCTAAGCGCGGAACATGCGTAGGTGTTTAGTGCCTTAAACAAATTTCTACTGTTAAGGTGTGAGCGAAGCAGCTGTTTTACCCTTCGTATAAACTCAGTAGTTATCTCTGTTTTCATTTGTTTATGGTCAATTTTCCGCGCTTGCTTTACTCCAAGATATTTATACATATCGTTTTCACCCATGACCTCGATGTTCTGGCCATTTTTCATATCGAATCCTCCGGGCTGTACTTTTCCTCTGACTATATTTAAAATACGACACTTATCTAGTCCGAAGTGCATATTAATATCATTAGAAAAAGTTTCTACAGTTTTTAGCATCTCGTCGAGTTGGTTTCGAGTGGAAGCCATTAATTTCAAATCATCCATGTACAATAAATGATTAAGCTTCGCCACCACATTGTTGTTATTTTTGATGCTAAAACCTGCATCTGAGGAGTTCAATAGCTGAGATAGTGGGTTCATAGCTAGACACAACCACAGAGGACTCAACGAATCTCCTTGAAACAGGCCCCGGCTGATTACGATATTTTATGATTACGATATTATTATTATTATTATTATTATTATCATTAAGATTGGAATCGTTCAATACTAGATATTATGTGAAAATATATTTACAAAATTAATCTACATCTGAACGATTTATGTTAACAAAATTCATTAAAAATTATTACAGCAATAATTATTATAAAATTATTAAAGAGAAAAAGTTAACAAAAAAACTCAATGTGGTTTTTACCAACTAACTGAAATAAAGTTTATTAAACAAATAATATTGTCACGGTGCTAACAATGTTTGGGATGTTAACAATTATTGGTATAAAGAAAAAGTAGAAATATTCTCTATTACTTAACCAGGTTGGCAAGAGGACCTGGCCACGAAATAATTCTAACTTAGTATATTAGGTATGTATTTTCTCTATGGAGAAAGAATTGTAAAAGAATTTGTATCGAGTACTCATCCTAGAAGAAGGCTCTTTTTGGTGGGGCTTTCAACGCCATGTGACAGCGCCGAAGCAGATAAATATAGTCACTGAGTAGAATACGAGGGGACTTAAGAAACTAGACAGAGCATGAATAGAAGATAGAAATAGGAAATTATAGAAACGGAGGAATAAAAGTGAAAATCAAGAAAGAAAATTATTGTAAACGAAAATTAAATACCATAATTGAAAATAAAGGCCGAAAATAAAGTAACTGAAAGTGTTTAAAAGTATATAAAAACAATGATGTGATGTTTGAAACGTTACAGACTGGAAATTAAATACACAAAACAGAGAAATAGAGTCAATGGAAAAATATGGCTCATCATGTCCTTCAGAGAAATTAAGAATGTTGTACATACTTAAGTTTGAATTTTGTTTAAATTAATTGCAATTACTTAATCTTGTGATTATGATTAACTATTTTTATGGGAAATAAGCCACAATTAAATTGAAAAAAATAATTTTATTAACGTTTCGAGTCCCAAATCGGGTGTCGTTGCCAAATACAAAACACTACTAAAATAAACAAAAATGTTGTTGCTAAGTGAAATATTCTTCTAATAATTTATTTAATTTGACTCATTTATATTGGCAATTCAAACATACATATTATATTATACATTTTAAAGTAGAAGACTTTAAAATGATATTGCCAATTTGTGATATAATAGCTTCTATTTTAAAATGTATAATATATGTATGTCTGAATTGCCAATATAAATGAGTAAAATTAAATAAATTATTAGAAGAATATTTCACTTAGCAACAACATTTTTGTTTATTTTAGTAGTATTTTGTATTTTGACAACGACACCCCATTTAATTATTTTTTTCCATTTAATTGTGGCTTATGTCCCATAAAAATAGTTAATCATAAAAATTCCAGAAGGAAATAGGTTTAGAACAACTTATGATTATATTTTATGAATATGTCCTAGGGCTTAACAGCTTGTGCGTGTAAAATAAAAATAAATTTTATTCCAATAATAATATTATAAATCATCTAAATCATCTAATGGTAGGGGAGCCCAAGCGGGGATTTCTGCAGTTACTCGAGCGCGTCAGATTATCATATGGGGAGAAACCTGGTGACCTGCAGATTTACGTCTACCATATATTGGCTCTTAACACAGGGGAGTTCGTTAAGGGGGGCCCGAAAATAAAAATCTATCCTTAAAAATACTCCACATTGTCAGATTAAGATAAGGTAAGTTAAGTACATGCAAAAGAGTGTATATTTAAAAAATCTGACCATTTGAGCGGGGCGTAAGGAAATGGGTGAGTTAAAAAGTTTCACAAAAAAAAAGCGAATAATTCGCGAAATGAACGTTAGATCGAAAAACTAAAAAATACGTTTTCAATATTTTTCAAAAATCTATCGAATGATACTAAACATGACACCCCACGGAGAGTGGTGGGGGTTAAATTTAAAATTTTAAATACAAATCCCGCGATATTTAGCAAAATAAACATTAGATCGAAAAACTGCAATATACACTTAATCAATATTTTTGAAAAATCTATCGAATGGAACCAAACACGACCCCCCACGGAGGCGGGGTGGGGGATAATTTAAAATCTTAAATAGGAGCCCAAATTTTTATTTCAGATTTGGATTCTTTAGGTAAAAATAAGCAACTTTTATTCGAAATATTTTTTCGAACTATGGATAGATGGCGCTATAATCGGAAAAAACGATTGTTGGAAATGGAAAATTAAATTAAAAAATGACAAGCGCCCACTAAAATGGAAAATTTTACTTAACTTTTTTTGGTTTTACGACCTACTCTTCACAACCCAATAGGTCCCCAAAGCGCTCGAGTGACTGCACATTTAGCATACTTTGCTCCCCTACCATAATAAAAATCATCTAAATCAGTTCTGTAATTTAATCTCAATTCCATATTCTTTGCTACAATGTTGCCTACTTTAAATTCTTATGTAAAATTTAATATTCCTTCATTCTGCTATACCTACATTTCCAAGGCAGCGTAAAATCTTATATCCTACACCACGTTGTTGAACTTATATCCAACGTCGAAAGTTCTATCTTTAAGGTACGTCATTGAAAATGAGAAAATGGGTCTCTTCAGATGGAAGAACGGTGAATCAGATAATCATGTTATGATTGAAAGTAAATACGTAAAGCTACATGTGGGAGGAGGCAGGAAAAACAAGTGACTATGAATAATAAAACGGAGAGAAAATACAACCTTGGAAAACTAAAGAAAGTATAACCAAAAAAATGTAAAAGAAGCACATAAAATTCTCCAACAATATGACCAAAATTTACAAACCGGTTTGCTTGTGTTTAAAAAATGTTTGTAACATGTAAATTGTTTTATAAATCAATTTACGGTTGGTAAACAACTGTAACATAATAAGCAAAAGACTTAAGACAGGGAGATTCTTTACTTACCACATATTAAACTTAGGGTTAGAAACCGGAATAAGCCAGCATGAAAGTGGAAGAAAAAATCATAAAAAATGAGCACCAGTGCATGGTATTTGCTGATGATCTAAGGATCTAAAGAGCAAAAATCACGAAAAAATTAAAGTGAGTGGTGAATAAAATTACTAAAGAAGCAAAGAAATTAGGATTGGAGTTAAATGAAGAAAAATCCAAATATATGATCGTGGGCAGGACAGAATAAAAAAAAGAAGAGTTTAGTGTGAGTTATGTAAGTTCTAAAATGGTGGACAATTTTGTATACCTGCAGAACAGCAAAATGGAATAAAAAATTAGGCAGTTTAAGATCCCTCATGAATTCTAGACAAGTTTCTAATCAAGGCAAACTCCGAATATTTAAAACAGTAATTAGACCCACAGTAAATACTTGCGGGGCATGGTCATTAGATAAGCAGGAAGAGAAAACTCTGGAAAGATGGGAAATGAAAATATTAAAAAGGGTATTCGGAGGAAGGAAGACTGGATACGGATGGGAGTGAAGAACCAACAACGAAATAAAGACTGTACAAAGAACTTACCATCATCATGTTCGTCAAGTCACAAAGAATTAGATGTCTGGGACCTGTAGAAGAAATTGAAGCGAACAGAATGCCTATACTGGTTATGACCAGAAAACGAGTCGGTCTCAAAAGAAGAGCTAGATCCAGAGCGAGGTGAATTAATAAAGTGGAGGAAGACTTTAAACACGAGACGGTGATGAACTGAAAAAAAAATAAGCACAAAATAGAACAGAATGGAGAAATTTTTTCATCAGGTCCTTCAGAGTAGTAAGAATTTTGTATATATAGGCTATTGATTATATTCAAAATAAGATAGCTAAAAGGAACTACAACGTTAACGGGGTTTTATTATTTGATATGGTCAATGGACATCTATATATGAAAAAACCGCAGAGTGCTACCATTTAAAGGGGTGCGTTTTTGAGAAATGGGTGAATTAGTCCCTGGGCACTGGTTACATTAGGGTGAGTTCTATGCACTTTTGGTACAAACACGTCTACATAAAAATTGTTCCAGGTTAAATTTCCTATCTAAATATAACTTTTTAAAGTCAATGATACTTTTTTTTACAAAAATATATTCAAAAGAAAACGCACAAAGAAACCCAAAAGAAAGAAATTTTGTTTTTTGTCCCATAACTTATCCACGGGGATATAAGTATAGACATTGCTTTACAGAAAACAAACTGCATATTTCTTCTTTAAAATATTTTTTAGTAAAGGTAATCAGGATTTATAGTTTTCGAAATATGATTTTTCAAAGTTCGCCACTCACAGCAATTTTGTGCAATTTTCTTTGTTATTTCGCAAATATTGTTCTGCAACTTTTTTCTACGTAATTTTAGGTATATGCAATGGTACACGTGATAGAAATAGAAATCAATTACCTTTAAAATGGTCTACTGTATAGCGTTGTACTACTTATTTTTAAGAGATTATGGTTTTTCAAGCTTTTATACTTTTAACGATAATAAAATAATATTTTTATATTTACAGCTCTCCTTTCTTCCTCAGATAAAGCGGTACTAGATTCGATCATTAATTTTATCAGAAATTCAAAAATAGCGGTATAGTTTAGAAAATAATAGACAATATGAAATCATTTAATGTAATTAAGAATTTACATGTTTTGTGGCAAATAGATTTTGTCTGATGCCAGGATCTCTCTCTCTCTCACACACACACACACACACACACACACACACACACACACACACACACACACACACACACACACACACACACACACACACACACACACACACACACACACACACACACACACACACACACACACACACACACACACACACACACACACACACACACACACACACACACACACACACACACACACACACACACACACACACACACACACACACACACACACACACACACACACACACACACACACACACACACACACACACACACACACACACACACACACACACACACACACACACACACACACACACACACACACACACACACACACACACACACACACACACACACACACACACACACACACACACACACACACACACACACACACACACACACACACACACACACACACACACACACACACACACACACACACACACACACACACACACACACACACACACACACACACACACACACACACACACACACACACACACACACACACACACACACACACACACACACACACACACACACACACACACACACACACACACACACACACACACACACACACACACACACACACACACACACACACACACACACACACACACACACACACACACACACACACACACACACACACACACACACACACACACACACACACATAATATAATATATCATATATTATATAATATTATATTATATATAGTATATATAATAAAATATATTAAAAAATATATTATATTTTACATTTTTTACGATTATTTTTGAAATTTCTCATTATAACTTTTTGTCTTCTACATTTAGGTATATATTATATTCTATAATAAAGAAGCATATTTTGTATACTTTAAATGGTGTATTACAAGAAATTCTAGGATTATTTTTGAATAAGATATTATTTTTAGAAATGTAATCAGTACTTGCAACGATTTTTGATTTGAGGATTATTTTTTAAATTTGTCATTATAACTTTATTTTCTTGTACATAAATATACTATAATATATTGCTCAATAAAGAGGGCTTACTTTCTGTTCTTTAAAATGGTGTATCATCTATATTTAAATAATGGAAACCGAGTGATTCTTTGATATTTTTTAACTTGTATATTTAAAATTATTTCTTTTACAAAAATTACATAAACATTAGTCTAAGAAAACATCACTTTAGTTAAAATTATTTAAACGTTGACATTTAAAAATTTTTCAAAATCAAAGTCTATCTCTTCGTTAGCATTAGCTTCAATATCTTCCTCTGATACCTCAGTTATCTTAGAGTTCCCACAATTAGTACCCATGCACATACACCCTTTGCAGAATATTGAACAACTACTTCCTATCTTCCTACAACAACAGTTCTTTGTACATCCTTTGGTACATTTACATGCTATTTTTTCAAGCAAAGCTTGTGGTGCAGGAGCTTTGACAGTACAATTGACTGTCTACTGTCTAAAATTTACTGTTTACAGTAATATTTAATATTGGAATTATTCCATATTTTGAAGTTTGCCCGGCCGAGTCAAGTGTATCCATAGTACCTATAAAAAATAAGATTCAATCATAACACACAATCACATAAAAAAGTTATAATGAGAAATTTAAAAAATAATCCTAAAATCAAAAATCGTTGCAAGTACTTATTACATTTTGAAAAAGCATATCTTATTAAAAAGTAATCCTAGAATTTTTTATAATACACCATTTTAAAGTAAACAGAATAAGCTTTCTTTTTTATGATATATACCTAAATGTAAAAAAAAATTATAATGTGAAATTTAAAAAATAATCGTAAAAAATATAAAAACTTATTAAAAGTATAAAATCTTGAAAAAGATAACCCCTTTAAAAGTAGGCGTACAACGTTATACAGTAGAAAATTTTAAAGGTAATTGATTTCTATTCCTCTTAATTATCATTGCATATTCCTAAAGTTGTGTAGAAAAAAGTTACAGAACAATATTTGCGAAATAACAACGAAAATTGCCCAAAATTGCTGTTAGTGGCGAACTTTGAAAAATTATATTTCGAAAACTGTAAATCCTCAGGACCTCTACTAAACATCATTTTAAAGAGAAAATATGTAAGTTTTTTTTCTGTGAAACAATGTCTATACCTATATCCCCGTGGACAAAAGTTATGGGACAAAAAACAAAATTTCTTTCTTTTGGGTTTCTTTGTGCTTTTTCTTTTGAATATATTTTTGTAAAAAAAAGTATCTTTGACTTTAAAAAGTTATATTTAAATAGGAAATTTAACCAGGAACAATTTTTATGTAGACGTGTTTGTACCAAAAGTGCATAGAACTCACCCTAATGTAACCTGTGCTCAGGGACTAATTCACCCATTTCTCAAAAACGCACCCCTTTAAATGGTAGCACTCTGCGGTTTTTTCATATATAGAGATTCATTGACCATACGAAATAATAAAACCCCGTTAACGTTGTAGTTCCTTTCTATAGTACATAATCAATAGCCTAATAATAAGTTTGAGTTTTGTTTAAAATAATTGTAATTAGTTAATTTTATGATTAGGTTTTATAAAAACGCTATAAAGTAAAAATAAATTTTATTACAATAAATCATTTAAATCAAATCTATAATTATTTTAGCGTCAATTCCCTATTCTTTGCTACAATGTTGCCTACTTTAAATTCTTATGGAAAATTTAATATTTCATCATTCTGCTATACAATATCCAAGGCAGCGTAAAATATCATATGTTACACCACGTTCTCTCTTTAAGAGACGTAATTGAAAATGGGAACAAATATAGATATACAAATAGCGATTGCAATTGCAAAAACTAGCCTGAATCCATCTGGATCCAGCAAAATGTGGAATCAAAATAAAAACACGATTTTAGGCGATAAGACTTATCAAACAAACCTACCTCTCACAGAACTGCACATATAGGCGGTTGGAGAGAAAGCCATTTTGCCCTCTAATCTTGTCGATTTTAAGGTCATCAAATAGGCATAAACCATGGACAAATGATCGACTTACTCTTTCGGTGTCATAAACGGTCCTTTCCTTTTTCAAAAACTTTTCGTAATCTATTTGGAAACCAGTTTTTTTTTGTTATAAAAGTTTTCTCTCTCTCGTTTCAGTTCAATCTCAAGTTTTTGTTCTAAAGTAAAACTCACGGGCTCCAGATTAGCTGGCCCGTCTTCTACTTCCATTATGCCCTTTTGCACTGGTTTCACCATCACTTGTTTGTTTATACGACTTAACAAATTTTTCATCTCTCGTCGCATTGCATTCTTTTTCGGCATGGGGAACTAACCAAGATTGTTTAGTCCTTCGTCATACTTTTTAAGTCGAGAATATCATAAGAATTAATATAATATAATTATAATATATTACAATAAGAATACCATAATAAAATAATAGATATAATTGATAATAAGATAAGAATCTAAAATTATGGTGCAACGTAAGTGATATTCAAGGAGGACCTATCTATAAGTAGAGCTTAGCTAAGCTGGAGCTTAAGATCTGTTGGTGCAACCAGGCATTTTAATGTACCTGTAATTTCAGAGAAACGCCGTTCCGCGATTCTGTTGCGTAGTGCTTCCGATAGCTCGGCACTAATGCTAGAGTTCTGGTTGTTTATTTTGTCTAAGATAATTTTCATGATTGGGTCTGCTTTTATTAAAATGGGCTCTCTTCTGCAAAAGGCTTCTACAGCCAGTTTCACCGGTTGAAGAGTGGCTATCAAGTCATTGATTATTGACCAATCGCCAGCAGAGAATTTTATCGTAGAATCAATGTCTATCAACGCTTCATCGATGAAAACTTTTAGGCTGTAGAAACGTTCCAGCCTACTGAGCAAACTGTTCCACTTGGTGCGGCAGTCAAGAATCAAATATAATTCCTTTCCCTTTCTTGATTCATTTTTGCAAACACATATCGTCTTTGGAAGATAATTTTATAAAAGTTTTACGAATTTGACACGTTTCAGGATTCTAGCATGTAAAGAATCTACTGGATCCAGCTGGATTGCTGGATGCTGGATCCAGCAATTGAAATTATTATATACAAAGTATGTGCGTCCCCCGAGATCGAAGGATCCCTAATCCAGATCCCCAATTAGATAGATCATCTTGTGATTGAAAGTCTTCTCCTTCTCTTCTTATACTTGTTGTAGATCTGTCGATCTGTTAATTCCGACGTTGAAGTATTTCCTGAGAGGTAGACTGCCAGCTATCTCTCCATTTTTTGGT
Organism: Diabrotica virgifera virgifera; assembly: GCF_917563875.1. NCBI lineage: Eukaryota > Metazoa > Arthropoda > Insecta > Coleoptera > Chrysomelidae > Diabrotica > Diabrotica virgifera. The sequence continues at coordinate 7,811,188 of NC_065450.1, forward strand.
GGTCTCCCCAGTGGACGCGTACCTGCTGGTTTTCCTTCTAGAGAAATTCTTGGTTGTCTGTGCTCCTCCATTCTTTTTACATGACTGAACCATTTTCTTCGTCTTTGCCCGCCCCATCTGACTACATCTTGCACGCCACATTGTTTCCTGATGATGTTGTTTCGTATTCTATCTCTTCTTGTCTTCCCTGCTATTACTCTTAGTGTCTTCATTTCGGCTGTTCGTAGCATGCTTTTGGTTTTATTGGTGTCTTCTCTTGATTCAATGCCATAAGTCATAACAGGTCTGATGCAAACTTTATAAATTCTAACTTTGCTGTCCATTCTCATATATGGGTTATTCCAGACCACATCTCTCAAACAACCAGACAAGACAGCGGCCTTGTTAATTTGTCCTCTTAGGTCCCTGGCTGGGTCATGATAACTTGATAACACTACACCTACATATTTGAACTGGTTTATCTGTTCTATGGGTTTCCCCTCTACCATGAGCTTGCATCTAATTGGGTCTTTCCCAATGATAATGCATTTTGATCTCTGCATGGATATGTTCATGTTGAGTCGTCGACATGCTTGATAGAATCGATAAAGTTGTCTTTGTATGTCATCCTCGTCCTTTGCAATCAGGGCTGCATCATCCGCATAGCACACTATACTGATTTTACTGCGGCCGAGGCTGTATCCTAGTTGCAGCGAGTTCACATCCTCTATTATTTCATCCATTAGCATATTGAATAGAAAGGGACTGAGGCTGTCTTCCTGCCTGATTCTTCCTGGTGTTGGTATGTTGGCCGTAGTGATGTCGTTTGTTTTAATTTTTGTCGTATTGTTATTGTTAATTTGTTTTATGACTTCAACAATGTTTGTCGGTATCCTTTTTTGCTTAATTTTCTTTATTATATCGCTAAGTCTGACTCTGTCAAATGCTTTCGTTATGTCTACGAAGCAAATACATGCAGGTTTGTTATATATTCTATCGACTTCTCTTTCACTTGTTTCACTTTCACTTGTTTTCACTTGTGATTGAAAGTAAATACATGAATAGAATTGGAAAGGTAAGAAGTAGGTTTGAGAGAATATGAAATCTCTTCGGACTATGACCTCGTTAAAGTAACAACGGGGGAGGGAGGAGGCAGGAAAAAAAGTGAAAATGAACAATAAAACGAACAGAAAGTACAATATTGAAAAACTAAAGAAAGTAGACGTAAAAAATAAATAAGAATAAGTGATAAATGAAATCTTTTAGAATAAAATAGAATAGAAATATGCTTTACTGTCACTGAAAAATATACAAATTTTATGGACAAAGCTTAATATAAAGTCAGAAAAAATAAATAAATAATATCTAACAAGAACAATAACAAATACAATTTTCTGAAATTTGATAAATCGTCAATATAAAAAAAATACAAAAATACAAAATATAAGTTAATAAAGTAAAAAAAAACAAAATCGATATATTGCAACAATTTTAACAACCGATCAGACAACAATTAATAGATAATAGACATTATAAAATAACAAGAATATAGTATAATTCGAGGGAAACTGAAAGCTATTTTAAGAAAGAAAAAGCAATTCCATAATAAGTTGATATTAATATAGATGAAAAGGTCTGACGTCGTCGAATGGATAGCCAGACTAAAATAGAGATGGGCAGGATAGCCCACATAGCCAGAATGACAGATGGGCTATAGACAAAGAGGATATTGGAATGATGGAGACCAAGAAAAGACGAGAGAAAAGATGATCTGACGATTGAAGAAGGCCAAATAAAAATTGGATGAGAGCGGTGCAAGATAGACGGAATTGGATACAGGAGAAAAAGGCCTATGTTTAGCAGTGGACTTTTGAGACTGGATGATGTGAATAGAGATAAATACTTTAGTGTGACGTATATAAGTGGTAAAAGCTATAGTTCTAAAAGGGTGGACACTCTTGCATAATTGGGTGTAGTATTCGATAAAAATGGAGATGAGGTGGAGATGAAGATGTGAAGATGGAGAGAGGCTACTATAATTGCAAAATTGAGTAAAAAATTAGACAGTTTAAGAGGAAACAGTAGCGACCAACAGGTAGCAAAACCGCGTTCCAAGATTGCGGCTGTAATTATGAATATTTTTTCGAGATATTTGGCACACGTATTCGTAATATAATGAAGAATGGCGGTACAGAGCCCAATGTGAAAAATATATTAATATGTGGAAATTACTCTGTAATTAAATACAATATTAAAAAAACGAGCCTGTACCGCCATTAAGAAGAACAAAAATATACACTTTCTTCAAATAAACTTTTTTATCCGATGCCTAGATTTTGTGTCATTTTGGAACTACTAAAATTTTTTATTTCATTAGTAGTTCCAAAATGACACAAAATCTAGGCATCGGATAAAAAAGTTTATTTGAAGAAAGTGTATTTTTTTGTTCTTCTTAATGGCGGTACAGGCTCGTTTTTTTAATATTGTATTTAATTACAGAGTAATTTCCACATATTAATATATTTTTCAAATTGGGCTCTGTACCGCCATTCTTTATTATATTACGAATACGTGTGCCAAATATCTCGAAAAAATATTCAAAATTACAGCCGCAATCTTGGTACGCGTTTTCGCTACCTGTTGATCGCTACTGTTTCAACTTAAGAGTCAAAATGAATTCATAATACTTTAGTCAAGGAAACTCCCAAATATATTGATGAGACCCACAGCAACATAATTATGCCTGAGAGGCATGAACATTAAATAAGAACGATGAGGATACTCTGGAAAGATGACAAGGAAAAATATTCAGATGCGTTTTCGGATGAAGGAAGATAAACGAGTGGGAGAAAATAACAAATACCGAAACAAGGGCTTTGACAAGAAACCTACTAATATAACTAGGTTCGTCAAGTCACAAAGAATAAAACAGTAGGGACATGCAGAACGAATTGCGGCGAACACAATTTCTAAATTAGTTATGATCAGAAAACTCATCATCATTACCCAGCCCCTTGCGTATACTGCTGGACATAGGCGTCCCTCATTTTTGTCTATTTTGCTCTATTTTGAGCACTTTGCATCCAATTTCTTGACACTTTTTTGAGATCGTCAGTCCAACGAGTAGGGGGCTTCCTCTACTTCTTTTTTCTAATCTAGGCCCCCACTCAAGTAATCTATTCATCCATATGCCATCACTGATTCTGGCGACGTGTCCGGCCCAGTTCCATTTCAGGGTGTCAATTCGGGAAATTACATCGGTAACTCCTGTTCTTCGTCTTAAGTATTCATTTCTAACTCGGTCACGAAGCGACATACTCACTCAGCATTGACCTTTCCATTTTCCTCTGAGCTATTTAGAGCGTTTTAGAAGTTGTAGCTGTCAATGTCAAAATTTCGGCACCATAAGTCATCACAGGCAACATACATTCACAGAACAGAAAACTAAACGGTTCCAAAAGAAGAGGTAGATCTAGAACTAGGTGGATTAATAAAGTGGAGGAAGACTTTAAGTGACTGGAGAAAAACACAATACAGAGGTGAATGTAGAAATATTGTTCATCAGATCCGTTAGAAAAGTTAAGAATTTTGAATATAGGTATGTTAAATTTGAGTATGGTTTAAAATAATTCTAAGTAGTTAATTTTCTGATTATATTTAATAACAATGCCCTAGGTGTTAAGCGCCTGTTGTGTGTATAAAAGCGCCTGTTTTTATTATTTATAGGAGAGAATATAAAATAATTTGACGATATAAAATACTAAAAATTCCAAAAATTACACTATAATAAAAAAGTACTTTTTTTTAATAACACGGATTTGTTATATACAGGACACAACAGGTTTCAAAAGAATAAAATATGAATTTTTAGTTGGTGTACTAACTGTTAAAATTATAATTCCAAAAATTACACTAGTATAAAAAAAATTTATAATACCACGGATGTTTAAAATGGTATATAATATAATAATTAACTTATAAAATATGAATTTGAAGTAGATCAACTTTTAATTATTTATTAAAAAAATTAAAAAAAGATAGGCAACAGCCGTGTTTGAACTAGGGAACTCTCGATCTGCAGTCTAATGCCACTGACCCACCATCAACTTGTAGATATCGATTTATTAACGTACTTTAAAATATCATTGCATTAGTCACAGTTTTAAAATAGTTTGAAATAAAAGAAATCGATTTATCCATACAGGGTGATTGATTAGTGGGGTAAAAGCTCCGTGGATCCGTTATAGTAATAGATAGCAATAAAAGTTAATGACAAAAATTGTAACCAACTTTGATTTCAGATTGATAATCAGTAATCGTAAATTGTCAAATTTAGACAATTCAGTCATGGCTTGCCTAAAATTTGGATAGGTTTAGACCCATAATTATTAATAATTTGCTCTGAAAAATGAAAATATCTCGAAAACTAATAAATTTAGACAAAAGGAATGTTATATAAAAATTAAAGTACGGTAATGGTACTTTTCGATATCATTAGTTTGAACAACAATAGTTTGAAATAAAAAAAATCGATTTATCCATACAGGGTGATTGATTAGTGGGGTAAAGCTCCGTAGATCCGTTATAGTAATAGATAGCAATAAAAGTTAATGACAAAAATTGTAACCAACTTTGATTACAGATTGATATTCAATAATCAGTAATCGTAAATTGTCAGTTTTGGACAATTCAGTCATGGTTTGCTTAAAATTTGGATAGATTAGACACGTAATTAATAATTTGCTCTGAAAAATGAAAATATCTCGAAAACTAATAAATTTAGACATAGGGAATGTTATATACAAATTAAAGTACGGTAAAGGTACTTTTCGACAGTGCTATAAAATACAGGGTGTTTCATTTAAAATTACTGACAAAATAATGTACTTGCGTTTTGACTCACCCTGTATTCAATATAAAGAAAATTAGCAATATCGATTATTTATGAAAATTTTGAAAATAAATAAAAAATACGGCATTAATAAACGATTGCCGTTGGTCTTATTTTTATTTATATAAGGAGTTAAATTTGTTACGATTTTCATATAAAATTGGTTATAACTTTGTAAATACCATGTATATGTATAACATACTAAACCTTTATATTTTTGTAATGGAGAAGTTAAGACGATTTTGACTATAAAATAAAATACAGGGTGTTCAATTTAAAAAAACATAATTTTGATCTGTCACTATGTTATCGAACACCCTGTAACATTCTAACTAATTTTGTAATGTGAAGTTCAAAGTTGGATACAATTTTTGTTATTAACTTTTATCGCTATCCGTTACTATAACGGATCTACGGAGCTTTACCCCACTAATCAATCACCTTGTATAATAGTAGGTAAATATTACATTGTTAGCTAGTTCTAAGCTATTTTGAAAATTTCAGGTATGTAGGTAGCCTAGAACTATTTTTAAAATGGATTACAAAATTTGCGGTGTCAGTGACAACAACCAAGCCAAGTATAAAAAACGTTTTAAAAATAAAGTTTATTCCAATAAATCATATAAATCAGTTCTATAATTTTAGCGTCTATTCCCTATTCTTTGCTACAATGTTGCCTACTTTAAATTCTTATGGAAAATTTAATATTCCTTCATTCTGATATACATTTCCAAGCCAGCGTAAAATCTCATATGCTACACCACGTTCTTGAACTTATCTTCAACGTCGAAAGTTCTCTCTTTAAAGGGACGTAATTGAAAATGGGATCTTAAATGCAGTTTGACTTATCTCCGGCCATTTTTCTTCTTCTTCTTTCGCGACGCCGCCGAATTATTAAATTACGTCGACCACATATTTTATCTTAGCATTGCCACCGAGAGGATAATTTACATTTAATACAACGGGTGATATCCTCGAGCAGGGCAATTTATCTTTACCTTTCTGTTAAAAAAATGATATACGTATCTATGATAGCCATTTTATTTAGATAAGTATCTGAGTATAAACACAGGGTGACTTTTACTCAACAAAATCACAGTTATATTAAGTTCCCTTCACCACAGAAATAATAAGTATAAGTATAAGTATGAGGTTTTTCTTTATAGGGTACCGATATGAACTTTTAATGATTTAAGAATGTTTCTTCTTCTTCTTCTAGTTCCTTGACCATTGTCGATCGTTGGATATCATGTTGGCTACCATATTCGGTATCCTCACTTTATTGGCAGCAGCTCTGAATAACGATATGGTCGATTTTCCGATGAACTTGGATTTTTAAGTCATGGTGTTCATCTTCTACTAAAACCGCGGTCACCTTGGATCTTTCCCTCATCATCACTTAGCGCTATAACCCTGGGTAGGTCCTGACTGACTGTACAACTTTTGTCCAATTTGTTCGGTCTTCCATCAACCTAGGGTCAAATGGAGTGTTCATTTTCCGGAGATCTACTTGGATGTTATCTCTTCATCGCATTCTGGAACGTCCCAATGGTCTTTTGCCTGTAGAAATCTTCTTCAACACCAGTCTTATAAGTATCTTGTTATGAAGTCTGGATCTTTCTCTGAATTATTAAATTTAAAAGTTCATATTTTTAACGAAGTCTCATGATCTAACCGAAGTATTTTAGCTTGTGTTTCTTTATTATATTTGCCAGTTGTGTTGTTTGATTCAGCCGTCTAGACCTTCCTCATTTCTGACTTTTTCAATCCAGCTTATTCCATTTTATTCAGATAAGTATCTGAGTATAAACCGGTCTAGGACGTTTCATCGCCGCCAGTTCATCGCCGGCCGATTCATCGCCGACCGATTCATCGCCGGCCGATTCATCGCGCCGGCCGATTCATCGCGCCGGCCGATTCATCGCCGGCCCATTCATCGCCAGTTAATTAATCGCTAACTGATTTATTTCCAAATTTCCGACCAATTTTCTACAGTTACATATTTATTATTTATTTTTATTATTAATTAGGAATTCTAGGAAATGACCTAACCTAACCTAACCTGACACTACATAAATTTGAACATACATATTTCTACAAGGCCATTTTAACACTACAAATTTAATACTTCTTCTTCTTCTTCAGCCTGTGTTCTTCCACTGCTGGACATAGGCCTCTTCCATTTGCTTCCATCGATTTCTACTCTTGGCAATTCTCATCCACTGTTTGCCCGCGACTTGTTTGATATCATCTGCTCTTCTGCGGTCTGCCTACTCCTCGCCTGTTCTCTCTTGGTCTCCAGTTTTTTAGTCTCTGTGTCCATTTTTCGGGATTATCTCGGGCAACATGTCCGACCCATTGCCACTTGAGCCTTGCTATGCGTTCTGCGACATCAGTAATCTTTGTTCTTTCACGAATGTCGATATTTCGAATTTTGTCTCTCAAACTAATCCCTAGCATGGCCCTCTCCATCGCTCTTTGAGTTGTACTGAGCTGCTCTAAGGTTTTCTTTGTAAAGGCCATGGTCTCCAGTCCATATGTAGTTACAGACAAGATACATTTGTCATAAGCTCTACGTTTTAGACACATTGGTATATCTCTATTTTTCAAGATAAAGCTTAACTTGCTGAAAGATACCCAAGACAATTGTATGTGTCTTTTTATTTCGGCTATTTGGTTTTCTTTGCCGATTTTAATGGTGTGTCCAAGATATATATATATATATATATATATATATATATATATATATATATATATATATAGTGGTCTACATTTTTAAGATTGACGTTGTCAATAACAAGATTAGTTTGTACATTACTCATTATTTTTGTTATCTGAAGATTCATTTTGAGACCTATTTTATTTGACTGCTGGTTTAGCTCCTTCATCATTTGTTCCAGTTCCTTGATATCTGTACTGAATAATACTATGTCGTCCGCAAACCTCAAATGACTCAAATGTACACCATCAATAATATTTAGACCTTTTTCCTCCCAGTCGAGCTGTTTGAATACATTTTCCAATGCTAAGGTAAAGCTATTTAATACTAATTTAAGTAATTTAATTTTTACTAATTTATTTATTTTATTTAATACTAAATAAAATTTAATACTAATTAGTATCAAATTTAGGGGAAGTAGAATAGAACAG